>NC_067435.1:12627319-12943153 GCF_009764475.1 Pristis pectinata | reverse complement strand
TAAACACGATGATATGCAGGAAAGTATACAGTAGAGTGAGTAATGTGCAACAATGTGCCTGCCATGGGATGGGTACATTGCAACGTATATGCAGTGGAGAGAGCATAACAAAACAATGCCCATACAGTGGGATTAGCAGTGTGCAGCAATAGCATAATGCTGGTGCTCAGCAATGTACTCAGTGGGATGGGAAATGCATACAATGAAGTGAGAGTGGTGTGAAGTGGTGAAATCTGACAACACTGGCAAGAACGCAATGACATGGGCACAATACAGCTGTGTATATTTGGGCCGGGAAAAGTGGAGAAGTGAATAGAATCCTGTAACGTATACATAGTTGGATGGGAAATCTGTAGCATTGTATGCACAGTAGAATCGGCATGTACAGTAATGTGTAGAATGTGGGTTGGCCATTCATCACAGAGAAGAACATTTTTTCGTACAGAAAGTAGTGAATCTCTGGAACTGAGGTTAAAGGTCAGTCATCACCTTATTGAATGTCTACACAAGCACAAATGGCCTACTTTTATCAGAATCAGGTTTATTATCACTGTCTGATATGACATGAAATTTGTTGTGTTGCAGCAGCAATACAGCGCAAAGACACAAAAAACTATAAATTACAAAATAAGTAAATAGTGCAAAAAAAAAGGAACAATGAGGTAGTGTTCACGGACCGTTCTGATGACGGAGGGAAAGAAGCTGCTCCTGAATCATTGAGTGTGGATCTTCAGGCTCCTGTACTTCCTCCCTGATGGTAGTAACGAGAAGAGGGGAATTTCTTATGGTTAGAGGGTACTGTCTAGCAATTGCTTAATGTCATTCCTTTTTGACTCTTCAGGTCCAAGTTCAAAATCTTGTTCATGTATAAACAATGTTGCCGTTCTTAAACAATAGAAAGGACTTGAGTTTGTACAATGCCTGATCATATCCCTCTGAGTACCCAAAGCATTTCACAAAAACGGATTGCTTGCTAACTTTTGTATTGGCAAAAGTGACATACGTTTAACATACAAGGTTCCACACACACCATGTTAATGAGTGCATGTCAAAATGATCTGTTTTTAATGCTGTTGTTTAGGAGGTAAATGCCAAGATAGTATTGACAGAACTCATCAATTTTCTTCTTTTGCCTCCACTTATGCATTCTCAGGTATTTTAAGGTTCTCAACCACCAAAAAATGACAATTATCTGGTAATTCATCTCAAATATTGCACATGGGATATGTTATTGCTGTACATATATTAATTGCTGCATCCTTACTTTAATGACTACATTTTAAAAATACTTAATTGTAAATTTTTTTGGTACCCAAAGGATATGAAATGTAAACATACTACATAAATGCAACTTTTCACCGGCCTATAATATCCCAGCTCATGCTTAGAGCTTTTCTTGAACAACAGAACAACATTAGCTATCCTCCAGTACCTCACCCGTGGCTAGGGACGTTTTAAATATCTCTACTAGGGCCCCTGCAATTTCTAAACTAGCCTCAAGGTCCGTGGGGACATCTTGTCTGGCCCTGGGGATTTATCCACCTTCATTCATCTCAAGACAGCCAGTACCTCCTCCTCCGTAATCCCGATACGATTCATGACCTCACTACTCTTTTGCCTCAGTTCTGTAATCTCTGTGTCTGTCTTCAGAATAAATACAGATGCAAAAAATTAATTTAAGATCTCACCCATCTCTTTCGGCTCCACGCATAGATGACCATGCTGATCTTCAAGAAGACCAATTTTGTCCCTCGCTACCCATTTGCTTTTAATATAGCCATAGAAACCCTTGGGATTCTCCTTCACCTTGTGTGCCAGAACAACCTCATGTCCTCTTTTGCCCTCCTGATTTCTCTCTTAACTGTTCTCTTGCATTTCTTATACTACTCAAGTGCCTCATTTGATCCTAACTGCCACATTTGATCCTAACTGCCAATACCTGATATGCGCCTCTTTTTTCTTTACTAGGGCCTCAATATCCCTCGATAATCAAGGTTCCCTAAACCTATTAGCCTTGCCTTTTATTAACAGGAACATACAGATTCTGTACTCTCAGCATTTCACTTTTGAAAGCCTCCCACTTACCAAGCATCTCTTTACCGGAAAACAGCCTATCCCAATCCACACCTGCCAGATCCCTTCCAATGCTATCAAAATTACCATCACTCCAATTTAGAATCTCAACCAGAGGACCAGTCCTATCCTTCTCCATAATTGTCTTGAAACTAATGGAATTATGATCACTAGATACAAAGTGTTCCCTACACAGACTTCTGTCACCTGCCCTGTCTCATTCCCTAAGAGGAGATCCAGTATCATGCTCTCTCTAGTTGGAACTCTACATATTGATTGAGAAACTTTCCTGAACACACATGACAAACTCTAACCCATCCAATCCCTTTACAGTATAGGAGTTCCAGTCAGTATGTGGGAAGTTAAAATTCACCTACTATCACAACCTTATTTTTCTTGCAACTGTCCGCTATCTCTCTACAAATTTGTTCCTCTAAATCCCACTGACTATTGGAAGGTCTATAACATAGTCCCATTAACGTGGTCATCCTTTTCTTATTCCTCTGCTCCACCCATATTACCTCAGTAGATGAGCCCTCCAGTGTCCTCTCCGAGCACTGCCGTGACATTTTCACTGATAAGTAATGCCGCCCCTCCCCCTCCCTCTCCATCATGTCTAAAACATCGGAACCCCAGAATATTGAGCTGCCAGTCCTGCCCCTCCTGCAACCAAGTCGCACTAATGGCTACAACATCATAATTTCACATGCCAATCCATGCTCTAAGTTCATCTGCCTTACCTACAATACTCCTCACATTGAAATAGACACATCTCTGAACATTAGTCCCACCATGCTCATCAACCTGGTGATTTCTGTCTCTGCTTGTAGGCTTAACATCTATTTTCCCTACAGCCACTCCACTTGCTGCCCTACCACTCTGGTTCCCACCCCCTTCAACTCTAGTTTAAACCCCCCAAGCAGCACTAGCAAATCTTCCCACAAGGATATTGGTCCCCCTCCAGTTCAGGTGTAAACCGTCCCATTTGTACAGGTCCTACCTGCCCTGGAAGAGAGCCCAATGATCCAAAATTCTGAAGCACTCCCTGCTGCACCATCTCCTTAGCCACATGTTAAACTGGACTATTTTCCTATTTCTTGCCTCACTTGCATGTGGCACAGGTAGCAATCCTGATATCACCACCCTGGAGGTCCTTCTTGTCTTTTAACTTAGCACCTAACTCCCTGAACTCGCTTTGCAGTACCTCGTCAACCTTCCTGCTTGTCATTGGTACCAACGTGGACCATGACTTCTGGCTGCTCACCCTCCCCCTTAAGAATGCTGTAGACTTGATCCAAGATGTCTCTGACCCTGGCACCTGGAAGACAACATACCATCCAGGAGTCTCGTTCTCATCCACAGAATCTCCTATCTGTTCCCCTAACTAATGAATCTCCTATCACTACTGCACTCCTCTTTCCCCCTTCCCTTCTGAGCCACAGAGCCAGACTCCGTGCCAGAGACCTGGCCACCGTGGCTTTCCTCTGGTAGGTCGTCCCCAACAGTATCTGAAATTATATAGTTGTTATTGAGGGGAACAGCCAAAGGGGTGCCCTGCAATGAATGCTTATCCCATTTCCCTCTCCTGACAGTCACCCAGCTACCTGATCATGCATCCTAGGTGTGACCACCTCCTTGTAACTCCTGTCTATCATCTCTTCAGTTTCCCAAATTATCTGGAGTTCATCCAGCTGCAGCTCCCTAACACGGTCAGTAAGGAGCTGCACCCAGGTGCACTTCTTGCAGGTCTAGTCATCAGAGACACTGGAGGTCTTCCCGATTTCCCACATCCTACAAGAGGAGCATACCACTGCCCTGACTGCCATTTCACTGCTCTATTGTGGAATAAGAGAAAGACAAAGACCTCACCTGAACCTCACCTTAGCCTCCACCCACTGTAGCCTCCTGAACCAAAGCTGAGTCAATAACAACAAAATAAAATAAAAACTTTACCTGTTCTTACCCATGTCTTCTCTCTGAAGCCTTTTTCCCTAGAGAGCTGCCCTCACTCTCCAAACTTGGGCCACATACTCTGCCTCTTCATGCTGAAGTCTCTTGAGCCAAAGCCTCAGTCCCAAGCTCTAACACTGACCCACCCCAACAATGGCCACTCCGCTTAACCCTAACTTCTTTTCATTAGCTGCTGCTAATTAGCCAATCAATTATTACTAACAATATGCAAGTGTGCCTTTTTGAGGGTCCTGCTAGCTGAAGCTGAACACAAAGAACAGAGACTCACCTCTTTCGAAATCTCCCTCCCCTTGCTCCAATTCCCAGCTCCTGCTCACTGAAACTGAACACAAAACAGAGACTCACCTCTTTTGACAGCATCTGGACAGTAAAGACACCTATGTTAGACTATTGTTTATTGACTATAGCTCCACCTTCAATACTATAATTCCAAGCAAATTCGTCTCTAAACTCCTAGACTTGGGACTCAACACCTCCCTATGACTTCCTGACCAACAGATCGCAATCAGTAAGGATAGGCAGCAACATCTCTGCCATGATTATCCTCAACATGGTGCCCCACAAGGGTGCATCCTCAGCTCCCTATACACTCATGACTTGTGGTCAGATTCTGCTCTAATTCCATCTACAAGTTTGCAGATGACACCACCGTAGTGGGCCGTATCTCAAATAACGATGAGTCGGAGTACAGGAAGGAGATAGAGAGACATGATGTCGTGACAACAAGCTTTACCTCAATGTCAGCAAAACAAAAAGAACTGGTCATTGACTTCGGGGGAGGGGGGGTGGGGCGGGCGCTTCACATGCTCCTGTTTACATCAATGGTGCTGAGGTCAAGAGGGTTGACAGCTTCAAGTTCCTAGGAGTGAACATCACCAATAGCCTGTCCTGGTTGGCATGTCCCCTTTGACACTCACCAATATGTATCGATGTACCATAGAAAGCATCCTATCCAGATGCTTCATGGTTTGGTATGGCAACTGCCCTGCCCGGGATCGCAAGAAACTGCAGAGACAGCTCAGCACATCACGGTAACCAGCCTCCCCTCCATGGACTCTGTCTACACTTCTCACTGCCTCGGTAAAGCAGCCAGCATAATCAAAGACCCCACCTACCTTGGACATTCTCTCTCTCCCCCCTCCCATCGGGCAGAAGGTACAAAAGCCTGAAAGCACATACAACCAGACTTAAGGATAGCTTCTATCCCACTGTTATAAGACTATTGAACGGTTCCCTAGTATGTTTAAGTATGGTAAGATGGACTCGACCTCACTATCTACCTCGTTATGACCTTGCACCTTATTGTCTACCTGCACTGCACTTTCTCTGTAACTGTAACACTTTATTCTGCACTGTTATTATTTTATCTTGTACTACTTCAACGCACTGTTGTGATGAATTGATCTGTGTGAACGGTATTGCAAGACAAGTTTTTCACTGTACCTTGGTATATGCGACAATAATAAATCAATTTACCTGTCCAAGTCCTTCTGCAGACTCCCTGCCACTGCAACACTACCTGTCCCTCCACCTGTCTTTGTATCATATGCAAGCCTGGCCACAATGCCACAAGTTCCTTCATCCAAGTCATTAACGTACAAAGTGAAAGGTTGTGGTCCCAACACTGACCCCTGCAGAACTCTACTAGTCACTGGCAGCCATCCTGAAAAGGACCCTTTTATCGCCACTTTCTAACTTCTGCCAGTCAGCCAATTTTCTATCCACACTAGTACCTTGCCTCTAAAACTATTGGTTCTTACCTTGCTTAACAGCCCAATGTGCAACACCTTGTCAAAGGCCTTCCGAAAATCCAAGTGAATAACATCCACAGACCCTTTGTCAAACCTGCTTGTTAACTCCTCCAAAAAATTGTGATTTGTCAGGCAAGATCTTCCCTTAATGAAACTATGCTGACTTTGCCCTATTTTATCATGTGCTTCCAAATACCCCAAAATTTCATCCTTAGTAATGGTCTCTTAAAATCTTACCAACCACTGAGGTCAGGTTTACCACCCTATAATTCCGTCTTTTGCCTCCCTCCCTTCTTAAACAGGGTTATCACACTTGTGATTTTCCAGTCCTCTGGGACCCTTCCTGACTCCAGTGATTCTTGAAGGATCACTACTAATGCCTCCACAATCTCTTCAAATACTTCTTTCAAAACACTGCGGTGTAGTCCATCTGGTCCAGGTCATTTATCACCTTCAGGACTTTCAGCCTCCCCAGCACCTTCTCCTTAGTAATAGCCACTACATTCACCTCTGACCCGACTCTTGAATTTCTGGCATGTGACTGATGTCTTCCACTGTGAAGAATGTCACAAAATACTTTCTTAGTTCCTCTGCCATTTCTCTGTTCCCCATTACTACTTCTCCAGCGTCATTTTGCAGCAGTCCAATGTCCTGATTTTCTCTTACCCTTTATGTAGCTAAAATAACTTTTGCAATCTTCTTTTATCTTATTGGCTAGTTTACCCTCGTATTTCATCTTCTCCCTTATAGCTTTTTTGGTTGTTGGCTTTTAGACTTCCCAATCCTCTGGCTTCCCACTAATCTTCTCCACATTGTATGCCTTCTCTTTTGCTTTTATGCTCACCCTGACTTCCCTTGTCAGCCATGGTAGCCTCATCCTCCATACAGTATGCTTCTTCTTCCTTGGATTACTCCCAGAAACTCCCGCCATTGCTGCTCCACCATCTTCCCTGCTTGGTTCCCCTTCCAATCAACTCTAAGCCAGCTCCTCCCTCATGCTTCTGTAGTTACTTTACTCAACTGTAACACTTTTACATCTGATTTCAGCTTCTCTCTCTCAAACAGCAGGGTAAATTCTATCATATTATGGTCACTGCCTCCTAAGGGTTTCTTCACCTTAAGATCAAGTCTGCCTCATTACACAACACCAAATCCAGAACTGCCTTTTCACTACTGGGCTCTACCACAAGCTGCTCCAAAAAGCTACCTCATAGAAATTCCACAAATTCCTGATTTTCCTAGTCTACCTGTATATTGAAGTCCTCCATGATCACTGTAACACTGCCTTTCTCACATGCCTTTTCTATCTCCTGGTGTATTTTGTACCCCACATCCTGACTACTATTTGGAGACCTGTACATAACTCCTATCAGGGTCTTCTTACCTTTGCAACTCAACACTACCCGCAAAGATTCTTCATCTTCTGATCCTATATTAATCCTTGCTATCGATTTAATTTCACTCTTTATCAGCAGAGCACTCCCTCTGCCACCTGCCTGTCTTTTCGATAGGATTTGTATCCTTGGATGTTTACCCCCCAGCTCTGATCCTCTTTTAACCACATCTCTGTGGTGCCCATGTCATCGTACCTGCCAATTTCGATCTGCGCTATAAACTTATTTACTTTGTTATTTATACTGCGCGCATTCAAATACAACACCCTCAGTCCTGTATTCACCACATCCCTTCTCAAAGTCATCCTCATGTTGCCTGAAGATAGATTCCTAACCCTTTCTAAACTGACCTATTTTTATTCTGGAGACTTTAATAACCTCTCCTGCACTCTCCTTCCCTTTAACCTTTTCCTCAAATATTCCACACTGTTGATCCCACTCCCCGACTATTTAGTTTAAAGCCCTATGCACAGCCCTAGTTACATGATTCGCCAGGACTCTGGTCCCAGCAATTAAGGATTATACACCAAACATGTATAATCATAGAATCATACTAACATTCGGCACAGAAATAGGCCCTATGGCCCAACTCATCCATGCAGACTACGATGACTACCTACAGTAATCCCATTTACTCACATTAGTCCCATATCCCTCTACTCTTTTCCTATCCAAGTACCTGTCCAAATGCCTTTTATTGTAATATCTTCTGTCTCGACTACCTCCTATGGCAGCTCGTTCTAAATATTCACAATCCTATGTGTGAAAAACTTACCCCTCAAATCTCCTTTTAATTTCTCCCCTCTTGCCTTAAACCTGTGCCCTCTAGTTTTAGACCCCCTTGCCCTGGGAAAAAGATAGTGACTATCCAATCTATGCCCCTAATAATTTTGTAAACTTCTATAAAGTCACCACTCAGCCTCCTATGTTCCAGTGAGAATAAACCCAGCATATTCTAATCTCTAATTATAACTAGTGTTCCATTCCAGGCAACATCCTGGTGAATCTCTTCTGCACGATTGCTCCAACATTCTTCCTGTAATGTGGGACCAGAACAGTACACAGTACTCCTAAATGCAGTCTAATTAATATCTTATACAACTGCAACACAACATCTCATCTCTTTTACTCCTTGGCCTATGAAGACAAACATAACAAATGCCTTTTTCACCACCCTATCCACCAGTATCACCACTTTCAGGGAGCTATGGACTTGCACCCAAGGTCAATCTGTACATCAGCTCTCCTAAGCCATTTACTCTACATCTCCTAGCAGAATTTGACGTCCTAATATGCATTACCTTGCACTTGTCTGGATTAAATTCCATCAGCCACCATTCAGCCAAACATTCCAGCTAATCTATGCCCCACTGTATCTCTAAACAACCTTCTTCGCTACCAACAACTCCACCAATTTTTATGTTATCTGCAAAGTTTCTAATCCTACCCCCTACAATTTCATCCAAGTAATTTATATATATTACAAACAACAAAGGTCCCAGCACCGGTCCCTGAAGAACACCATTTGTTATAGACTTCTAGTAAGAAAAACATCTTTCGATCAGTCCCTTCTGCTTCCCATCACCCAGTCAATTTTGAATGTGCCTCCTTACAGGTGCTGTGACCAGCTGCATATTTCCACTTTGTGCCAAGTTGCTTATTTTTCCATATTGTGTAATTAGCAGAAAAGTTTAAAGTGCTGGTTTTGACTTAGAGTGTGTTTCTTCAAGAAAGTTATTTTGAAACTCCTTGTAACGTTTTACAATAGGAAATATATACAAAAGGACTGAATCTCAAACTTGAGAGATGATGGGATGTGTGCAGGTTTCGTAGAAGAGGACAGAGAAGGAAGGATGAAGAACAGAAAGGACAGAGAAGGAAGGTCTTTCCAAATAGTCTGGTACTGCAAGCATGTGCATGTACTACAATTCCAGCTTTTAGCAGAGTCCATATCTAACGAGCCAGTGAGATGAAAAGCAATAGTTTCAACGTGGTTAAGATGGTGTCAGATAATAATAAATCTCTTCTACAGATTGGTGCATATGCACCCACACCACCACTACAATTGCTAAGCTAATAACACATAACCAGTACATTCCATACATCTGTATGCAACAAGTCAGCTTGACGACAAAGCAATTCTTGTGACTACGGGACAGTTGGTTATTTAGGGAACGAATTAACCTGGGTTAAGCTAACAAATCCTTGTCTAGTTACTGACAGTTTGTTAAAATAATTACATATTCAATTCCATAGGCTCAAAAAACTGCACAGGAAAGGATACTTGGAAGTGATTTCCAGTCAGTAATTCCTCCTGGAGTTCAGACTTCCTTTAATTATTCAGATAGGTTATGTCTGAACCTTTCTTCATTTTCATGGTCGTCTGCCATTCTGCATTCTAAACACTTTATCAGTTCTGAAAGAAATGCACAGTGCTCACCTGCCTATTCCTCTTAATTCATTTTGTGCTTCCTTATTTACATTTTTATTGTTGTACAATTGTAACATTATTTCCTCTTTGCTTAATTCAAATTGCTACTTTTTAATTGCAAGAATGATCAATGGCATATTTAGAGATTGAAAACCAAAGCAAAACTCCAGATTTGAAGTATTCAAGACTGCATGGTCTCCAAGAGGTCACAATAAACATCATTTTTAAAGCAAGGTCAGAATGATAAAAAAGGTATTTGAAATAAAAGAGAAAATGTTGAAATGTTCAGTGCGTTATGCAGAATTAATATTTCAGTATATCAGTTCTCTGCTATTATAAGAAAACCACCACTAACTATATAGATCTGGAACAATCAAAGTTGACATCCTTCCTTCTCTGTCCTCTTCTATGAAACCTGCACACATCCCATCACCTCTCAAGTTTGAGATTCAATCCTTTCATACACATTTGCTATTGTAAAATGTTATGATATATACAATAGTATATTATTCTAATCCAGCAGTGTTTTTGAAGAATGATTTTCTGTTCTGTGTTCAGAAGAAATCAGAAGGCGAGGTAATGGGCACAGTTATTCATTTCCTCCCAACCATCAATTGTTCTTTCCACATTGGAAATCCAAATATGGAAAGAGAGCAGAAAGAAACAGAGAACTGCCTTTAGAACTCTGTTGCTGCCAATCTAAACAGCTATAAGTACAACTATCTTGCCAGTATATGCTCATGAGGACATTTACCCATTACTCAATAATACCACTATGTCACAGAAATAATACTTAAATAAGTTAATCCTGTTATCTGTATTCAATTACCAGTTAATTGATATGGGGGATTTTAATGCAATGTAACACAGAACCATAGGACATCATTTGTAACTCTAGCAAAGTAGTAATGACTTGGAAGACTAGCCTTTATGATATAATAAACCAAGTGCAAGGCTTAGGTGACACTTTAACAGAATGGCAGTCATTACGTCCATCTTTCTTCTTAAGCAATCCTTCAGGATTGAGGACGAGTTGTTTATTCTCTGGTTTTGTGGGTTCTGAGGTAGCTAATGAGGTCAAAGTGGGTTTGTAGATGCTTCCACAGACAGTGCAAGAGTAGGCTGATGGGGTGGGCAAATGGATAATTTGTGAGGTGGTCTGCTTCTTCCATCACTTGCATAGTTCTCAGTACTATCCCCAGTGCTCCTACGACTTGAGCAGTCATGGGCCAGGAGCTCCTAGAAGTCAGCGGGGATGTTGCTCTTCTTCAAGGAAGCTTGGCTCTTTTCCTCTGTCCACCTGGTAATCTTCTTCCATGACAGAGCTCAAAATAGTTTTTTTTTTGGAAGTCTGGTGTCATTCATGTGAACAACATGGCTTACCCAACAAGCTGACTGAGTATCAGAATCATATTTATTATCACTGACATATGTCATGAAATTGGTTGTTTTGTGGCAGCAGTACAGTACAAGAGATAAAGACATAAAAATTTCTGTAGGTTATAAAAATAAATAAGTGTAAAAGGGATATAACGAGGTAGTGTCCATGGACTGTTCAGAAATCTGATGGCGGAGGGGAAAAAGTTGTTCCTGAAACGTTGAGTGTAAGTCTTCAAGCTCCTCTACCTCCACCCCTGATGGTAGTAACGTGAAGAGGGCAAGTCCCGGGTGGTGAGGGCCCTTAATGATGGATGCCGCTTTTTTGAGGCATCGCCTCTTGAAGATGTCCTCGATGGTGGGGAGGGTGGTGCCCTTGATGGAGCTGGCTAAGTCTACAACCCTCTAGGATCTCAGTGTGGGGATCCTGGCCTGGGGGAAGGACACTGACATTGATTTGTTTATCCTGTCAGTGAATCTGGGGTATTTTGCAGAGACAACATCATTGGTATTTTTCCGATGTATTGAGACGCCTGCACTGAGGGAGTCCAGGTCTCACAAGCACTTAGCAAGGCAAGGATCACCAATGCCTGGTAGACCATGAGTTTTGTGCTATGTGAGGTCTTGATCTTCAAATACTCTTTTCCTCAATCAACCAAAGGTTATGCTGACCCAGTTAAGGTGATGGTGAACTTCATCATCAATGACTGCCTTGGCTAAGATATGGCTCCAAATATATGGGAAGTAGGCCATGGTTTTGAATGTGAACCTTTATTGGACAGGAGTATGGTGCAGCAGGAGTGGCACAGCAATTAGTACTATTGCTTTGCAGTTTGAGATATCTGGGTTTAGTCCTGACCTAGGGTGCTACCTGTCTGGAGTGTGCACCTCATATTATCATATGTCCATTAGAAATCAGAGAATCACTGTGCATGAATTTGCAAGTCAACAATTATGCTAACTGCAATACTTATGGCCCAAAAGATCACATTAACCTTGTACTGCCAAGGCAAAATGTCTGCAAAGAATATAGTCAGGTTAAACAAGTGGGGAAAAGATCAAAAATGGAGTACAATGGGCAATTCTAATAAAAGCTTGTCCACCTGTAAATTAACTCAGGTCTTCCTCTCTGTATTTGCTACCTGATCTTCCGAGTACTACCAACATTCTCTTTTATTTCAGATTTCTACCTACTTTTTTTTTCTCTCTAACTATCCTCATTCATTATTCTCTATTACATGCCTACAGACAAATCAGCTATGATTAATTAGCATTCATTCACTTCTTAGATGACACCAAAAGTAATTGCTTTGCCTTTTCAACCTTGAACTCCATCCTATCACAGGAATTCCCATTGCTCTCTCCATCCATTCCCCTCTCTGATACTTTAAACATGCCAGTTTCTCACTTTTTCAGTTCTGAGAAAGGATCATTGACATTAAAGATTAGTTCAGTTTGTTTCTGCACAGATGTCCCTGAAATGCTGAGTATCCCAACATTCCATTTGCCTTCCTAATTACTTGCCAAACTGCACACCATTTTTCTGTACCTCACACTCAAGGACACCCAGCTACTTCTGTAAGCAGCATTCCGTAGTCTCTCGCCAATTAATATTCTACTCTATTCATATCAATGTGGATAATCTCACACTTTTCCGCAAACTACTAAACCTATCCCCACTTGTTTAATCCATCTTCATCATTTGTAGACTCTCATCCTGTTTGCCTTCCAACCTATTTGTCTATCATCTGCAAATTTTACCTACAACCCACTGTCCCTTCATCTAAATCATTAATATAGATTAGAAGTAGTTGAGGCCTTACCACTGTTTCACAGCACCTTATTAGTTACTGCTTGCCAGCCTGAAAATGATCCTTTTTCTTGCTCTTTGTTTTCCTTCTGGTTGGCTAATCGTCTATGTGCTGATATATTATCTCCATGCCATGAGATTTTCCATTATGTTGTAAGCTTTTGTCACCTTACCAAGTTCCTTTTGGAAATCCAAATAGATGACATCTACCCTTTCCGCTTTATCAACTCTGCTCATTTCATCCTCAAAGGATTCTAATAAATTTGTCAAACACAATTTCCTTTTCATATAATCACATTGATTCCTTGATTTTTGTTTATAAAGATTTTTTACTACTTACTTAATGATTAATTCAAGTATTTCCCATTGATAGATGTCAGGCCAACTGGCCTATAGTTTCCTAACTGGACTACAGCTTATAGAGTTCAAGTCTGTGGGTTCTGCTAACGCATGGGATGTTTTAGCATGGTAATGCAATGATTACAGTGACTACAAAATAGATAACCACTTTTAGAATGCATTTGTCCAATTTAGTTTAACCACTAGATTTGCTTAACTTCATACTTTTCATTTGCAGTGGTGAACAAGTAGATAATTAGATAACCAACTAGAAGTAGTTAACAGAGGCCAGGTGACTCAGAACCTGTAGGACTAAGGAATAAACCCATAGATTCTACTAAGGCACAGTGTGCAGTGTCTAAGGGGTGTAGACTTTACTGAACTAAGGACTTCAGTAATACAAGGGCAATAGTACAACTTTATATTTAACTGGGGAAGAGGAAGCTGTTGAAAAAGGCTTCACTTTTCCAGACATGAGGACAATGTGCTACCAGATCAAATGAATACCAAATTAAGACAGGCATGACAATGCAACTTCTGAGTCTTCAACCTGAAACTTTAATTGTTTCTCTTTCCACATATGGTTCCTAACCTGCTAGATGTTTCCAGCATTTTCTGTTTATTTGACAGAGCATGTTATGTGTTGCAGTTGCTGATGGAACTGATGGCAAAGCTGACGGAAATCATTGTGACATCTGTGTCTAGACTACATCTACAGTGTAAGGAATTTCGGCTCAGACTTAGTGAGCTGGAGTCCAAGATTTGGACACCGCAATGAATGACAGAAGGGAAGTTTCCTGGACACTTTGTTCCAAGAGGCAGTCACACTACTTAGACTAATTACTACAGAACTGGTCAATCAATAGGGACAAAACCGTGTGACTATAAGTGAGCTAGGTATAGGGATCCAAAAGGTAGCACTGGATGATCCTCAGCTCTTGCACGGCCAATTGTCTATGAATGATGGCAGTTTTAATGAGAATACTGACCACACCACAGTGCTGCAGGTGCCATTTAAATTGGGGAAGTGAAAGAGGATGTAATACAAGGTACTGTATAACATAGGGGATAGATACTATTCTGTGTGGCCTCAAGTGCAAGCCTGAAAGACTGTCACTTGCCTGATTTAAGAATTAAGGACATCTCTCATGCTGAGGAGGAACTTGGGAGTGGGAGGACCAATTCCTACAGTCCACGTGATAATCATGACCTAGATAAGATAAAGATTCATCTAAAATAAACAGCTGGGTCAAAATTAAAACACAGAACCACAACATTAATCTCTGGTTTATTGCCTGAGCCATATTAAAAAAAATAGCAATACAGCCAAGGAGAGAGTTGAATGCATATCTCAAAGACTGCTTGAGAGAAATGGGCTTCTTTTCAGGGGGCACTGTCTTTCCCCAAAGCTGGCACCAGAGCTGTTCTGTTGGGAAAGGTCTAACTTGACTTGAAAAATAAAGAAAAAGAGCAAGGTGACAGGTCACAGTAACAAAGTGGGTAATGGTAACCAGAATCTGCCAGGAAGGGACAAAGCATACAGGAGTAAAGGGCTGGGAAACCTGGTTTAAAATATTCATTTATTTGTGTTCATGCATATAATGGATAAGAGGTAGTTTTCTAGATCATTAACTTGAAGAACCAACAAGGAAATAGGCCATCTTAGATATAGTACAGGGCAATAAGGACTGCTCTGGACCACCTAGACAACAGCAACTCATACATCAGGCTGCTGTTCATCAACCACAGCTCAGCATTCAACACAATCATACCATCCAAGCTCATCACACTTCAAGACTTGGGCATCTGTACACCCCTCTGCAACTGGATACTCTACTTCCTCGTTGTCAGGTCTCAGTGAGGATTGATAACACCCCCTCCTTGCTGACTATCAACACAGGAGCACCTTAAGGCAACGAATCACAGGTGGTGATGAGTCAGCTTACTGGAGACAAGACAGTACAACTGGTTGAGTGGTGCCACAACAGCAGCCTCTTATTCAAGGTCAGTGAAACTCGAGAGCTGATTGTTGACTTCAGGAAGGGGAAGGAGGGTGAACGTGCACCAATCTACATGGGGGAGGGGGGGAAGGGGGGAGAAAATCAGCAGTGAAGAGAGACAGCAGCTTTAAATTCCTGAGTGTTTACATAATGGAATGATCTGTCCTGGGCCCTGCACATAGATGCAATCACAAGGAAAGCACATCTAGTGCCTTTAACTTTCTTAGGACGTTCTGCTTGTCACCAAACAAACTTCTACAAAGTGTCCTGATTGTCTGGTAGGGCAATTCAAATACACAAGAACAGAAGAAGCTGCAGAGAGTAGTGGATTCTGCCCAATGCATCACAGGCACATCTTCCCCACCAGCGGTAGTATCTACAGGAGGTGCTGCCTCAAGGCGGCAACATCCATCATCAAAGATCCACACCATCCGGGCCATGCCATCTTCTCACAGCTACCATTGGACAGGAGGTACAGAAGCCTGAAGTCCCATAAGTTATTTCCCTTCAACAATTCGATTCTTGAACCAATCAGCACAACTCTAATCACTAAAGTTTAGCAACACTATGACTACTTTAATCACTTTGCACTAAAATGGACTTTTTTAAAAATTCTAATTGTTTTCTTGCAAAAATTATGTTAGTTTTTTTTCTTGTGAATGCTGCTTATATGATGGTATGTGCCTGTGATATTGCTGCAAATGTGATGTACCTGTGCATACATGTACTTGTGCATATGACAATAAACTCAACTTTGACTAATTAATTAATTCAGTACTTAAGGGACCTTTAGGCAAGAATGATCAGGCTGTAAGAGAATAGTATTTTAAAAGTGAAGTAGGTCAATCTGAAAGAATCTTAAATGTAAACAAAGGGAAACTATGAAGGTGCAATGTGCAAGTTGTCTATGATTGGTAAACTATATTAAAAAAAAAGGTATGACAGTAAACAAGCAAAGACTAACCAAATGCAAAACTTTCAACATGCATCCCTTTGACACAAAATCCAACAGGGGAAAGAGACCCAGCTGTGCCTAACAAGAGAAATTAAAGAAAAAGGCCAATAATTTTACTGAAATGAGTAATTGGTTGCAGGATTGAGAATATTTCAGAAGACATGACTTTTCTGAAATTATTTATTTCGGATTTCCACTATTTGCTTTGAGGTTACTCTTACAGTATTGTTAGGTAGCAAGTTCCAAGATGACAATGACCCAGCGACAATGAAGGAAATGCTGCAGTTTTTCCAATCAAGACAGGCACAACTTGGGGAGGAAACTGTAGGTGAAGTTCCCATGCACCTACTGCCCATGTTCTTCATTGTATTAAAGTGACTGCATAATTAGAAGGTGGTTTCATGAAAAGCTAGACAAGTAACCACAAATGCATTTTATAGTTTGTACAATCCATCAGCCAATAAACCAGTAAAGGAAGTAAATATTTAGGGTTATTGATAGTGTAAATCCAATCAGGCTACTTTGAGCTGAACAGAGATAGCAAAATTCTGATACTGCTAATAGCCTACAGGAACCTGTGGATGCCCACTTTTGAGCTACTAGATGCATTTTGAATCTATCCCTTTAGCAGAAAAGCACAAATCACAATGGAAGCTGTCCTTGGTGTGAAGGGACCATCTCCACATGAATACCCTGTAGTCAATCCTACCAATATTTTCAGAAACAGATATGTCTGTAGGTAAACCGGCAAGGATCAGGTCAATCAGGCACATTCCTAAAATTAGGATTATGATAGAAGTAAATCAATGTCTCAAGTTAGACACCATTTTCAAGACATCAGTGAAGAAAAGAATGCAGGTTTGACTGAGATATTACCCAAAATCAGAAGCTTACATTGGTTGGTTTGTTCAACGTTCATCCCGCACTCAACCTCAGCAAGACCAAGGAATTGTGGACTTCAGAAAAGGGAAGTCAGGAGAACTCACACCAGTCCTCATTGAGGAGTCAGTGGTGGAAAGGGTGAACAGCTTTAAATTCCTGGGCACCAACATCTCAGAGGATCTATCCTGGGTCTGACATATTGAAGCAATCACGAAGGCAGCACACCGGTGGCTACACTTCATTAGGAATTTGAGATTTGGTATGTCACAAAGACTCTCACAGATTTCTATAGATGTACAATGGAGAGCATTCTGACTGGTTGCATCACTGCCTGGTATGGAGGCTCCAATGTGCAGGATCGAAAGAGGTTGCAGAGGGTTGTTGACTCAGCCAGCTCTATCACAGGCACAACCCTCCCCACCATTTAAGATATCTTCAAGAGACAGTGCCTCAAGGTGGCGGCATTCATCATTCAGGACATGCCCTCTTCTCATTACTATCATCAGGAAGGAGGTACAGGAGCCTGAAGACTCTCACTCAATATTTCAGGAACAGCTCCTTCCCCTCCACCATCAAATTTCTGAACAGTCCATGAACCCTAACTCGTTATTCCTCTTTTGCATTATTGTATTTTTTTTTGGTAACTTAGAGTAATTTTTATGTCTTGCCCTTTACTGCTGCTGCAAAATAACAAATTTCACAACACGTCAGTGATAATAAACCTGATTCTGATCCTGTTACTTTTATTGTATTTCAACATAGCAACTTTTGATACAAGGGAATGGCTTCTTATGACAATTCTTAAGCCAATTGAAAGTCTACCATATTGCTTCAGAACTGGAGCCAATTCCATACATTTTAAAAGTAGTTGGACAGGTACTTAAGTTAGTGACACAAAAAAAAACTAAGGACACAGAATTAAGTACAGCAGCTTACAAAGACTTAAAAGCTAGGAGAGGGAATGACAGGCTTTCTATTCTTCAATTTACTGTAAATTATGTTACAACAAAACTTCTCTCACTTTCACCTCATTTAATATCTCAGATTCCCTTAATAGATTTAAGAAGGGGGACATATTTACAAGTTCATAGCTCCAATATCAACATGTGGGAGCTGCTGTTATTAACAACATATTTTATGCAGTTAGAAGTTTTGAGGTAATAGACTGAATGTTATCATCCTGAAAACAATGAATAGAGTATGGTTGTTTCAATGTCAGAGATGCAGCTGGTAACAACTTGCCAGTGACATACACATGCTGAAAAGTGAATAAAAGTGTAAATAAATTTTTTCTTGCTTTTTCTTCCCAAATACAGAATATTCTCTTTCTGAAGTGGAGTATCAAAGGCAAGCTATCCTTGGATTTCAATATTACTGCCATTTAACCAGTCACTGATATAGATATGTTCCCTGAGGGTTACACTGCACTTGTCCATTCAGTCGAACCCTCACTGGTATTTGGAGGCCCACATCCTCACTATTTTCAATTATTATCATTCAGAGAGAACTGAGGGAGTAACCCACATCCACAAAGTGGCATCACCTGTTGTACTCCTGGGATTTTAGCTAACATGCTGCTAACGGTTCACTTGGTTCCACCTCAACAGGTGTATTCATAACTATATTTGTATAATTCAAATCCAAGGTTGCAAAGGGTTAGCCAAACAGCCTGGAACGTTTAGCTGTGTACTTCCTTATCTTTGTACTTCCCATGAACCAGTTTTTCAGTGTTCTTGGAATACACCAAAAGGGTTTCTTATTGGTAGAGGTTGAGATTCTAGTTTCAGTTTGAACTATAGACACTTCCACAATGGATTACTGAGCATCCAGGTCAATTTAGCAAGTGCTGCAACTGGCTCAGGATCTGTAAACGTTAAGGAGAAACTCTGAAGTTAATGTCCTGATTATTAACTTTTAATTTTTAACAAAAACTATTAACAATAAGGAAAACATGTTGACTTTCCTCTTTTCATAGGTTAGGTAAAACTAGACAATAAAACTAGTAAATGCAACTTATGGAGAAAACCAGCAGTCTGCTTGATTACCCACTTAATGGTAGTACTACTGAGAGCCTGATAGAGTCAAATGTTATTACACCAATAATGGAAAAAAAATACATATCCAAAATGATTGAATGCAAGAACTCCAAAGGAAGCCTTGTATTTATGCAGCTTGTTAGGAGCTCTGTTCATCCTAAGATGCTTTACAATTAATGAAATACTTTGATTGTTATATGTACCACATCTGATGAAGAATAGCAGGTATTTCTGCAGCAATTGTACTACATACAACACTGCCATGATGTGACTGGCATTTGTGAGCATACTTGGGAGAAAAAATAATGCACATTATAAATTCATGTACTTACCATTTTACTTACCTTCCTTAGCTATTATATGACGTGACAAACATTCAAACCTCTGATATATTTGTATCACTCTTGTCCGAGTCAACAAAGGATTTCTCTCCCCCCCCCCCCCCCCCCCCCCACTTCTGTGTCCCATTCATCCACTCAATTGTTGAAATTAGGGATGATTTAACAACATACACCAATTTACTGTATTACCAACCTAAAGGAACAAAGCAGGAAAATATATTTTCTTGCCATTTAACAGTTTCTTCCAGGACTTCTGCTGTTGGGAACATCGTATCATCTTCACTTGCACTGAAACATTTACTAGAGGATCAGACGCTGATTGCTTCAAGCGGCATCACGCAAATAAACTGTCAAAGTTGACTGTCATATATGTATAATTTATTCAGTAGGATATCACAGACACACTTTTCTCAAAAGATGTTGAAAGCCATCATTTATTCACTGACCAATGGACCGACATCAGGCTGCAGTGAGGTGGAAGTACCTGAAGGTAAATAGGCAACAAATTGCAGATACCCGTGTAAAATTATGGTGCAGAGCTCATTTGGAGATTAAAGGAAATGATGTACTCTGCTTGAGATGGTTAGCTTCAGCTTTTCTTTATAGGTGATTGGTTAGCTGAAAACCACTGAAAATGGTTTAAAAAGTGGATTCTCAGTGTAACAATCTTTGCAATACTAATTCTAATCGAAAGAGAGGAATAGACAAATTCGGAGCAGCGCAAATCAGCCACCCACTCCTCACAAAGCCACAATCACAGATCACTTTGTTATTATTCACAGATTATTAATGTGGTCAGTTAATCAAATCACAGTAGTCTGAATGAGTTTCTCACTAATGCACTACCAAAAGACAATTTGCAATCTTATGCTCAAAAAATCCTCAAGCTTTAAAACCAGCAGTTTTCAGATGTTATAGATTTTCAGGGCTTATTTCCTTCAGCAACTGGGATTCATAGGCACTCAGCACACACTTAACCATGGATTACACACTGCAGTAGATTTGATCATTGCTTTCAGTCAAGACCTGAATTTGACTTTATCCCTGCCCCAGATCTCTTCAGCAAGATAAATCAGATTCCACCTTAACCTAGCTGCCAATAAGTATCAGTCTGTCAAATGAGTCATCCTGAATTCATCTATATGCACAAGAGCTCACTATTTTATAAAGAAACATATGTCTGCTATCTTTGTAGCTAAAGTTTCAAAAAGTTATTTTGTCTAAAATCCTTCAGAAGGCTCACTTATGCTCCTCCAGATCCTCTTGAAGTTACAGTTGCCTAAACAGAGTCCAAACAGCAAGAGACAGCAGATTAATAATTTAACACAACCAGAATTTCAGATACTATCCAAAAACAGATTGCAACTCCTTTGCAAAACACATTTAAATACACAATTTACAAATCCAAAGCAAAATATTATTCCCACACCAGAAGATTTTATTAGAACAGAATTTTAGCAAAAAGCACAAAATACAGCTTAGAAGATATACACTTGCAACCAAACTTTGTGATACTGTATTGTATAAAAAGTGCAATGGACCCAATTATAAACCCAGGTTGCAATAACTCAGTGCACTTGCTGAAACCAAACATATTTTACGTAAAGGCTTTCTGTTCTTTTAATATTCTGCATTTCAAAAGGGAGAGATATTCTTTCATTTGCCACAGTCACAATATTTTCACTTATGCCAGCCTTTACAGAAACTTGCAGAGATAAGACATGCATAAGGAAGCCAGGTAATTAGCATCTTTAAGGAATACAGAACGAGCGTTTTCGGTTTGTGCCGCTCTTGTACTACCTTACTACAGAGTTAGTTATTTAAACAAATATGGACAAGTTTCATCCATAACAAGAGTATGGGATTCAAATGCTGGTTGCACTGGAGTTTGAGTTTACCTCAGCCAAAGCAACAGGACCAAATCACTTCAACATTTTTGATAAAGTTTACATATATACACAGCATTTAATACTATTTTACAACATTCTAGCACTCTGATGGAGAGTGGTAGTAGACAGGTTTATTCCTGCAAGTTTGAGGATGAGAGAATTTTCAATTACTACCACTCCATTAGGGAAAACATTGTCCAAGTTACTTTGCTGTACAATAAAAAAAATGGTTTAAATCATGCCGATCTTCTTGTGCTCTTCTTCCAACTATCTTGTATGGCATTAGTGCATAAATTATAAAATGCCACATCCAAAATAACCTGTTGATGCAACTCGCCAACTCCAAGGGGAAAAAAAGATTTTCCAAGATCAAAGCCACATGATCAGAAAGATTTCACTCAAAGCAGCTACTTAAAATGTGTAGTTCATTAAAAGGTTCACGCCCAGAAAATAATTTACCAATCCGTGCTCACCAGGCTCCACAGGTAATCGCAGATGAAATTGTCAGAGTGCTTAGTAGAATCAATGTTAATGGGCTGCGCTAAACCTGCTCCAAAGTGAACTGAGAAATACAGTT
Organism: Pristis pectinata; assembly: GCF_009764475.1. NCBI lineage: Eukaryota > Metazoa > Chordata > Chondrichthyes > Rhinopristiformes > Pristidae > Pristis > Pristis pectinata. Next base: position 12,921,327 of record NC_067435.1, on the reverse strand, counting down.
AAGGAAATTATTGCATTCTCAATCCCAATATACATTCTACTTTCCATCATTTGAATAGATAAAATTGATGAAAAAACACCTACTTAAAATACAAAAAAGCTACTGGCATGTTTTGTCCAAAAAGAATTTAATCAATTTTTATAAAGGCAGCCTGATCAATTGGTATGTTTGGAGGAATGGTGCATAATTCCCAAATTTGACCAGAATTTCAGAAGAGAAATTAAACTTAAAAGCCCAAGTGGACACAATATTAAAATATAAAACTTTCAACCAACTTCAGGGCTTTTAAGCAATTAAATTGAATAGTCAATCCCAGTTTTAATTACACTGTTAAGTCACGAAATACCAAATCCCCTCCTAAATACAATACCACTATTTTTCCCTCTCATGACCACCATGCACTCTCTCAAAAAACTCAATTGCCCAGTTATCATGCTGTAGCACCCTGGTCTTTGAGTAGGTTGCAGTGTCAAGCCTAATCGTTAATTTTAGGTGAGAACACTGAGAAAACAAAATCTTTATCTCAATTTCTGTGTAGAACTCATTTTAGTTACAATAGATCCCCTGTCGACCACAGGGCTGTTGAGGACGAACCTTCGTATTTGCGCAAGTACAGTTTTGCAAAACAGCATAAAAATCCGATTCTCATTCCAGCAAGTTAAAGGAATTAGTTATGCAACATCGATAAGTTTAGGACCACACAGAGGCTTTACTTAAGATACCAATTTTTATACCACTTAGAAGCAAGGAGTCTCCTGCTGCTGTCAGGACAAGCAGCCCATGAACACCATCAGGGACAATTAATGCAGCATTAATTTCATTTTGTATTAATTGTAACTGTTCATTGAGATTAAATGACAGCTCTAGTCAAACTTTATGGTATCAATTTTAGTATCTGGTCTATCAAATGCAGCAAACATTTTAAAAATATTGGTCTAAACCACAATTGCCATTATAGTTTTAATCTCATCCATCTCACTCACCCCCAAATCAAACAGCTTGATTCTTTTCTCTTTGCCAAGTACTGTTGCTTTCTATGGCATCTAGAACATTCAACAATGGGATTTACTGTAATGATATTTGAAGTGGGCAGGTTGTTTTACAAGGAAAGGTTGGACAGACTAGACTTGTACCTTCTGAAGTTTAGCAGGATGAGAGGCAATTTGATTGAAACAAAGATCCTTAGGGGTCTTGACAGGGTGGATGAGAAAAAAAAAGTGTTTCCCTGTTGGAGAAATCTAGAACCAGGGGTCATTGTTTAAAAAATAAGGGATTACTCTTAAAACAGATGAGCTGACACTCTCTCTCCCAGGGTCGCAAGTCTCAGTATCAAAGGGCATTGGAAGCAGAGTCCTCGATTAGTTAAAGGCAGCAGTAGATAGATTCTTGATAAGAAGTGGAGTCAATGGTTACCAGGCCACACATAAATATGGAGAGATTATAATCAGATCATCCATCTTGTTAAATAATGAAGCAGATTAAAGGATACAAGTGGCCTGCTCCTGCACCTTACTTGTATGCATCAACTTCAGAGTTTGTGCTATTCATAAATAAAATTACTTTAAACGCTAGGTCAATATCTCACCTGTTTCTGTTAATTTTGGGGTGCCTGAAATTTCTTTCCACTTCTCATTACTCTCAACTTTTAACAATCTACTTTAATTTGCCTTAGATTACAACCAGTTCTCATGCAGGGTAACACATGAATCCTAACATATTTATGGAGTTTAGTGGAGCAAGTGGTCTTTCAAAATGATTGAATTGCAATTCCACTGATCAACTTAATTAGAACCAAATCAGTTTGCAGCATGAAAGGTAGCCAGTCTGCCCAATTTGTTCAGGCACCCATGCCAATTTTTCACTAGCTTTCTTCCCTGCCCTTTCTGACCCTAATTCAAATTAAATCCCCATATTCAGTGAAGTGAAAAAATGTAGACTTGCTAGTCTATTTTGCTATGGGAAACTTATTGAAAACTATAAATGAACCAAGTGACTGACCATGAAGAAATCTTTTAGGTTTTCTCAATGTGAGAAGAACATGGAAGTCATATTTTTAGGATCTTTTCTTAAAGGAATTAATTGTATGGATGAGGGTGGGTTGGTGGGTAAGGGAGCTATCTGGGACAAGAAGGATATAACTCTAACCATTTTTAACTTCCAAGCTCTTTTTGTGTGGCTCAATCTCCCATCTATTCCTTTAAAAATTTTAAATCTGAGATCAATAGTGTGTGCTAATGATGGGAATAAGAAGTCGAAGCAAGTGGATGGAGCTATATTATAGGCTGAAGAATTTGTTGACTGCAAGACTCAATGCCATTTTCTATTCCAACTCATTTTTCTCCTTGAAGCTCTTCAGACCTTTCACTCTGGAAATTTTTTTTAAATCGATGGTACTACTACTCAATTTACCCCTCACCTAAGCATAGCCTTTATCAATTTTCCTCGACAAAAATCATCTTTGTAGTCACACATGAAAGGATACTGCCTCTTACAAGGGAAGGATCACAGTCGTAGTCCCAAATGATCTTAGTGACCTTGTGGAAGATGTGAGCCAAGTACCTACAAAATCCAATATTTAAATATAAGCACTCCATCAAAAACACATTGCTGATCACCAACAAGACTCCAATTTGACACAGCGTCATATTTGTGGCATAGAAAACCGGGAAAGACATTTCATCAATATATAGGTTAGAGAAACAAGTTTACCTTGAAATTTCTTAATTGTTTGGAAAATAATCTTTAACTACCTTGTTTATACAAAAAATGGCTATGATTAGTACAGAATGCTCACTGCCTGAAGTCAGCAGGTTGTTAGTGCATCTGGAGATGAGGTGTTCATTTTAAGTGGACCAGTTAATTACTGCACATTTCTTCTGCAATCTATAACCACCACCCATTACGATAGATCCCAAACCTTCAGCTGGATAGTCAGGCTATCATGAATTATTTATCTTTGCTGTGGAGCAGTAGCTGGTTCATCTTCTTCCATGTCATTTAAATATCCTGAGATCACTCCATCACAGTAATAATACAAAATTTAGTGAAAATACACATAGATATTTTAAGTAATTGTCACTACTTTGAATATTTTAAAACTTACTTAGTAGATGGAATAATCACTGTTGTATCTTCATCCACTTCCTCTTCCATTTTAGCTATTTCCTTTCCAGACATCTCAAGTTCCTCCAGCTCTTTCTGTAACAATGTGACTTTTATATATTAAGGAAAATAATAGGATACAATTAGTTATTGTAAAATTGCTCTCATTTTATGGGAACTGGATTCACTTAATGATTCACAAAGATGCAAACGAAACAAGAGTTGCATTTACATCATGCTCATTGGATCAAAATCTCTGAAGCAGTTGTGAATTATATTTGAAGAGCACTGATTTACTCAACATAGTAGTATAATTTAATCTGTCTTTTGGATAATGTTTTACTAAACTCATCACGGACAACTAGCTCAGCCAATGTGCTTTTTCAGCCAGCAAGGGCACAACGTCCAAATAGATTCCTCCTGTGATTCCATGATCACTTTCATATTCAAATCTAAACAATGTTAACAAAGGGCAACATCACAACTTGGATCAGGTGTTCTGCACCTCATGCCATTCAGTAAGATTGTGGCTGATGTTTCAATTCCATACCACTTTCACATACTAACCCTACATACATGTGACCCCCGAATTACAGAGGGATTGGGAGGAGAAGAGAATAAAAGAGGGTAGGAGGGGAGAGTTGTTTACCTAGAAACACAAGTTGGAAAAAAATTTGTACTTACTGTTTTTGAAACCCCCACATAAATTCAGTGAGAACAAATTTTATTCCATATCTCAAATTTTTGGGTAGTAATTTGTTAATTCTAGGGTGAATTTCTGTTAGGTGAATGGCCACAAAGCAGCCTCCACAGCCCTCTAAGGCAGAAAATTCCAAACGTTCATCAGCCTTCACTTCTGTTCCAAATGGTACAGCCTTTACATCAAGACTGTGATCTGACATCCAGAGACCCAAGCCAAGGAAATTTGGGAGATGAGACCACGCAATATCCCAGATGCAGTCTCACCAATTCTATACGATTGAAGCAAGATGTCTGTGCACATATCTAAATCCTCTTGCAAACAGGCCAACATACCATTCACCTTAATTACTTGCTACTTTTGCATATTAACTTCCATTGATTCCTGTACAAGGGACACCCAGATCCCTCCAAACACCAATGCCTTTCAACCTCTCGTCATTTAACATCCTTTATAAGCTGAGAATTCTACCGAGCTTTGTACCACAAACCTGAATACATTACATTTGATTCCTTCAGTTAAAATCATTGATATGAATTGTGAACAGTTGGCCTCAGCACTGATACATTCTGCACCCCACTAGTTACAACTTTCCAACCCAAAAATGACTCGTCTATTTATAATGTACACTCTTTAATCATCTACTGCAGCACCTCAAAGGTCTTTTGAAAGTTCAAATAGATCTCATCAATTGATTCATCTTTATCTATTCTGCTAGGTTAGTCTCAAAAAACTCCAATAAATATGATTTCCATGTTGACTATTTATTCTTTATTATGCCTTGTTAACTCTTAATAATTTTCCTTACTACATTCAGACTACTGGATCTCTGTCGTCCCCAGTTTCTGCTGTCGCTACATTCTTAAATTGTGGGATTATACATGTCAAATTGTAGGAACTGTTCAAGAATCTATGGAATTTTGGAAGATGACCATCAGTGCATCCATCATCTCCATAGCAACCCCTTTAAAAATCCTAGGATGAATAAGGCGCTGAGGATTTCCAGTCACAAATTTCCCCACTGCTAGCATCTTTTTCTAATGCCAATTTCTTTGAGCTCCTCGCTCAGTGTTGTCCTGTAGTTTTCCACCATTTCCACAAACTTTTCTGTGAAGACAGACAAACTATGTTTAAATTCCTTTGTTTTTTTTTCATTATTCCCAGTCTAATCTCTCCTGCACATTTGTAAGAAACTCACATTAAGTTTAGTTGATCTTTTCCTTGCTACACATCTATAAGTTTTCTGTTTTTGGGTTTCTCACTAGCCTACTCTCATATTCTACTTTCCACTTCCATGTCAATTTTTTGATCTGTCTCCCGAATTCTGAAATTTTTCACAATCCTCAAACTTGCTGCTTTTTTGGCAACATTACGAACTTTTTTCCCTTGATTCACTATTCCTGACAGTTTTCTTTACCTCAAAGAGATGTGTACTACTTGTACACTATGTATTAATTTGGAAATGTTAGACAGTGCTTGTTTGCTGCATTATAATGCAGTTTCCCAATCTATCACAGCCAACTCTCACTTTATTCCCTTGTAATTGTTAGCTTTATCTGGATTTAAGACCCTAGTATCAAATTAAGCTAAATCACATTCAATTTTAGTAAAAGTTATATAACAGATGGGCAATAAATGCAGGTCATACCAGCAATGACCAAAATTTCAAAAATGAATACAAAGAAAAACCACAGGAACTTTATCTACCACTTCAATCCTCTTTCACTATACATAGTTAGATCTAAAATAGCCAATTCCTTAGTTGGTTTCTCAACATACTTGTACACAAATCATCTATTTTGAATTCATTCTCCATACTATTAACTGCTCATTTGCTTTGCCAGGTCTGTGTAGATTAAAGTCCCCCATAATTATTGTTAGCCTCGTTAATACACAACCACCCATATGATTGCATCCTCATTTAACATCTTTATGTTTTCAGCAGGATAACGTGGCAGGAAATACTTCAAAGGTCACATGAAGATATTCAAAACAAAGCAAATTCTACCAAATTCTGGAAATTCAAAATAAAAGATGATGCTACCAATGCTCAGCTGGCTATGCTTAATCTGTGGAGATGCACTGGTTTGAAACTTTAGCCCTTTGAACCGAAGTTAGAAAGAAAAATCATCTCTCTCCAAAGAGGATGTCAATGTTGAGTATTTCCAGTTTGCTGTTTTATTACTGAAGCATTACGTGTACTGGAAGTTAATCTCCAACCAAGAGCTAGAAAAAGACAGGAATTTGCAAGCTACTGAGCATCACTGTTTTCAGAGCCAGGGAAGGTACTAAAGTCTTTATATCGTAAGCTCAATGTAGCAGTAAAGGATATTTAAGTTCCGCTTCATTCTTAGAATTCCGTTGTTGAGTCTCTTTCCACTTTTCTTTAATCTTCTGTAACTCCAATAAACTTTTTTCTCTTTCTTCTCCCACCTCTATAACCTTCTGTGCCACACGCTCCTGTGATTGCTGGACCTCTGAAATTACCAAAACGTGGACTTTAATCTCAAACTTCTTGAATAAACCACAACCATTTCCAGAAACTTTTTGAAACTATAGTACAAACGTTGTCCCTTCCATTAACATTTTAATGCAGTAGGAATTGATTTACAAAGTTAATAATAATTAAAAGAAACAGATCACTCACTTCTTACAATGAACATATGGTGGATTGCTTGGAATTGGAGTTCCATAGGCATTATAGCAAAAATTGACAAATGAGGTTAAAACAAATATAATAAGTGTGAGAATAATTAATTCACATACTTCCAATTAAATTTTTTCCCAATGAAGTTATGAACAATGCACGCTCAAGTTTGACCTTCAGAACAATAAAGGAATTAAGAAATGACAGTTTCAAAGTCAGCAAGTCTGCTGCATAAAATCAAACCTTCAGAAGATCCAGTTTCATATTCTTGCTATTTTGGTATGGTGTGGTATTAGTTTATTGTCACATGTTCTGAGATACAGTGAAAAACTTTGTTTGCGTGCCATCCAGGCAGATCATACCATACGCAAATACATTGAGGTAGTAAAAAGAAAACAGAATGTAGTATGTTTTCAAACTTTCAAGACCAAGCTTACAAATGGGATTTTATATAATTTATTCAGAAGTCTTACCTCTCAACTGCTGCTTCACACAGTTTTCCACTTCCAGGTAGATATTCACCATTTTTGCCTTATGATTCATGGCATTCTGCAGAAGCACCTCCCCATGACAACCAGAAAGGATAATCATCAGTTCATCTGCCAATAGCTTAAACTCCTGGATCTGCGCCTCCATATTTTCAGTACACAACCTGAGGAGAGAAGGCACCCAAATCGGTTTTTTTTGTTCTGAGATTCATTAACGTATTGGCAGTAACGACGACTCTATAGTCCGTTGCTGCTGGCCTTCCATGACATACCACGAGTTTCAATATTCCCATTTTCCCACATCTCCAGTCCTTCATACATGGGAGGGATGCGAAGGGAAGGGAAGGGAAGGGGGCTGACTCCTCCCCGAGGTTGCGGTGGGAAGAGAGCTGACACCGGGTGAGTGAGTGAGTGAGGGGAAGTCGGGGCAGAAATAAGGCGGCCGATATTTTATTTTTTTTAAACTGACCGGCTAGTGACAAAGTTAATTCACGAGTTCTTTTCCGATCGACGCCCCCGCCGTGCGTTCTGCAGCCCCGCTCCCTCACGCCGCCGCCGCCGGGGTTTCCCGCCTCCCGCGCGCCGTCCGTTCACTCAAAAACATTCAAACGCTTCGCGCCCAACGTCTTTTTCAGGAAGACCCCGCCGGCCTGACTACTCAACTGCCGCATCTGAAGCAAGTCGGACTTTTAAGATTATTTTCCATTTTCCTATTTTAGATATTCATTAACTGCTCGATCCATTCCTAGTTGCTATTAACAAAAAGGACACGGTCTCATTCTATGGCAAATATAATAGACAGCTAAAATAAAAACTGCAACAATAACTTGCATTTATATGGCGACACAAGAGGCTGCAGACGCTGGAGATCTGCAGCAACCCACAAAATGCTGGAGGGAAATGGACAGTCGATCAGGACTGGAAATATAGAGGGGAGAAGCCAGTATGGAAGGGAGGGGGGAAGGAGTGGAATAAGGGCAGGGGGGTGATAGGGAAGGGAAGGGAAGGGAAGGGAGGGAAGGGATAGGGAGGGAAGGGAGGGGGGTGATAGGGAAGGGAGGGGAGGGGAGGGGGGTGATAGGGAAGGGAGGGGAGGGGGGTGATAGGGAAGGGAGGGGAGGGGGGTGATAGGGAAGGGAGGGGAGGGGGGTGATAGGGAAGGGAGGGGGGTGATAGGGAAGGGAAGGGAGGGGGGTGATAGGGAAGGGAGGGGAGGGGGTGATAGGGAGGGGAGGGGGGTGATAGGGAAGGGAGGGGAGGGGGGTGATAGGGAAGGGAGGGGAGGGGGGGTGATAGGGAAGGGAGGGGAGGGGGGTGATAGGGAAGGGAGGGGAGGGGGGTGATAGGGAAGGGAGGGGAGGGGAGGGGGGTGATAGGGAAGGGAGGGGAGGGGGGTGATAGGGAAGGGAGGGGAGGGGGGTGATAGGGAAGGGAGGGGAGGGGGGTGATAGGGAAGGGAGGGGAGGGGGGTGGAGGGGAGGGGGGTGGAAGGGAGGGGAGGGGGGTGGGGGAAGGGAGGGGAGACGAGGGGGGTGGAAGGGAGGGGAGGGGGGTGATAGGGGAGGGGTGATAGGGAAGGGAGGGGGGTGATAGGGAAGGGAGGGGTGATAGGGAGGTAGGGAAGGGAGGGGTGATAGGTAGGGAAGGGAGGGGGTGATAGGGAGGTAGGGGAGGGGGTGATAGGGAGGTAGGGGAGGGGGTGATAGGGAGGTAGGGGAGGGGTGATAGGGAGATAGGGAGGGGAGGGGGGTGATAGGGAGATGGGGAGGGGGGTGATAGGGAGATAGGGAGGGGAGGGGGGTGATAGGGAGATAGGGAGGGGAGGGGGGTGATAGGGAGATAGGGAGGGGAGGGGGGTGATAGGGAGGGGAGGGGGGTGATAGGGAGGGGAGGGGGGTGATAGGGAGATAGGGAGGGGAGGGTGTGATAGGGAGATAGGGAGGGGAGGGGGTGATAGGGAGATAGGGAGGGGGTGATAGGGTGATAGGGAGATAGGGAGGGGGTGATAGGGAGATAGGGAGGGGGTGATAGGGAGATAGGGAGGGGGTGGTAGGGAGATAGGGAGGGGGTGATAGGGAGATAGGGAAGGGAGGGGGTGATAGGGAGATAGGGGAGGGGGGTGATGGGGAGGGGGGTGATAGGTGGATCCAGGTGAGGGGACTTGCATTTATATGGCGACACAAGAGGCTGCAGACGCTGGAGATTTGCAGCAACCCACAAAATGCTGGAGGGAAATGGACAGTCGATCAGGACTGGAAATATAGAGGGGAGAAGCCAGTATGGAAGGGAGGGGGGAAGGAGTGGAATAAGGGCAGGGGGGTGATAGGGAGGGGAGGGGGTGATAGGGAAGGGAGGGGAGGGGGGTGGAAGGGAGGGGAGGGGGGTGATAGGGAGGGGAGGGGGGTGATAGGGAAGGGAGGGGAGGGGGGTGATAGGGAAGGGAGGGGGGTGATAGGGAGGGGAGGGGTGATAGGGAAGGGAGGGGAGGGGGTGATAGGGAAGGGAGGGGAGGGGGGTGATAGGGAGGTAGGGAAGGGAGGGGTGATAGGGAGGTAGGGGAGGGGGGTGATAGGGAGATAGGGAGGGGGGTGATAGGGAGATAGGGAGGGGAGGGGGGTGATAGGGAGATAGGGAGGGGAGGGGGGTGATAGGGAGATAGGGAGGGGAGGGGGGTGATAGGGAGGGGAGGGGGGTGATAGGGAGGTAGGGAAGGGAGGGGTGATAGGGAGGTAGGGGAGGGGGTGATAGGGAGATAGGGGAGGGGGGTGATAGGGAGATAGGGAGGGGAGGGGGGTGATAGGGAGATAGGGAGGGGAGGGGGGTGATAGGGAGATAGGGAGGGGAGGATGGAGATAGGGAGGGGAGGAGGGAGATAGGGAGGGGAGGAGGGAGATAGGGAGGGGAGGAGGGAGATAGGGAGGGGAGGGGGTGATAGGGAGGGGAGGGGGGTGATAGGGAGGGGAGGGGGGTGATAGGGAGGGGAGGGGGTGATAGGGAGATAGGGAGGGGAGGGGGGTGATAGGGAGATAGGGAGGGGAGGGGGGTGATAGGGAGATAGGGAGGGGAGGGGGGTGATAGGGAGATAGGGAGGGGAGGGGGGTGATAGGGAGATAGGGAGGGGAGGGGGGTGATAGGGAGATAGGGAGGGGAGGGGGGAGATAGGGGGGAGATAGGGAGGGGAGGGGGGAGATAGGGGGGAGATAGGGAGGGGAGGGGGGAGATAGGGAGGGGAGGGGGGAGATAGGGAGGGGAGGGGGGAGATAGGGAGGGGAGGGGGGAGATAGGGAGGGGAGGGGGGAGATAGGGAGGGGAGGGGGGAGATAGGGGGGAGATAGGGAGGGGAGGGGGGAGATAGGGGGGAGATAGGGAGGGGAGGGGGGAGATAGGGAGGGGAGGGGGGAGATAGGGGGGAGATAGGGAGGGGAGGGGGGAGATAGGGGGGAGATAGGGAGGGGAGGGGGGAGATAGGGGGGAGATAGGGAGGGGAGGGGGGAGATAGGGAGATAGGGAAGGGAGGGTGTGATAGGGAGGGGAGGGGGTGATAGGGAGATAGGGAGGGGGTGGTAGGGAGATAGGGGAGGGGGGTGATGGGGAGGGGGGTGATAGGTGGATCCAGGTGAGGGGACAGAGGGGAGTGGTTACCAGAAGTTGGAGAAATCGATGTTCATGCCATCAGGTTAAAGACTACAAAGGCAGAATATTTGGTGCTGTTCCTCTAATCTGTGCCGGTGCTGTTGTAGTCTGGCGAACTGTTCCCCCCCACTTTATTTTCCCTTATCCCACCGTCTCCCCCTCCCCGGCTCTCTCGACCTGCCCATTTCCCACCCATTCCTCCCTCTGCTTCCCCTCCTCACTTCCCTTTATTCCATGGTCCACTCTCCTCTCCTATCACATAACATCTTCTTCAGCCCTTTGTCACTTCCACCTGTCACCACCCAGCTTCTTACATCATTCCCACTCTCCCCCTCCTCCATCTTCCTATCTCCCCCCACCCCTCGCCTGGATCCACCTATCACCTCCCAGCTTGTGCTCCACCCTCACCCTTTTATACTGGCTTCTCCCCTTTTTCTTTCCAGTTCTGATGGAGGGTCTCGATCCAAAACAACGACCTCCATTTCCCTCCATAGATGCTGCATGACCCGCTGAGTTGCTCCAGCATTTTGTGTGTTACATTTATATAGCACACCCGGAGCGCTGGAGGAACTCAGTGGGTCAGGCAGCATCTACAGCAGGAACTGGACAGTTGACATTTTGAGTTGAGACCCTTCATTTTATAGCCCTTCGAGGTACAAAACCATTTGAAGGCACTTCATGGATGAGATGTTAGAGCAGGTGATCAAAGCTCAAGTGAAGAGGTAGGAGCATCATAAGTAGAGGGAGAGGTAGAGCAGTGGGAAAGCTTGAGGAAGGATTTCCAGAAAATGGTAGCTGAAGGCTCCAGATCTAAGAAAGGGAAAGAAATACTTGTTAACCATGGCTGATCTGTCTGGATTAGATGTAAATAGAGGAAGATGAATGGGGGCAATAGAGACAGAAAAAAAGAAAAAAAATTGAGAACATGCTGGAATTGTGAGGTGTAGAACAGTACAGTTGTTGGAAATCTAAAATAATACTCCAGGTCAGGTAGCATCTGTGGAAAGTTAAAGTTGAGTGATGTTGAGCGTTGGTCTTGCGTATAATTCCCCCACTCTTCTTAAAAATAGTGCCATAAAACTTTTTACATCCACCTAAGAGAATAGACAAAGCCTTGGTTGAAGATTTTATCTGAAAAGCCACACTTCTGACAGCACTATACTCTGTTGGTATTGATATAGAACTTTGTGCTTAGATCTTTGAAGTGGGTCTCAAATCCACAACATTCTGAATCCGAAGACACAGCCAGCACATGTAATTGAGTCCTATTTTCCCATCATTTTTGTTTTTGCTTAATGTGCCTGCCTGTAACCAATCTATCTGTGCCTCTTCTTCATCTATTTACTCTCTGATAATGATTGTCAATGTTCAGAAATCTCTTTCTTATTCTGTCAGTGCTCAGGTAAGTTTCTTCTCTATGAGAGTCAATGGGTCTTTGGAACTCTTCTTCTAAGACTTCCAGAAGTACAGTCTCTGAATAATTTTAAAGCAGAGGTAGATCAACACTTGATAAAGAATGGCATGAAAGTTTATGGTGGGAAGATAGTTTCAGTGACTTTTATCTGGCTGATTGCATCTTCCCCGCTATGGACATTTCAGGTTCAGCAACTGCTGCTTCTGTAAAGGCTACGTTGGCACAGATATGATTATTTGCAATGCACCACTCAGGAAACTAAGAAACCGTGGTTTCCTGAGGCCAAATACACATATAATGCACAGATCCAATACAAAGAGGGGAGAGATTTAAAAGAGACCTGAGAGGTAACTTCTTTACTATCTGTGCCTCTTCTTCATCTATTTACATGGCTAGTCAGCATAGCTTGGTGAGTGCCTGGAATAGGCAAAATTGCAGCATTTAAGAGGCATTTGGATAGGTACATGGAGGGGAGGGGCTTGGAGGGTTATGGGTCAAATGTGGGCAACTGGGATTAGCGGGACAATGCTGTAGACGGCACGGATCAGTTGGGCCGAAGGGCCTGTTTCTGTGGTGTATTACTCTATGACCGTGACGTTCATGGTCTTTAATGATGGTGAGGTCAGGGAGGGGTATATTGATAATTTAGGGCATGTTGACATTAAGAAGGAGGAGGTGTTGGGTGTACTGAAAAACAGTTATGTAGATGTCCCCAGGGCCTGATGGAATCTAATTAGGATTCTAATGGAAGCAAGAGAGGAGGTTGCTAAGGCCTTGACAGAGACCTTTGTATCCTCTTTAGCCACAGGTGAAGTCCCAGTGGACTGGAGAATAGCCAATGTCGTTCCTTTGTTTAATAAGGTGACGGGGATAATCTAGGAAATTATAGGCCGGTGAGCCTTGCATCAGTGGCAGGGAAATTATTGAAGAAGATTCTGAGGGACAGGATTTACTCATACTTGGAAAAGCATGGACTTATTAGGGATAGTCAGCATGGTTTTGTGCGTGGGAGGTCCTGTCTCACAAATCTGAATTTTTTTGAGGAAGTGAAGAAGATGACTCATGAGGGTACAGCAGTGGATGTTGTCTATATGGACTTTAGTGATGCTTTTGACATATCTAACATGATTGGCTGGTCCAAAAGATTAAGTCAATGGGATCCATGCTGAGTTGGTAAGTTGGATCCAAAGTTAGTTTGGTCATAGAAGACAGAGAGTAGTAGTGGATGGGTGTTTTTTTGACTGGAGGTCTGCGACCAGTGGTGTTCTGCAAGGATCAGTGCTGGGACCTCTGTTGCTTGTAATATATATTAATGATTTAGATGAAAATGTCAGTAGTCTGAATTGTAAGTTTGCAGATGCTACAAAAATTGGTGGAGTTGTGGATAGTGAGAAAGGTTGTCAAGGATACGATAGAATATTGATGGAAATTTGGGAAGAGAAATGGCAGATGAAGTTTAATCTGGACAAGTGTGAGGTGTTGCATTTCGGAGGTCAAGTGCAAAAGGAAAGTATACAGTAAATGGCAGAACCCTTAGGAGCATTGATGTACACAGGGATCTTGGGGTGCAAATCCATTGCTCTGTGAAAGTGGCAACACAAGTAGATATGATGGTGAAGAAGATGTACAGCATGCTTTTCTTCATCAGTTGAGGCATTGAGTATAAAAGTTGGCAAGTCATGCTGAACTGTATAAAACTTTAGTTAGACCAATTTGGAGTATTTGTACAGTTCTGGTCGCTATGCTTTAGAAAGGATATGGAGGCTTTGGAGAGGGTGCAAAAGTGCTACACCAGGATGTTGCCTGGATTGGAGTGAATTAGCTATAAGGAGAGGTTGGACAAACTTGGATTGTTTTCACTGGAGTGTCAGGGACTGAGGGGTGACCTGATAGAAGTATATAAAATTATGAGAGGCATAGATGCAGTAGATAGTTAGGGTCTTTTTCCCAGGGTGGAAATGTCAAATACTAGAGGGCATAGGTTTAAGGTGAGAGGGGAAAAGTTTTAAGGAGATGTGCAGGGCATGTTTTTTGCACAGAGAGTGGTAGGTTCCTAGAACAGGCTACCAGGGGATGTGGTGAAAGCAGATGTAATAGCAACATTTAAGATGCATTTAGACAGACACATGAACAGGCAGGAAATAGAGAGGTATGTGTAGGCAGATGGGATTTGACTAGATTGGCATGACGGTCAATGCAAGCTTTGTGGGCCAAAGCACCTGTTCCTGTGCTGTACTGTTCTATGTTCTATGGATTTAGTCTTGCTCTGCTGATAAGATTGGCACATTCAGCTTGGCTTTAAAGTATGTTTGCTGCTGTTGTCCTGGATCTTACCATCCCAAACTAATCAGGCTGTTAGAGTTGAGCCACACTGCAGATTAAAAGTTTTGTATACCTTGAGCTCTGGGCAGATGCCATCATTTAGTTCATCACATGATTGACCTTCCTTCAACAACCAAGCATCCTTGGGATGATGATTCTTTATGCCAGGGCTCCACTCAGCCTGACCCATGCTCAATGCTGCATTGACAGCAAGAATGGCCTCACCTCATTGGCTGAATCACCTGCCAGTTATTGTTCTCAGGATGTGGCCAATGGACACATTTGGGTTAAAACAGAAAATGGTGGAAACACTCAGCAGGTGAGTCAGAAAAAGAAATAGTTAATGTTTCGGGTTCAGACCCTTCATCAGAACTGGGAAAGAGAGAAAAAAAGTTAGCATTCAGTCATAGGAAAGGGGCAAGAGGGATAGGTAGAACCAAGGAAATATCTCTAATCGGGTGAGACCAAATGACATAATGTGGCAATGAGAAACTAATTTTGCTTTCTCATCTGTGTAATGTGTTGCTTATAGCAAAGATGTGGGAAATGACCTGCAGTCCAAACTCTACTCATTGAAAGAGAAGCACTGAGCCAAAATGCTAATAGATAGAAAGAAAAGTGAGTTACATAGGGTTGGACAATTTGATACTGAGTCCTACAAGCTGCAACGTGCCCAGGCAGAAGAGGTCTTGTTTTTCAAGTTTGCATTGGACTTCATTGCATCAGTGCACTTATGAGTCATTGATCCTTCCTTGGAATCATCACCCCTTCCAATAGGGTGTCAAGAGAGAATTCCAAGCTATTGGTTTTGTGGTGGTTGTCACAGAGACTGCCAGACACCTTCATGCTCAGTCCTGTAGCTGTGTGAAAAGTTACACCTGACTTGGCTATTGATCAGCTTTAGTTCTTGACATCCAGGTGTTATTTAAAGAAACACACAAAAAGTGCTGGAGGAACTCAGTGGGTCAGGCAGCCTCTATGGAGGGAAATGAACAGTCAATGTTTCGGGCCGAGACCCTTCATCAGGACTGGAAAGGAAGAGGGCAGAAGCCAGAATAAGAAGGTGGGGGGAGTGGGAGGAGCACACGCAGGCAGGGGATAGGTGATTTCAGGTGATAGGTAAGTTCAGGTGAGGGAGGTGGGTGGGGGGTGGAGGGAAGATGTAATAAGCTAAGAGGTGATCGGTAGAAGAGGCAAGGGGCTGAAGAAGAAGGAATCCTGTAGGAGAGGGCAGTGGACCATGGAATAAAGGATGGGGGAGGAGAGGAGATGGGCAGGTCATCAAGGTGGGGGAAGGGAGCCACAGGAATAAGGGAAGACAAAGGAGGTGGGGGGGGGGGTGGGGAAGAAAAAGAAGGGGAGTAGTTACCGGAAGTTAGAGAAATTGATGTTGAGGCCATCAGGTTGGAGACTCCCAAGGTGGAATATGAAATGTTCCTCCAACCTGCGCCTGGCCTCAACGTGGCAGTAGAGGAGGCCGTGGATAGACATGTCAGTATGGGAATGGGATGTGGAACTGAAGTCGGTGGCCACCGGAAGGTCCTGACTGTTGTGGTGGATGGAGCGAAGCTGCTCAACAAAGAAGTGGTCACCCAATCTGCGTCGGGTCTCACCAATGTACAGGAGGCCGCACTGGGAGCACCGGATGCAATAAATGACACCCTTAGACTCACAGGTGAAGCGCTGCCTCACCTGGAAGGATTGTTTGGGACCCTGAATGGTGTTGAGGGAAGAAGTGTAGGGACAGGTGTAGCACTTGGTGTGGCTGCAGGCATAAGTGCCTGGAGGGGGATCGGTGGGGAGGGACGAGTGGACAAGGGAGTTGCGGAGAGAGTGGTCCCTGTGGAACGTGGAGAGAGGTGGTGAGGAGAAGATGTGGTTGGTGGTGGGATCCCATTGGAGGTGGCGGAGGTTGTGGAGAATGATAATGTTGGATGCGGAGGTTTGTGTGGTTGTAGGTGAGGACAAGGGGAACCCTCCCCCTGTTAATTCGGGGGGGGGAGAGGATGAGGGCACACGTGTGGGTAGTGGAGGAGATACGGGTGAGGGCAGCATTGATGGTGATGGAAGGGAAACCTCAGTTACTGATAAAAGGAGGACTAGAATGGAAAGTCTCATCATGGGAACAGATGCAGTAGAGGCGGATCCACGTTTAAATGAAGGATGAGTAAGGTAGTGAGAGTTAATCATCAGAGAGCGAAATGGGGGAAATTGTGCAACTTGTATGTCACACAATGAACGTGTAGCTATTGTATCAATCCGTTGTGTCTTCACTAATAAGGTCCCTCCTACCTGGCAAAAGGTCACTTCACAGAAGGAGCTAAACTGAAGGAAGTTGGAGGAACTGCATTGAACAGGATGAGGAAGGAAGCAGGGTGGTGTGACCATCGGCAAGATATCAAACTCACCTATTCCGTCCTTAATCAGCAAGATCTTAGAAGATGAACCATATAGAATTGTGAGCATCATCCATGTGATATCACACCCCCAAAAGAGTCAGATGTTGTTGGAGACTGCACAATACCACCCCGTCACTCCACCAGCTTGAGAGAGTGCAGCTGAAACCTCTGCCCAGAGTGAAGCTCCAGGACATTTAGGTCCTTGCCTTAATGTTCACAACTGCAGGATCCTGATGAGCTAGAAAAGGTAAGATCTTTTTGTAGGATAGTGGACCATGCTCCTTCACAGCAATTGTGTCTCTTATATAACAGTAACACATATCAATCCCACCAGCAATAATGGATTGATTTCTGAGGACTGATGGCCAGGAACTGAGAGAATTCTCTTCTTTGTTAGTCAGTGGGATACTTACCATCCATACAGGCACAGAGGCTTATCTGACAGCACCTCTAAGAGTGCAATGTGCATACACAAGGTTCTTGTACTCAAATGTGGGCCTTGAACCCAAGGCCTTTTGATCAGTCACATTGAAAAGCACATTTATGTCAATATGGTAGAAAGAGAAAGGCAATGTGCGTAAAATTGCAGAATGTGGTAAAATCAGAATCAGGTTTATTATCACTGACTTATATGACATGAAATTAGTTGTTTTGCAGCAGAGGTACAGTGCAAAGACAAAAATTACTATAAATTACAAAATAAATAAAGAGCAAAAAAAAAGGAATAACGAGGTAGTGTTCATGGGTTCACGGACCATTCAGAAATCTGTTGGTGGAGGAGAAGAGGCTGTTCCTAAACCACTGAGTTAAAATTTTATAGTGCTTTCTGTACTGAATCAGCAGGTCACTGTTTCAGGTCCCATTCTTAATCTTAACTGTATAATCACAAGTGCAGTACTGAGGGAGCACTGCAACACTGGAAATGCTGCCTTTCAGGCAAGACACTAAGTAAGGCTGCACCTCATTTAGATAAATGATCCTTCTTCTACTTCAAGGAGAGCCCAGATGTGTTCTTTGACTTCCTGGCCAATATTTACCCCACAACTAATATCCATGTAAAAGCAAGTTACTACTTTATTGCTGTTCTAGGAGCCTGCTGTAAGTAACTTAGTCTTGCCTTTCCTATATCACAAAGCACTCTTTTTTTCTCCTTTTGTACTCCCTTGATATGTTTATGTATGGAATGATCTCTCTGGATGGCATGCAAACAAATGCTTTTCACTGTATCTTGGTACATGTGACAATAATAAGCAAATTACCAATGACATCATTTCCGACGTACTTCAATATTTGTAATGTGGTTCAGGATATCCTATGGTCATAAATGGTGTATAGAACTGCAAATGAAAATCAAAACACAGCATATTCTGGAAATCTGAAATAAAAACAGAAAATGTTGGAAATACTTAGAAACTCAGGCAGCATCAGTGGAAAACGAAACATAATTCGAATGCACAAGAACACAACAAACTACAGAGAGTAGTGTGGACTCTGCCCAATATATCACGGGCATGTCCCTCCCCACCATTGTAAGTATCTCAAGAAGTGCCTCAAGAAGGCAACATCTGTCATTTAAAGATCCCTGCCATCCGGGCCATGCCATCTTTTCTCAGCTACCGTCGGGCTGGAGATATAGAAGCCTGAAGTCCGACACCACCAGCTTCAAGAACAGTTACGAACCTTCAGCCATTCAGTTCATGAACCAGCCAGCAAAACCCAAATCACTACATTTTAGCAACACCATGACCACTTTGATCACTTTGAACTAAAATGGACTTTTTCTTTGTTTTAATTGTGTTCTTTCCGGTACAAATCATCTATAATGTATGTTTAATTTATGTTTTTATTGTGAATGCTGCTTATATGATGCTATGTGCCTGTGATGCTGCTGTGAGTAAGTTTTACATTGCACTTGTGCACACATGTACTTGTGCATATGATGATAAACAGCACAACAACTCGGGTTCAATTCTGGCTGCTGTCTGTAAGGAGTTTGTACATTCTCCCCATGTCTACATGGGTTTCCTCCGGGTGCTCCGGTTTCCTCCCACATTCCAAAGACGTACGGGTTAGGAAGTTGTGGGCATGCTATGTTGGTGCCGGAAGCGTGGCAACACTTGTGGGCTGCCCCCAGAACACTCTACGCAAAAGGTGAATTTCACTGTGTCTTTCAATGTACATGTGACAACTAAAGGAATCCTATCTTTGTTATGTGAATGCAACTTTATTTTGTCTCGTTGTAATTTAGAGAGTTGGGCACAAGGTGGCAGCGTGGCACTATGCACTGAATGAGATATGATCTAAAGTTTGCAGCTTCCCAAATAATTAAGTCATAGATACAGCACAGAAACACCCATCCACACCAACCATCAATCAGTCACTTACACTAATCCTAGATTAATCCTATTTTTATTCTCCCCACATTCCTATCAACTCTCCTTAGATTCTTCCATTCACTTACAGACTTGGGCCATTTTACAATAGCCAATTAGCCTATGAACCCATACATCTGTGGGATGTGGGAGGAAACTGGAGCATCTGGAGGGAATCCACGCAGTCACAGAGAGAAACTGCAAATCCACACAGACAGCACCCAAGGTCAGGAATGAAATTGGTTCTCTGGCACCGTGAGGCAGTGACTCTATGAGCTGCAGTATTTTACCGCCCAAGTTCCACCCCTGTGCCACCTATTGAGCGACACACCGGAGGAACTCTCTCACTGGCCTATACTAAACAGGCTGAATTTACCTAAGTGTGGTTGGGGAATGTACTTGGTTTCCATGCCAAAAGATAAAGAGAAACCTCAGTAAACCTCCCAGACCTATTAGCAATCTGTTGTCCCTGCCCTCTCATCTCAGACCATGACCATGTGAACAACGTCAGATTTACTGTCGTACCCAGTAAATAAATAAAGATGCTGGCTGTCCACTGGCCAAACAAGTGGAATGGAGCCCGTTTCCTGTTGACTCACATCTCAGAGAGGAAAAGAAACGAGAAAAAAAGACTTGAAAATTAAACACCCCTTTCACCCCTGACTGTGGCACAGACATTCCCTGCAATCATCAGGTTAAAGCACTTTTTTAATTTTGGTTTGCTCCATTTTACTAATCTGTGGAAATTCTCATTGTGAGTTGGATGATGCACTATTTCATGACACCAGATAAGTGTAGATTATTATTCAGCTGCTATGGCAGCACTAGTATAAGTTGGCCTGGCCCTTTAAGACTGCAAGCTAATTATTCTAAATGGGGCATAGTGGTCAAAGATAGATTAATTGTTCTTGATGCAGGAAATTAGCAGGCTAGCAGATGGGTGCAAATCTTGGTATTAAAATAGAATAAATTAGTAAGAGGTGTGAGCATCTCTTTTTTAAACCTTTTGACACTGGAAATATGACTGACTCAAAACATTTACACTGAGAGAGATTTTCTTTCTTCTTCCTTTCCCTGTCAGCACTGAGGTTCTGTTCTGAAGATCCAGGAAACGTATGTGGATACACATCAGCAATTCCATCACATTCCAATAAAATCTTCTATTAATTTAAAAGATAATATAGTATGAAGGTGTGCTGAAGTAACTTGTATCCCAGCCAGAAGTCCCACTGTTAACATTAAGATCAGGGTCTAGAAACAGGAGCACTAAACCTGTGCTGCACTGTTCACCATGCCTATCCTTGCCAGTACACCTGAGAAACATATTCCTCACTATCATAGTGAAAGTACATGTTCTGAGGACTCTTTTCACTTGTTGTGTGATATTAATAATGATTAGTGCTGCAACTTCTGTTGACCCATATGTGTGCTGTTGGCGTGAGGGGTCCTGCTCTTACTGGGCAATTGTCCACCAAACCATGGCAACAGTAAAAGTGTCTATGGTGCATTGTTTTGAAGTGGCTGCAAGAGAGGCAATGCAGGTGAGAGAGCCTACTTGCACTCATGTAATACCCACATGCCCCTTCCCTGCCCAGTTTGCAGCAATGATGCTTGTCTTATGGTTGAAATGGAGAGGAGGCGGCACATATTCTGTACCAGGGTTGCCAGGTGGACCCCCAATACATACATGTCATGTAAGTGGTAGGAAGTGGCTGAAGGTAGCACCTTCAGGAGTTAATCTTCATGGACCAGGAGTAGTATTGGAATGAATTCTATGATCTGACTTGCTTTGACAAGGTGAGTGTTCTGATACTGCTAATTATAACTGACAAAGAGGGAATTTAATAATGTGCCACTTTCCAGAGGGATAAGTCATGCATCAGTTCCACTCCAGACGGTTCAGTTGAGTACCGTGATATGGAGCATACATGGGTAGTCCACTGCAGATGAAACAACAAACAATCTGCTGGAAGAACTCAGTGGGTCGAGCACATCTGCGGGAGGAAACAAATTGTCAATGTTTTGGATCACAAGGTTTTGACCCGAAATATCAACAGTTCCTTTCCCCCCACAGATGGTGCTCGACCCACTGAGTTCTTCCAGCAGATTGTTTGTTGCTCCAGATTCCAGCATCTGCAGTCTCCATTGCAGATGAATGCCTAACAGCCTAAAAACTACACAAGGGAACATGGAGAAGTCAATCGCAAACCTCTGACAGGACCTTCAGCAGAGCCTACGGCACACTTTACCAGCTGGGAAATGAGGGCACCTCATTGACACTTTGATGGAGCACCATTAGGCACGAGCATAAGCCAGCCAAAGTCTACATTCCCCATGCCAATCACAGCTCTGTTTAGGATCCCAGCATCAGACTGCTCTGCCCAGAACTGCAAGAACTGCAGAGAGTTGTGGACACAGCCCGGCGCATCATGGACGCCAGCCTCCCCTCCTTGGATTCTGTCTTTACCTCTTGTTGTTTTGGTGAAGCAGCCAGCATAATCAAAGATCCCACCCACCTGGGACATTCTCTCTTCTCTATCATCGGGTAGAAGATACAGGAGCCTGAGGGCACGTACCACCAGACTTAAAGACAGCTTCTACCCCACTGTGATAAGACTATTGAACGGTTTCTTTATACAATGAGATGGACTATGACCTCACGATCTACCTTGTTGTGACCTTGCACCTTATTGCACTGCACTTTCTCTGTAGCTGTGACACTTTACTGTGTACTGTTGTTATTTTTACCTGTACTACATCAATGCACTTTGTACTAACTCAATGTAACTGCACTGTGTAATGAATTGACCTGTACGATCGGTTTGTAAGACAAGCTTTTCACTGTACCTCGGTACAAGTGACAACAATAAACCAATACCAATACCAATACTGCTCTACAGGAAAACCTAACAGCCAGCTCCTAAAGGTCCCCAGGGAATATCTGATTTGCCTATGATGCAAATCCAATGGCTCCTGTTCATGCAGTTACCACCACAGTTGTGAGCATGGAAAGAAATATCAACTAGACAACACTTTGAGCACTTTGCCCAAAGTGGCTGAGACAGTTTACATCCTGTGCTGCCTGGCAATCTCCAAAGTGTGGTATAATGTATTGCAGAGGTAAATGAAAAGCCACTGAGTAGCCCTTTAAGTGAAAGGAGCGCTGTGAAGATCAGGCTCCCAGAAAGTGCCTCACAGTGTTTCTAAAGCAGAAAGACATGATACCCATTTCCACTCCAAATAAGCAATGCATGATGAACAAAATCATTCCCTCTGGGTCCTAAATGTCCAAGATATAATGTGTGCTAGCAGATGGCATGCATGGAAGTGCCAGGGTGAATTAGGTGAACTGCAGAATCAAGCCAAGTGATTGTTTCTACAATTAATACATAGAAACATTGAAATTCACTTAGACAGTGCTCAAACACAGCGCTACACAACTGAATTTCTAGGCTCAGAAGTCTGTGGTGTCACTATATATAGAGTCACTCCGCTCTGAGTAGCACGTCATACATCATACTTCCTATACTGTCTAACGGAAGAATCATAGTATCACTTACTGGCAGAAAATTCTATCTCATCTAACAACAGCAACACCAGCACCCTCCCTACCCCCTTCCCAACCTCCATGATCTGTCCAAATCCAGACCAGGATTCTTTGCAGCTGGGATCACTGGCCATGTAGACAACCATGGGATCCAGGATCAAGTAAGAAACTCAAACACTTTCAAGACTAGATTGTGACACAAACTTCTTTTGTCTGATGGTTTTCTTCCCTTCTCTGTGATTGCTGTGCTCA
The DNA here is from genome assembly GCF_009764475.1 of Pristis pectinata. NCBI lineage: Eukaryota > Metazoa > Chordata > Chondrichthyes > Rhinopristiformes > Pristidae > Pristis > Pristis pectinata. Next base: position 12,898,451 of record NC_067435.1, on the reverse strand, counting down.
GCTGGTGCTCGGAGGCAGTTGGTTATTTGAAGAAAAGTATGGGTGTGAAGGAAAGGAGCTAAAACCACAGCCTTGCTGATGTTTGAAACAACCGCCACTTTGGTATTACAGAAGTAAATTTTAACAATGATTTCCTTCGGAGTGTTTTAAATTTATTTTCTCTGCCATCGCTCCGTCTTTGCCAACTAATGTAGGGGGTGAGCAAGGACTGGCAGAGTATAACGTTGCAAGGACTTGGATCAAGTTAGTACAGGGGATCGAGTGATGACAAAATGGTTGCTAAAAGGAAGTTAACGTGAGATTTCTACCTTCATTGCAGGTTTGTCACCTGATAGATTCAGATAATTTTCAAATTTGTTCTGTAGTGTGCATTTTGTTTCATCCAATGTGTTTGTACAGAAGGTCAAATGATTGTGAGTCTCTAGATAACTTGATAGCAGTTTGTTCCACACAAAATTAAATCATCACCCTCAGAAGTTTGAAATCGTTGAAATACCACAGAGGGCGGATGTTGAACAACCTACAGTGAGCAATTTGTAAGCCATTGCTGCATTGCTGCTGGCCTGTTTCTGAATAGGCTATCCTGTGGCATGCTATTGCTTAAAACTAACTTGTTTTCTCTCTTTCCCAGTTTTGGCAAAGGGTCTTCAACCTGAAATGTTAACTCTGTTTCTCTTTCCACAGATGCTACCTGACCTGCTGAGTGTTTTCAGCATTTTCTGATTTAATTATTCCACCAATTTCTAAATCTATTACTTTTACAGGATTTATTGAACCAAATATAAGACAGGCCTCTTCTGTAAAATGTTTAGAATAAAATATTTTGATAACACAGGGGGCTGAAAAGAGAGAAGTCTTTCCTTTTACTTTATCAATGCCATTGCACTTTCTGATAAATGAATTTGTTTCACTAGTCAATCAACAGAATTGTTTTCAGGTTTAATCTGGAGGTCTGTTTTCTTTATCTGCTTTTCTCCACTTGGGCTACAATCCTACATGATTCTTCCTTCATGGAGTCCAAACTTGGTGACTCCCCATTTAGATGGTTTTGACTATTTATGTTCAACTTGTTTATTCAAATTGCTGATAACCTACACACTATTATTGCTCCTTGCCTGAGGCTTAATTATCACAGATTTAACAAAGGCACTCAATTTAAGAGATATCTACAACTAATCTACCCTCTTCCTTTATTAGACATTGTCATACTTCCTTCTGTAGAGTAAAATAGTTTTTCTTCCAGGTTTATTCTAAGGTCACCAAAATTAACTAAGTCTTGCAGTTTGCAACTAATTTTAGAGCAGAAACACTAAACATAAGCTGATAAAATAGTTGACACAAAGCTAATTTTACACAATGCAAGGCATCATCTTCTGCCTCTTCCCTCCAGCTGACTTCAGCTGGCCTGGAACAGGTGTTTAAAATGGCTCCCAAATGGGAGGGATTCCTCATTTTGGTGACTGATGTACGACGTGTGGACATCAGACGAGAAAAGGACAAGACTTTCCCCTACTCCCTGTCTCCCTCTTCACCATCCCACCAGCACCACCCCCCCAACCCCCAAAATTATCAGTCATCTGTGTCTCATTCAGATATTAAGTAGTTTACTAGAGAAACAAAGGACTGCAGATGCTGGAATCTAGATGAAAAACACGATGATGCTGGAGGAACTCAGCAGGCCACAGATGCTGCCTGACCTGCTGAGTTCCTCCAGCATCATAGTGTTTTTCATTAAGTAGTTTCCCAAGATTCCCATAAAGAATGGAGGCTGAATGAAACTGAGGTAGAACAGAACAGCTACTTAAATCCTATTCTGTTACCAGTACCCTAATAAGTACCTTTAATTTTGAACTCCAGTCTGTACCATGTCAGCAAAGTGAAAGTGAACTAACCGTGAAGGTGCATATCTGACTGCAGTATCATCGGTATAAAGAGAAAATTTCAGGCAGGCCTCTGGTGTCTAATTTCTGTCCAATAATCTCTGCAAATGTATGATTGGATTGGAAGAGGGATATGAAGCTAACGGGAGATAAACAGAGTTGAGAAACTGACCAACAATGATCTGATAATATGAGAAAATATGCTCGAGCTGTTGCTATTCCCATGAATTCCCATGAGATGATTACAAAGATTGTTCGAAGGGAAAGTCCAACTTGACTAATTGTTTAAATTAGACAAGTCCATCCCTCAGATTCAAACTCAGATTCTTCACATCTTGAGCCTTGCCAAGCTCAATCATAAGATAAGATAAGATATCTTTATTAGACACATGTACATCAAAACACACAGTGAAATACATCTTTTGCGTAGAGTATTCTGAGGGCAGCCCCTAAGTGTCGCCATGCTTCCAGTGCCAACATAGCATGCCCACAACTTCATGGTGATCATGGTGAAATGCTGGAGCACAGGCAGCTACAGGGACAAAATCAGAGTGTCAGAATGGACTGCGCTATCAATGGTCAGGGTACTGGAGCCATCTTTATCGTTAGTTTCCTTTTTGATCCAATTGTCTACATTTCTGTCCAGTAGAAATTGATGTACAGGGATGGAGTCGTTGCCTTCCTGTCTGCCACCTTCTAGTTCTGAGCCTGTGACAGTTCTTTCCTTGTAAGATTAAAGAGCAAAAACTGGAAGGTTAATGAATTAGGATCATCACAGCAAGCTTAATTCCATTCTTACCTGATACTTCCATGTTAATCAGGTGATAGTGATCAGAAGCAGTAAATCCCTCCAATGTTTCTCTTCCTACCCTGTGATCCTACTCTCATCCCAGCTTCCCTGTTTAGCTAATGTAGCATGAAGCAGACATTGGGCTACATCCTATGAACCTTCCTTTACTTTTTCCTGTACTTTTATTCAATCCCCTCCTTTGTTGGCCCCCAGCTGTGTCCCTCTGCTTCTGTGCATTTCCTTTTGTTCCTCTCTTTGTGCTCCTGTGTGAAGCTTTGTTCCTTTTCTTCACCTGTTCAGTTCCCATTTCCTATCTCTTTTTTTTACATATTGTTGAGCATGAGACTTCAATTAATTTTCTTCAATGATAAGTTTTATTTGTATTTTTTCAAAACACCTGCATTCTTTAGCTAATTCTCCTTGTGTAAGGGGACTGGTTTGAAGGAGTGGGTGGTGAAAGATAAGCAGTTTTGAGGCCAGCAAGACAGCTTTTGAAAAGGATGAAAGGGATGTGGTTTGAGCAAAAGTCCAGGTGTCAGTGGAGTGACTCAAAAATCAGCCAACAGTAATGGAGTAGAGTGGTTAAGTTGTGCCATGATCCAGGTGTGGAAGTTATGTGAAAGAATGTGTGACTGGCTCTGTGACCTCTGTGCTCCCTATCACTGTAATCACCTCCACACTGTAAGGTCTTTGACTGTCTTCATTGTGGCTTCTAGTACATTACCAATATCCTTTACTCTACCATTAGCAGCTGTACCTCTAGACACCTGAGGACTAATTTCTGCAATTCCTTTCCTTAACCTCTGCACCTCTACATTTCTCTCCTCTTCATACTGCACCTCAAAACCTACCTCTTTGATCAGGTTGGCTATCTGTGCAAATATTGTTTAAAACAGCCTGTTGTCAAGAAGAGGCACATTAGCATGTTAAAAGCAAGATATGTTGTTGGTGATTTCCCACTGAGGATGAAACACTGCCCGAGAGGAGTTGAAAAGAAGGCCAAAGATGTAAAGACAATCTGCCGGATTAGAGCAAGTCTCATGAGTTGGGTGAGGGCAAGAGAGGTGTTTGTGATGGGGAGGATATCAGCCGCAGAGATCTGAAGCAATAAGAGCTTGGCAAAGGTGGATGCTCAGAGGCAGAAAAGGAATTACAAAAGTTGTTCTTCAAGGCAGTGAAGGCTTTGGCTGCTCAACTCAAAGGGGACCTATAACCAATCAGAATGGAATAAAGCCCATTGTCTAGGAGCATGGCAGGTAATGGTGGGTTTCAAAGTAGGTCTGGGTCTGGCTGGATCAAGAGATGGCAAACGTCCACATCCTGAAACTGAATTGGTGATTGGGCTGAAGCTGAGTTGGTATTTCCAGCTGGTTCCAGATATGCTGTAGTTGTTAAAGGGAATCTTGTGTGGTGGATTCAGCTTGATTAATATGGAACCATCAGGAAGTATTAACTCTGTATCAGACAGAAGGTACAGCAACAGTGGTGAGAGATTAGAAGATAAGGTTGCATGTTATGGGCTTGTGGTCTGATACAGGAAAACAGTAGAATGCATGTAATGAATCTAATGGAGCTTAGTTTATGGGCCATGGCATAATGGAGCAGAGTGATGGATGCCACTTAAGTAGATACCGTGACTGTGTATGGATAGGTAGCTCCTCTCCTGAGACTCCAATTTAGAAAACCAGAGATATTGGCACAGGTGGGACAGGAGGTGCTTGGCAGGGCAGATGGGTGAGTAATTTGGGAAGATTTTGCTCCTTCCATCGTTTATACTGCGTTTCTGTGTGTTCCTGATGCTTTTGAGTCCAAGCATCAGGAACACACAGAGGTTCTCAGTGCCATCCCGAATACTTCTCCATTATGAGTTGTCATGGCCAATGATTCCCATGAGTTGGTGGGGATTTTAGACTTTTTTAGGAAAGTTTTGAGTACATTCATGAATCATTTCCTGTGTCTATCTGGTAATTTCTAGTTGTGATGAAAGTCGGAGTAGACTTTCTGTTTCAGGTGTCAGGCATGTGAACAACATGACATGCCCAGTTGAACTGGCTGAGTGTTAATTTTCCATATTTCCTTACACCATAGAAGGGGGCCATTTCAGGCTATTTCCACTTCTTTGAAATGTGCAAGGAAACCAGGGGAAACCTGTGTGGTCACAGAGAGAACGGGCAAACAACGAGCATGAGGGGTCAAGGCTGAACCTGGCTCGCTGGAACTGCACCACTGTAATGATGGAGATATTGGCCTGTGAGAGGACACTAATGTTGGTTGACATATTCTGCCAGTGGATTTGCAGGCTTTTGTGGAGGCAGTGTTGGGGATATCACTCCAGTGCTTTGAGGGGCCTGTTGCAGGAAGACCATGTCTGAGAAGTATATGAAAGGGCAGGGAGTGATAGTCATGGAGATACAGCAAGGATAAAGGCCCTTTGGCCCACCACGTCCATGCAGACTATTAACCACCCACTTACACGAATCCTACATTATATCCCACTTCTTTTCATTCTCCCCACATTCTCATACCTCTCACCAGCATACTAGGGATAATTTCCAGTGGCCAGTTAACCTGCAAAGCCACACGCCTTTGGGATGTGGGAGGAAACTGGAGCACCTGGACAAAACCCTTGGAGTCACAGGGAGAACATCCAAACTCCACACATAACGCCGGAGGTCAATTTTGTATCTGGGTAACAGAAACAGTGAGGCAGCAGACTAATTCATTGGCTGTGGGCAGCTTTGGCATGCTGTGAGCCCCACTGAAACATTTACCTTCTCTGCCCTGCCCCCCCCATGGGACAGTTACTGACTGCTGTCACTTTCCCAGCATACTGAGGCACAGACTCCATTCAGAGCAGTCTTCCATAAGCAAACATGCCTAGCTATATGCGTGGTGGCTGTACATGCTGTGTGTGGCTTGAGCACACTTTGGAATGAAACTCTGCTTCCTGTAGATCATGAGGTTTGTGCAGGGTTTGAGATCTTGATCTTTAAATACACTTTTACTCAGTTAAAGGATGTGCTTGTGTACTGAAGACAACAGTGATGTTACTGTTGCTGTCTGCCTTTGTTGAGAGGCAGCCCCCAAGGTATGAGAAGTGGTTCAGGTTTTCTGGTGTACAGTTATTTATAGTCAAGGTTGATGTTTTACAGTGGGACAGATTGGTAATGGATCTTAGCTTTGCACATATTCTCTCATGCTTCAGTGTATGAATTGACAAACTGTGCCCATCTGCAAGCATTGTCTTTGGACAGTAGCTCAATGACTGAACTTTGGTTCTGATGAGGGGACAACAAAGGTTGGACAATTTCCTCTTTGTCCTTTTGATTAGCTCCACTTCAGCAAGAAGATCGTTGGTGCTGAGATGCAGCATCGTAGGAAGAAAGATTGGGGAAAGTGTTGGGGCAATGATACAGCCTTGTTTGACACCAGTCTGCACTATAATTGATCCATTGTGCCCACTCCCCCCCCCACCCCCCACCCCTTTATTAAGATCATGGCTTGCATGCCAAGGCAGGTAGTAATATAACTGTGCAGTATAGAGGCAAGAAAGAGATTGAGAAATCTCAGCAAGGACAGTAGATTTCAATTAATCACCCAGGTATCACTGTTAACTTTGAGTGGAGTGGTCTTAAACCATGGGTAAGCTAGAACCCATCATAAACCACTGACTAGTGAGAGATAGTTGGAAAACAGATTCAGCAATCTAAAGGAGAAACAGAAAGCTGAAGATGGGATGGTGCTTGGAGGCTGGACTTTTTAAAGGAGGGAATTAGGAGGATTGTTTCAAACAGGGTGGAAATATTTCTCAAAGAGAGCGTAATGACTTCCAGCAGCAGAGACACAAGTGCGGACCCTTGAGTTGCAAGGAATTGGGTTGAAAGAAAGCAGAAGGAATTTCTTGGAAAGCAAAGAGTAATTTAATTCTTTAATTTCCATTATGGCGTGGCTTGCAAAGCAGTTATTCCTTTATGAGTATGTATATATGTGTGTGCTGAAGTATCTCCTAGGTTCACGATGATATGGTCAAGAAACTGGTTATCATAGGGCTGGGACTTTTTGCCCAGTGTTACAGAGCGTCCCTGAGTTATGAACGCCCGGCTGATGAACACCCCTACATGCGAATGAGTTCCCATTATATTATTTAATTCAAAGGTCCAACATACGTTCGTTCCTACAGATGGCAGAACTAATTTTCTCTCTCTCTCCCCTTGTAGTAATTGTTCTTTCTCATCATGTCTTATGTGCTTTTGATGCCACTCATTACAATACTGTGGAGGTGTGGTTACCAGATCAAGTAATTTTTGTGTATTTCTGACTTATGGACAAAATCGACTGATGGACATCTGTAAAATCAGAACCTGTTCATTACCCGGGGCAGCCTGTACTCAGTACTTCAGGAAAGGGAGTAAACCCTTCTGGATGCTGATATGGATTAACATTTTTTATTTCCTTTTTTATTTTAGAGAGAACCCAGAAAGGATATTTGAATGGTTTATTGAGGCCTTGTGTCCAAAATCAACAGATGTTGGTGAGTGTGAAAAATTACTTAAAGGAAGAACCAAAAAGTTGCTCTCAAGTTGATTCTTAAATATTTTCATGAGACAGATATCGAGACTACTTGATTAACAGGATCTTTGCAAAGTTTCTTCACCTCTCATCTGTTTCATACATTAGAACAGGACGTGGCCATTCAGAACTTCAATCAGCCTCTGTAGTCTGATTGGTCTCTGTATCAACTCCATTTATCTGCCTCTGATCCAATGCCTTAATGCACATAACTAACAGAGATCTATTGTTCTTTGTTTTGAAAACTCTGATTGCCCCTGGGAAAGAGAGTTGCAGATTCCTCTCTCCTGCCCAGGTCCTCTCACGCACACACTCATTCAAACCCTGCCCCACTCCCCCGCCTCCCCCAGACCCTATCACCCAATTCTTTCCCCTCCTCCATCTATTCCATCTGCCGATCACCTAACACATTCCTCTCACTGGGCCCCCTATCCCCTGTTCTGAGCTGCCCACCTTCTCTCCCTTATTTGTTCCTTTCATCTTCCTTCCTTATCATATTCCATAACCTGCCAGCCCTTGTTGTCTCCACTGATCACCTCCCAGCCTCTGTCACTTCCCTCCCCCACCTGACTCCACCTGCCAATCAACCCCTCCTCACCTGCATCCGCCTATCATTTGCCAGCTTTTGCCACACCCCTCCCCCTCACCTCTGGATACTGGCGATCTCCCCTCTTTCGGTCCAGGTGGTCACGACCAGAAAACTTTGACTGTCCATTTCCATCCATAGGTGCTGCTTGACCTGCTGAGTTCCTCCAGCAGCTCATTTTCCGCACCTCACCAGAGGAAATGGTTTCCCTGTGTTGACTCTACTGAATCCTCCCTCGCATTTTGAATCATCTCAATTAGACCATCCTTAAGACTTCTAAGCTGGAGGGAATACAAAGTCCAGTTTAACTCCTTGAGTCCTGTTATCATTCTGGTAAATGTACTCACTCCAAGGATTCTAAAGGCCTAGAAGTTGTTGTGTGCTGGTAAAGACTCATTACATAAACATTGCACAGCATGGCGATGACAATTTTTATTGTAGGCCATCCACTGTTTATTTCAGCCAATTGGGTTACTGAACCATCGTTGCAGTTTTTTTCCATCGTGCTGTGAAGCCATTGGGGGCCAGTCAGAATGTGAGTGCTAAGGTTGAGTTGAGCACGAGTGGGAAGGTATGTGATCATTAATCAAAGAATTAGGTTCAGGGGAGGCCCTGGTCAGCAATCAGCATCAGGAATAAGTTGATGGGGTGGTCAGCAATCAGAGAACTGACTCCTGGATGTTGTGGCTTTTGGGAGGAAGGTTGGGGTGGGATTGGTGTCTTGTGGGGAGGCCATGGTTGGTGATCAAATCATCTTGGGCTTGGAGGGTTGTATGGCCGAAGTGTCAGGATATTAGAGGTTCAGGGTTGGATGTGAGGTCCTCGGGGAGCAGAGGGTCAGGGGTTTGTGCTACCAGAGCCTTTAATGACAATCACAAATGCCAAAAGTGTCATCGACTGAAAGATCTTAAGGTCCAATTTTTGGAATCTGAGCAGCACCTGATATCACTTCAAAGCATCCATGAGGAGAAGATCATGCTGCAGCTTAAGTGTCTACAGCCAGAAGAAGGAACAAATGACCATGAGATGGGCCAGGTGGACCAGGCAGATAGTGCAGGAGGCCGCTGAATGCATCATACTCTCTAATTGGTATTCACTTCTGAATACTAAAGAAGCCTCTGGTTCCTCAAGACTCCACTTCATGGCTCCACGGCTGACACAATTTAAAGAGATGAGTCGTGACAGGAGAAGTACAATGATAGGGGATTCAGTAGTTAATGGGGCATGTGGCCATAAACGTGATTCTAGGATGATACCTTGTCTCCCAGATGCTCAGGTCCAGGATATCAAGGGCCATCGGCAGAACATTCTGGGTAATAAGGGTGAATGGTCAAAGATCATGGTTTATATGAGAATCAATGAGACAGGCAGAAGGAGGAATGAGGTCCTGCAGGAAGATTACTGGGAGCTAGGGAGGAGATTATAAAGATGGATCTCAATGGTAGTAATTTCCAGGTTACTACCTGTGCCAGTGAGCATACAAATAGAAGGACAGTGCATATGTACCTCTTGCTTAGAAGGTGATGCAGGAGGGAGGCCCATATTCTTAGGGCATTGGGACCAGTTCCTGGGGAGGAGACATCTTACAAGTCAGATGGGTTTCATCTGAACATAACCAGGACCAATGTCCTTGCAGACAGATTTGCTGGTACCAGTGATGACTGTTGTTAGTTGGGCAAAGGGTTGGGAACCTGACAGCAGTTTCAGAAGGGAGAAAGTCTTCTGTCCAGAAGGTAGTGGTTTAGTAAACAAACCTAATACACAGCAGTGAAACTGGAAGGTAGTGGAAACTAGGGAAAGGAAACAAAGTACTTTTCAGTGTTTAATTGTTTGTATTTTAATACAAGGAATCTAGGAAATAAAGGAAATGAACTGAGAATAGAAGTAGACACGGAAGAATGGTAATGTGGCCATTACCAAAATATTGCTTAAAGTTTGGCATCTCTACATTCGATTACAGGAAGTTCAGAGGATGTAGTTGCGGATGAAGTAGGAGGAGGTGGAGCAATGTTGGTGAAGGAAAGAATTAGTGCTGTGAAAGGGGGATGCTATGCTAGAGAGATCATCAAATGAAACCAAAGGGGATGAGTTAAGCAACAAAAAGGGCAATCAGATTGTCAGAAGTGTGCAGTAGCCTCTGGCACGACATGGATGAACACAGGCGAATTTATGAAAAGTGACAAAAATGAGAAGGCAGTAAAGCAGGAGATCTGAACCACTGTAACATTAACTGTGATAGTAACAGAGTAAAGGTTAGAAAAGGAGCAGAATTTTTGAAGTGCATTCAACAGAATCTTTTCAATTAGTATGTAGTAAGTCCAACAAGCGAGGATACAGGACCAGACTTAATTTTAGGAAAAGAGCCTGGACAAGTGGAAAGGGTTGCAGTGGGAGAACATATTGAAGACATTGATCATAATTCAATTGGAGGTATCATCTTTATGGAGACTAGGTAAGGTAGACCAAGAGTGAAAGATCAAAATTGGGATAAGGTCATCTTTACGAGACCAATGCAAAATTTGCAAAAAAGGACTGAAAAGAGCCATTTGAAGGTAAATTAGTGTCAGGAATGGGGCTGGGGGTGGCATTCAAAGAAGAGATAGTGATAGTTCAGAACAAATATGCTCCCATTAAAAGGAAAGAGCGAATTTGCAATGATATAACCAACATGATATAACCAACTTTGGCAAAGTTCTATGTGGCAAATTGATCAGTAAAGAAAAACCCCGTGGGACCCAAGGGAAGTGGATGTTGGAATAAAACTTGGCTCAGTGGAAGAAAGTTTAATGGTTGATAAATTGGTTTATTATTGTCACATGTATCACGGTACAGTGAAAAACTTTGTTTTCCATGTCATCCATACAGATCATTTCATTACAACTATCAGCTTCCAACACTCCAGAGAAAACAACCCAAGTTTGTCCAGCCTCTCCTTATACCTCATACCCTCTAATCTAGTCAGCATCCTGGCAATCCAAGTGCAGCCTAACCAAAGTTTTATATAGCTGTAAAATGACTTCCTTACTCTTATATTCAATGCCCCGACCAATGAAGGAAAGCATTCCATATGCCTTCTTTACTACCCTATCTACTTGTGTTGCCACTTTTAGGGAGCTATGGATTCGGACCCCAAGATCCATCTGTACATCAAAGCTGTTAGTGGTTGTGTCATTTACTGTATACTTCCCCCTTACATTTGACCTCCCAAAGTGCAACACCTCACACCTGCTTGGATTAAACTTCATCTGCCGTTTCTCTGCCCACATCCTTAACTGATGTATATCCTGCTGTATTCTTTGACAGCCCTCTACACTGTCCACAACTCCACTCATCGTCATGTCTTCTACAAAGTTACTAACCCACCCATCTACGTTTTCATCTGAGACATATACATATATATCACAAACAGCGGAGGTCCTAGCACTGATCCCTGAGGAAAAGTTCATTCTGTTCTCACCAAGGAAATACCCCAAAGCTGAGTTACCAGTCTTGGCAGGGAGAATTTAAAATATTTTGCTCAGACTCCAGCACCAGAGACGCAGCTCCTAACTCCTCTACCCCTGCTTCAGGTTCCGGGTTCCTCTGATGCTCTGACGTTTAACTAGCAAAGTTGTTTTCAATAATTGCATGATTACTTAGAGTCATAGAGTTGTACAGCACAGAAACAGGCCCTTCGGCCTAACCGGTCCATGCCGACCAAGGTGCCCATCCAAGCTAGTCCCATTTTCCCACACTTGGCCCATATCTTCCAAACCTTTCCTATCCATGTACCTGTCCAATTGTCTTATAAAAGTTGTACCCACCTCATAACTTCCTCATTCCATATATGTACCACCCTCTGTGTAAAATATTGCCCCTGAAGTTCTTATTAAATTTTTCTCCTCTCACCTTAAATCTATGCCTTCTAATTCTTGATTCTCCAGTCCTGGGAAAAAGACTGTGCACATTCACCCTATTTATTCTTCTCATGATTTTATACACCTCGCTAAGATCACCTCTCAATCTCCTACACTGCAAGGAAAATAGCCCTAGCCTGTCCAATCTCTCCCTATAGCTCAGTTCATTTAGTCCTGGCAACATTCTTGTAAATCATTTCTGCATTCTTTCCAGTTTAATAACATCTTTTCTATAACATGGTGACCAAAACTGAACACAATGCAGCCTCACCAGTACCTTGTACAACTGCAACATGACCTCCCAACTGCTATACTCAATGCTTTGACTGACGAAGGCCAGCATGCCAAAAACCTTCTTCACCACCCTGTCTACCTGTGACTCTACTTTCAGGGAACCATGTACCTGAACTCCATCTTTTCTACTACACTCGCCAGGGCCCTCCTGTTTACTTTCCAAAATGCAACTCCTCACACTTAACTGATTCCTTGGCCCAATTACCCTGCTGATCAGGATCCCCTTGTAATTTTTGATAAACTTCTTCACTGTCAATTATACCACCTATTTTAGTGTCATCTGCCTCCAGCCCTTCCACCATCACTCTCTGCTTCCCATCATCAAGCCAATTGTATATCCAATTAGCCAGCTGTCCCTGAATCCCATGCTGTCTAACATTCCTGAGCAGCCTAATATGTGGAACCTTATCAAAGGCCTTACTGAAGTATGTATGAAGTCTACATCTACTACCCTGCCCCTATTGACCTTCTTGGTCACTTGATCAAAAAATTCAGTCAAGTTCCTAAAACATGATCTCCCACACACAAAGCTATGCTGACTGCCCCTAATCAACCCCTATCTTTCCAGATGCATGTATATCTTATCCCTCCCTCAGAATCTTCTCCAGTAACTTACCTACCACAGATGTTAGGGTTTCTGGTGTATGGGTCCTAGGTTTTTACTTATAAAATCTCTTTGGTTTCTCCTTAATGACGTGATTATGTGGCACAAAAGTGGCAAAGAAATTCAATGCAGAGAGGGTGAACAAGGCAAGGGAATCCATGATAAGTGATAAGATCCTTAAAAGTGTAAGGAGCTGAGGGATCTTGGAGAGCATGTCCAGTAAAGGTAGCAGGACAGGTAGATAAGGCGGTTAAGGAGGCATACATGTTTTTATTGACTAAGACATAGAATACAAGAGCAGCAAGATTATACTGGAATAGTTATGCCACAGTCAAAGAACTATCTGTTATTCTGATCACCAAACAAGTGCAATAGCACTAGAGAGAGTGCAAAGAAGATCTGAGGATTTTGACAGGTGGAATATTAGGAGATGGGTATGAAATTCTGAAAGACAGACAGGGTAAACCGGAATGAGCCACAATATGGACCAAAACCTGGGAAGTGGGTTAACCAAAAGTCTGCTTTGTTTCAGAGAAAACAATCCAGCCTAGCCAATCTCTTCTCAGAATTTTCCACCTGTCAAAATCCTCAATCTCCTTTGCACTTTCTCTAGTTGCCATGGACATGAATGACCTTCTTCTGTACTGCCAGTTTCTGTGAGAAAGTAACATAACTACAGATCTAATTAGTGCCCTTATTATTGGTAAATGCATCATGAATAGTTGCACTGAGATTTGGCCAGAAAGTTTCAAATGATGCCTTTGTCTGTGTTCATTTACCTGGCTCTGATGAAGATACTGTAATTCCCTATAATAAAAACAGAAAATGCTGCAAATACTCAGCAGGTCAGGCCACATCTGTGGGGAAAGAAACAAGAATTAATGCTTCAGATTGAAGACCTTTGGTCAGAACTGGGAAGAAGACAAAAGAAGCTGGTTAAATGCAGGGAGGGTTGAAGAGGGGGAATGTCTCTGATGGACTAAAACTGGTGCGACCATGGGGGTAAACAAGATTATCTGATCAATGAGTGAAAAGGAGTGATTAGAGAGTGAGAACACAGTCAAAAGAACATAGACGAAGGAATGTAGGAGTGGGGAAATGTAGATCAGGAGGGACATGCCCAGCAAGTCAGGCTGTACATGTCTTGTACTCCCAGAGGAAAAAAAATGGAAAAAGAGAACGAAACCAGCTGAGAAAATATCACAGATAGATGCCCAATACAGACAGAGAAATCAAGTTACCTGAAATGACTGTAATTCACCTGTGTTTTCAGGATGGGAAAAAATGAAGTCAGCTCCCAATCATTATTTGAAAAGGAGTAAAAGGGAAAAGGATCAGGCTTGAACACCTATAATTAAATGGCACTCACTGACCAGTTTCCTGTAGTAGGAGTAAAATCAGGAAGAGAAACTAAAGTAAAATCTGCATATATTTGAATGTAAGAAGTGTAGGCCATCGAACTCCACGAACAGGTTCCAGCAGCTAATTAGATCATTTCTTGACCTGTTCTGCAAACTCTATTTAGCTCCAGATGACCTAATATTCTTGCCTAACAATCTATTGCTCTTAGTCTTGGAACCTCTGCAGGCCCAGTACATTGCAGTATCTAAGGAGCCCTGGTTGTAGCTGCCTTGGCTCAGACAGTTAAATCATGAGGAAAGGTTGAATGGAGTTGTCTTGTGTTCCCGAGTTTTGAAGACTGAGGAGTGATCTGACCAAACTGTTTAAAACTTTAAAAGAATTTGACATAGTAAAGAGAAAAACCTTTTCTCCTTTGGTGCAGTAAGGAGAAAGTTCCGTATTTCTACAATGCTTTAAGTGAAATGAGACTTCCTGACGTCACCCATGATCATCCAAGCCCTGAAGTTTATTACGTTTTCGATCTCTCCACCAAAGGAAAAAAGGTTTTTCTCTTTACTATGTCAAATTATTATAAAGTTTTAAACAGTTTGGTCAGATCACCCCTCAGTCTTCAAAGCTTGGGAACACAAGCCAACTGCATTCAACCTTTCCTCATGATTTACCTGTCTGAGCCTGGATCGAACAATGTCAGTCCCAAGGCAGCTACAACCAGGGCACCTTAGATACTGCAATGTACTTTGCATCATAGAAAGTATTCAGGCAGTGTAACCTGGTGGCATATTTCTCTTGGTAAAGTCTGGTGTTCCTGTGCAATCCCCATCCAAGTACTAACCAAGCCTTGAATCTACTGTGATCAGACAGGATCAGGTGTATCAGACTGTAGTATCACTAGACAGCCCTAAAACACCACGCATTTTAAAATCATGGGTCCTGAAGAGAAGTGGGACAGAGCAAGTGCTGCTGTTGCCGTTGAGCATTTACCAAGTGCCACTGGAAATGAATTTCCATTGTCTAGATTGTCCTGAGCGTAACAGTCCTTAACCCATGATTTGAAAATTCTCATCCATATTTTCAAGTCCCCTTGTGTCATGCTCCTTTCTCTGTCATATTTTCCAGTCCTATAACCCTTCCAGGCCTTGGTGCTCCCTCAGTTCTTGCCCTAGACTTAATCTATCCATCATTGGTGCCATGCCTTCAGTTGCCACGGCCCAGAACT
This sequence comes from Pristis pectinata, assembly GCF_009764475.1. Taxonomy (NCBI): domain Eukaryota; kingdom Metazoa; phylum Chordata; class Chondrichthyes; order Rhinopristiformes; family Pristidae; genus Pristis; species Pristis pectinata. The sequence goes on along the minus strand of NC_067435.1, from coordinate 12,883,254 downwards.
ATTCTTTCCAAAATATCCCTGCTTCTTCACCTCTTTCTTTTACTTTTTATCCTTAAAGACTACTTCACTGACCAAGTGTTTGATCCTTTATGTGGCTCAGCATAATCTGGTTTAATAACACTCCTGTAGTGTTACTATATTATCCCGTTGGGCTGTCAGGACCACAACCATGTAGTCTGCAATGCTTTGCTGACCTCGGCCGGGGTGGATGAGAGGTGGTGGGGTGGGGGTGGGGGGTGGATTATGGTTGATCCTAGTGCAATTGGCTAAGGAAGCCTGAACACTCCTGAACATTCCTGAACACTGTGCTGGAGAGTGTGGAGGTGTGAATAGGACCTATTTGGCAATGATGCATACTCTAGTCAAATAGCTTTCAACGCTCTCATAAATGAATAAAACCCATTTTGTGGTACACAGGCTATCATTGGCCAGAGGTGAATGCCTGGGAGAGAGGAGTAAAAACTAAAGGCACTAAAGCACAACAGAGTGGGTTCAAGATTTGGAGTCTGCTGCAGAGAGTGACTCATTTCTGCAAATATGATTTTTTTTTAAGTTGTTCTGAAGCCACAGGTTTCCTGTTGAGCTCCTCACCAGATCAACATTTGTACAGGACAAAACCTCTGCAGATAACAGGAGGCAGACTCTCAGCATGACAATGTGTTCACCGGAGCATATGCCATGGTGTTTTCAGGGAGTGGACTGCAATACGGAATGTTGTAGGGCAGACATTTTATATGAGAAAGAGAAACTGAACAACGTTCCAGTTAATGATCAACTTCATGTTGTGTTAAACCATATCCTGTCTGCTCGGAAATAGGCCCAAGCCTCTGCTGGTGTCATGCAAGGATTTATGATAACTTCTACAACCATGTCTGGAGTTCCCCTTTACTCCCTCCTTCTCCTAAGAATGCTGAGATATGTTGCTACTTAGAATCAGTAACCTCTTGTGCCTAAACCATTCACCAACTGAAGTTGTTTAAAAGGAATTTTACACATATTCCACAGGCATCATACAGGAACATTTTAGTACCGTTGCTGAGCATCACAGCTTTCATTTTATCTATCTGTCTATTTTATTGTGGTTTAATAAGTGTTATGAAGATTAAATAAGTTAGTCAAAGTCTAGACATTAGCCAACAATTACAGGGTCTCACTGAAGATTGAAGGGTCCAGCCAAGATTGAAGAGCTATTTTAAAAAAGAGGAAGAGAAAGAATTATAGACTTGTAAGCATTATGTCAGTAGTAGGGGAAATGCTAGAATCTATTATGAATGATGTAATTACAGAATATTTGGAAAGCATTAATGGTATTGGATGAAGTCAATATGGATTTATGAAAGAAATCATACTTACCAAATCTACTGGAGTTTTTTTTGAAGATATAATTACTAGAATAGATAGTGCATAATCAGTGCATTTGGTGTATGAAATTTTGCACTCTATCTTCTTATGTGGGACCTTGGCATATTTAATTTTTCACACTATCTTCTTATGTGGGGCCTTATCAGCAGGCTTTTGATAAGGTTTCACATAAGAAGTCAGTGTGCAAAATTAAATCAAACGGGGTGGGGGGGGGGGGGGCGGGTGGTAATGGAAGATACAATAAGATGGCATGTGGCATGGAGTGAGAACTGTTTGACTGAATAAAACAGAGAATAAACCAGAATAAAACGGCTCTTATTCTGGGTTGCAGTGGGCTGCCACAGGGATCAATGCTTGGATCCCAGCTAATCACAATATATATCAATGATATGGATAAAGGAACTAAATGTATTCATCTCCATGTTTGCAGAAAACACAAAGCTGCAGGGTGGATGCAAGGAGGCTCCAATGTGATTTAGACAAGATGGAGATGTAATTTAACATGAATTATCCATTTTGGTTAAAAAAAAACAGAAAGACAGATTATTATCTGAATGGTGATAGATTGGAAAAAGGGAAGATTCAATGAGGCCTGGGATGTCCTTCAGGTGCATTGAGCACTTACGAGGACAAATAATATGTTGGCCTTCATCACAACAGGATTTGAGTTCAGGAATAGGAATGTCTTGCTGCAGCTGTACCGGCCTTGGGAAGACTCCATCTGGAGTTTTGTATCAGTTTTGGTCTCCTTATCTGAGGAGGATTGTTTTGCCATGGAGGGGCTGCAGCAAAGGTTTACTGACTGATTCCTGCCTGGGATGACAGGATTAGCATATATGGAGAGTAAATCAGTTACACTTACATTCGCTCAAGGAGGAGAAGAATGAGAGGGGATCTCACAGAAGCTATAAAATTCTAACAGGACTTTTTCCTTGGAGCGTAGAGACTGGGAAGTGATCGTATAGAAGTGTATAAAGTCATGAGGGGCACAGATAGGGTGAATGCACTCAAGTCTTTTTCCCAGGGTTGGGGAATCAACAACTAGCGGGCATAGGTTTAAGGTGAGAGGGAAAAGATTTAATAGGAACCTGAGGGGCAACTTTGTTTGCGTCAGTCTTCGCTATGGAAGACACCAGCAACATGCCGGAAATTCGAGAGAGTCGAAGGGCAGAAGTGAGTGTAATCACTATTACTAATGAGAAGGTGCTTGAGAAGCTGAAAGGTCTGAAGGTAGATAAGGCACCTGGACCGGATGGACTACACCCCAGGGTTCTGAAAGAGGTAGCTGAAGAGATTGTGGAGGCATTAGTAGTGATCTTTCAAGAATCACTAGTTTCAGGAATGGTTCTGGAGGACTGGCAGATGTCACTCCACTCTTTAAGAAGGGAGGGAGGCAAAGACAGGAAATAATAGGCCAGTTAGCCTGACTTCAGTGTTGGTAAGATTGTTAGAGTCCATTATTAGCATGAGGTTTTCGGGCTACTTGGAAGCACATGATAAATAGGCCCGAAGTCCAGCATGGTTTCCTTAAGGGAATCTTGCCTGACAAATCTGTTGGAATTCTTTGAGGAAGTAACAGGCAGGATAGACAAAGGAGAGTCAGTGGATGTTGTTTCCTTGGATTTTCAGAAGGCCTTTGACAAGGTGCCACACATGAGGCTGCTAAACAAGATGGGGGCTCATGGTATTACAGGAAAGGCACTAGCATGGATAGAAGATTGGCTGACTGGCAGAAGGCAAAGAGTGGGAATAAAGGGGGCCTTTTCTGGTTGGCTGCTGGTAACTAGTGGTGTTCCACAGGGGGTCAGTGTTGGGTCCGCTACTTTTCATGTTATATGTTAATCTGGATGACGGAATTGATGGCTTTGATGGCATCAGATGATACAAAGATGGGTGGAGGGGCAGGCAGTGTTGAGGAAGCAGGGAGTCTGCAGAAGGACTTGGACAGGTTGGGAGAATGGGCAAAGAAGTAGCAGATGGATTACGACATAGGGAAGTGTGTGGTCATGCACTTTGGTAGAAGGGATAAAGGCATAGACTATTTTCTAAACACCGAGTGAATTCAGAAATCAGAGATGCAAAGGGATTTGGGAGTCCTAGTTCAGGATTCCCTAAAGGTTAACTTACAGGTTGAGTCGGTAGTAAGGAAGGCAAATGCATTGTTAGCATTCATTTCGAGAGGACTAGAACACAAAAGCAAGGATGTAATGCTGAGGCTTTATAAGATGTTGGTCAGATCACATTTGGAATATCGTGAGCTGTTTTGGGCACCATATCTAAGGAAGGATGTACTGGCATTGGAGAGGGTCCAGAAGAGGTTTACAAGAATGATCCTGGGAATGAAAGGGTTAACATGTGAGGAGCTTTTGATGGTTCTGGCCTGTACTCGCTGGAGTTTAGAAGGATGAGGGGGATCTCATTGAAACCTACTGAATATTGAAAGGCCTGGATAGAGTAAACGTGGAGAGGATGTTTCCAGTCGTGAGAGTCTAGGACCAGAGGGCACAGCCTCAGAATGGAAGGACGTCCCTTTAGAGAGATGAGGAGGAATTTCGTTAGCCAGAGGGTGGTGAATCTGTGGAATTCATTGCCACAGACGGCTGTGGAAGCCAAGTCATTGGGTATATTTAAAGCGGAGGTTGATAGGTTCTTGATTAGTAAGGGTGTCAAAGGTTACAGGGAGAAGGCGGAGAATGGGGTTGAAAAGGAAAGATAAATCAGTCATTATCGAATGGCGGAGCAGACTCGATGGGCCAAATGGCCCAATTCTGCTCCTATGTCTTATGGTATGTGGAATGAGCTGCCAGAGGAAGTGGTTGAGGCAGGTACAATAACAACTTTTAAAAGATAATTGGACAGGTACATGGATAGGAAAGGTTTAGAAGGTTATGGGCCAAACGTTGGCAAATGGGACTAGCTTGGATTGGGTATCTTGGTCGGCATGGACCAGTTGGGCCAAAGGGCCTGTTTCTGTGCTGTATGACTCTATGACTAGACAGACTAGATACAGAAAGGATATTCCCAATGTCTGGTGAGCCCAGAGTCAGGGGTCACAGCCTCAGGATGCAGATATCCCATTTAGAACCAAGATCAGGTGACTTTTTTTTCACTCAGAGGGTGGTGAACCAGAGGAATTCTCTACCACAGAAGACTGCAGAGGCTGTCATTAAACCTATTCAAGAAGTGGGTAGACGTAGTTCCTACTGCTAAAGGGATAGAGGGAAATGGGGAGAGGGAGATACAGGGTACTGAAGTGGATGAACAGCTGGAACAGGATGGCCTAATGGCCTCTCTGTCTCCTATTTTCTGTCTTTCTATGAGCCCGAGTACTGTAGTGTTGACAGTAATTTGTGCAAAAACAAATCTCATTGGCTAACTGCTACTGTACTGCATTTTTTGAAATTAGTTTAACAATTTGAGATTTGAACTCGCACCATCTGGCTTACAGCTTCTATATTATAAGCAATAGCTACCTTTTACTACAATACAGAGATCATTAGAGAGACCTTACCAACTATAGGAATTAATCCTCCATGGCATGTGCTAAATGCAGAATAATGAAGTCGATGAAACTGAATTTCAGAAACTGAGTGCAATTTGCAACTTCTGCGAGTATTGTGCATTTAGCGCGAGCACTGGAGGGTGAATTTCTTCTCTTAACACTGTTAGTGCCATCCACTTGACCTGTGCTTTAGTGCCAATCCCAGCAGTGCCAGTCATCCTGCCAATAATCTGGGCTTCACCAAAATTCAGCCATAAACACATGACATTGCTGAATTTAAAAGGGACACCATAGGAGGATTAATGAGGTATTATACATTGCCACACATCCACCTGGTGGGGAGTGAGCAGGAGAAGCTGAATTCATTGCTTTTTCATCAAAATTACAGTCCAGTAACAGCCTATGATGCTAAGGCCATTTTAACTATGAACCATTTTATTCATTTTTCAGGGCTTCAGTGTGGCTGGAAAGGCCAAAGTTTATTGTCCATTCCTAATTCCCTTGAGAATCCCTTGATCCACCATCTGCTTCAATCTTCCCACTGAAAGTTCTTCCATAACGCTGCAAGGTTGGGAGTTCTAAGATTTAGACCCAGTAACAATGAAGTAAAGATAAAATGTTTTAAAGTCAAGATGGTGTGTGGCTTGGAGAGAAACAGGCGGGTGGTGGTATTGCTATGTAATGAAGTACTTCCTGATGATGGATATTGCAGATTAGGGATGTGCTATTGGAATAACTAGGTGAGTAATTGCAGTGCTCATTGTAGTGGGTACCCACAACAGCCACTGTGCACCAGATATGGAGGGAATGAATGTTTAGTGTAGAAGACAGGCTGCTTTGCTCCATCTGGCACAACAGCCAGGACCTCCTGGTGGCCACCCACTTCAGTTCCACATCCCATTCCCATACTGACATGTCTATCCATGGCCTCCTCTACTGCCACATTAAGGCCAGGCGCAGGTTGGAGGAACAACGCCTCATATTCCGCCTGGGGACTCTCCAACCTGATGACCTCAACATCGATTTCTCTAACTTCCAGTAACTCTACCCCTTCTTTTTCTCCCTCCCTCCCACTTCTTTGTCTTCCCTTATTCCTGTGGCTTCCTTCCCCCACCTTGATGACCTGCCCATCTCCTCTCCTCTCCTCCCCCATCTTTTATTCCATGGTCCACTGCCCTCTCCTACCGGATTCCTCCTCCTTCAGCCCTTTGCCTTTTCTACCTATCACCTCTCAGCCTATTACATCTTCCCCCCTCCCCCACCCACCTACCCACCCACCTACCTTCCCCCCTCACCTGGACTCACCTATCCCCTGCCTGCGTGTGCACCTCCCCCTCCCCTCACCTTCTTATTCTGGCTTCTGCCCTCTTCCTTTCCAGTCCTGATGAAGGGCCTCAGCCTGAAACATCGACTGTTTATTTCCCTCCATAGGTGCTGCCTGACCTGCTGAGTTCCTCCAGCACTTTTTGTGTTTTGCTTTGTCCTGAATGGTGTTGATCTTCTTGATTGTTGATGTAGCTGCACTTATCGGGAAAGTGGGGAGTAAGCCATCATACTCCTGACTTGTGTCTTGGTGATGGTGGAAAGGCTTTGGAGTGTCAGGAGGTGAATTTCTCATCACAGGATACCCAGGCTTTTCATCTGGTCATTTATGTGGTTGGTTCATTTGAGTTTCTGGTCAGTTGTGACACCCAGGATGTCAATAGTGGGATGGTAAAGTGATGGTAAAGTCGTTGCATGTCAGGGATTGTTGGTTATACTCTCTCCTGTTGGTGATGGTCATCATCTGCATTACTGTGACACAAAAGTTACTTGTTGCCAATCAGTCCATACCTGAATCTTGTCTAGGTCCTGTTGCATGCAGACTTAAGACTTCTTCATTTGCTCAGGCATTGCATAGTGCAATTATCAGCATGGTAAGAGATTGAAAGGTGCTGGTGCTCAGACGTCCTTGTTCATGAATCACTAAATTGAATGTGCAAGCATTAGGAAGGCAAATGGTAGGTTAGCCTCAGTACGAAAGTAACACATTTCTTACCATCACTAACTTTACTGATTTAATCTATTTGCACTGATATATTTTCTAACTAGTATGTTATAATGGCCCATACAACCTTACTTTCACCTCTGGTTGGCCTTTATTGCAAGTGTCTTTGAGTACAAGAGTAGAAACACCTTACAGCATCTAGTGTCCTTACATGAGGAAGGATATACTTGCAGAGGATGGAGTGCAACAAAGGTTTACCAAGTTGATTCCTTTGAGTGAAGGGGTTCGTCTTCTGAGGGAGATTAAACAGACTGGGCCTATACTCTCTTGAGCTTAGAAGAACAAGAAGCAATCTTATTAAAATATTCAAAAATTTTATGGGGCTTGGATAGATGCAGGGTTGATGCTCTCCCTGACTGGAGTTTCTAGAACTGGATCACAGTCTCAGAATAACGGGTCAGCCTTTCAGGAATGAGAAGAAATTCTTTCCCCTTGAAGGTAGTGAATCTTTAGAATTTTCTACTCAAGAGGACTGTAGAGGCTCAGTCATTGAGTATATTTATGATAGCAACCAAGAGATTTTTGGATATTAAATGAATCAAGGGATAGGAAGATAGCGCACCAAAGTGGTGCTGAAGTAAAATGTCAGGCATGATATACAGTGCAAACTTGATGTAACATGCCTCATTATATTCCGGTTTCAGCTAGAGCACGGGTATTATCATGCCCCCAAGATGGAAATTAGGGAAATGTTAATTTTACTTTTGCAGATAGCTTATCAAGCAGGTGTTAGATTTGTCCCCTGATGCCCAACTTATATCAAAACTACACTGTATCAGAATAGTGGAGCAGGTGTGAGGGGCTTTTATTTCTTATGTTCTTAGAGCTGGGACCTGTCATTATTGAGGATGCGGAGCCTCCTCCTATTAGCTATTTAACTGTCCAGCGCTATTCAGACCAGTCATCCATGGTCTAATCCACTGTGAAATCACTTAGCTCTGTATGTTGCATGCTGCTTAGTTCACGTTTGACAACTTCACTAGGTTGGCATTTAATTTATAGGTATGCTTCATGCTGCTGCCAACAGGCCCTTCTGTGCTCTGCATTGAATCAGGATTGGTCACTTGTTTTGAAAGTAATAGCAAAGTGAAGTTGCAGATTGCAATGGTGTAGATTTTTGCTGTTGGTCCATAGCACTTCATGTAGGCTCAATTTTGAGTCACCAGATCTGTTCTGAGTCTATCGCATTTAGCACAATCATAGTACCACACATATCAATAAGGATTGGCTTCATTGTAATGTTGGGCCTTTGTCTCCACAAGAACTGTGCAGCGTTCATTTCTGCTAATGCCGTCGTGGATGAATGCAACAGATAGATAGATTGCTGAGGTCAAGCACGTTTACCCTTTGCGTAGTTCACTCACTAATCAGGGTTACTCCTTCCAGCCTCTCTGCCATGAAACCACCTCCTCCATCCCACTGCCTCCTCTGCTAGTGGGATAGGACATACTCAGTATTTGTGATGGAGGAATCAAGTATGTTACCTGTTAGTTTGACAGCATCAGGCAGACTGTTGCTGCCAAGTCAATCAGTGGCCAGATGTTTGTGAGGAAGACTTGGCAAGGTCAACTGGGCTGGGAGCCAGTGCAGTGCCCAAGTTGATACTAGATGGTCTGTCCAGTTTTATTCTTTCTGCTGTTTAACTTGTTGATATGGGATTTAGAGCCAGGCTATTGAACCCAACCCTGACAAGACCTGTTTCACCACTGTCAGGTCAAATTGGTTACCAAAGTAGTTGCGTTTTTGGGCTTGGAAGGGGTTGTTAATGTTAGCACTGTTCCTGCATTTAGCCAAGGCAACTCAGGTGCTGTATTAACTTCCAGTTTACCTAGAAACAAAAGATCCCATGGTGCTTTCAGAAAGTCAGTACACTAAACAGGAGATCAGAGAGGGACCAAGAGCATAGCATATAAATTGACTGCTGAGACTGGTGGCTGTTTGATAAATTCTGTCATCCCTTTCAGATCCTGAAGTGCTGAGGCAATATCCAGAAGATTACAATGACCAGGTAAGCTGTACTTCTTATCTCGCTCTGTGGCTCATGGATCCATGGTCACAAACTGGTTAGTGATTGAGCTCAGGGCACATCTAGACATAAGTGTGTGTTGAAGAACAATGTACAACCCAAAAACAGGTTATCCAGTACGAGTGATCTGTTTCTCTGTATATGCTCCATTTGACCCACTTCCCACTTTCTGTCAGCCTGTACTGTATTCCTGTCACATGCTCTATTCCAATTTCCCCTTGAACACATCAGTGCTATTTACCTCAGCCCCTCCTAGTGATGGAGTGTTCCATATTCTCACCACTCTCTGGGCGAATACATTTCTCCTGAACTCCCAATTGGATTTATTAGTGCCCGTCTTATATTTATGGCCTGGCATTCTAAGGTCCACCACAGAAATATCTCTACGTCTGCTCTTTCAAACAACTGCTTCCTAATCTTAAAGACTGAGGTTACCTCTCAGCCTTCTCTTTTCCGGAGAAATTAACCAGGCTGCACATTCATGGTTTTTACTTTGAACTCCTGATTAAATAATGGGAGTTATATTTAAGTAAGTTCTACATTTGATTATTGGATGCTTATTTGGATCACATTAAGTACTTAGTGATTGTAAAACTTTCTTTTGTAAGTGAATCCCTTTATTATGTTTACAGTTGAAGAACTACTGCATCCCAACAGGGAGCATCCAACACTACCTGGCTTGTGAGCTTCTAACTGCTGCCTCCTGCTAGGAACCACCCTACACTATCTACCCATTACTTTGCTCAAACAGGAACTCTTCAAGCACCAACCTGGAGACCCCATATGTGGAAATTGCACATTCAAGGGAGGAATCACAGTTACCAATGACATAACTAACCCTGCACATGCACAGCCTCCAACAAAATCCATTGTAAGACTGGGGACCCAGGAACCGAGCATAAGGTTCTTCTAACTATAAGGCTTAATGCTGCACTAGCCTGAGTTTTCCCCACCTGAGTCATTGGTGGCCCCTATACAGATAACTAACCCACCATTGTTGAAAGCAGACAATAACTATGCCATCAAGATACCCGTTGCTCTTTTCACAGGAATCTCTACAGAGCCTGCCTAAGTTCTGCTTCCCTTTTGACGTGGAAAGGTAAGAAATTATCCATGGCTTTGGAAATGTCTGACCTGCTCTTCCTGCTGTTGCCTGTAGGGATCACAAATGAAATCAGTTTGGGTCTCATCCAGTGCCTGGAGGTAGAATTCCACACAACAATAAGGCTGAACCAATGCTTAATTTCTTCTCAAATTTTGCAAGTTTAACCCTGAACATATTTTTCAGTGTAAATGTAATTTTGCTACTTTAAATTTATTTTAATGTTGGTTTAGACAATATCAAAGCCATAAACCAAGTATCATTAGAGGAAAGAGATGGAGACTGAGGGAAGATGATGGAGAGAAGTTTTAAGGGTCAAAGCAAGTGAGTGAAGGGGGAGGGGTAAGTGTGCGACAGGAGGGAGACGGGAGAGTGGGGAACAAGTGAGGGGAAGGGGCGAAGACTAGATGGGAGATAGGGAAAACTTTTGCAGCATTATTGGAGCATGAAATGCTCCAATAACTACAGCGAGTCATGGGACAATGACCAATAGCTATTAATGGCACATAGGATATTTACTTGAAGCAGAGCAAGATAAAGGGCTCTGGGCTGTGAATGGGACAATGAGACTAGTTTCAGATTGTGCCACACCAATGAGTTGACATAGACATGATTGACTGAATGCAAACTCATAATTACCTGGTTCATAGAAGGCAGGCACAAATGGACTGATGGGGCAAGTGTGGAAGTAAATACTAGTGTGAAGTGTGTGGTTCAGGTATTTTGTTCAATCTTATTATTCTTCATCTAATGTGCAAATTGAGATATTGTTTGATATCAATACTTGAAAAAATGCTCTTAGTCCTACATAAATTGCAGTAGTTCAAGAAGGTCTTGATGTTCGTTTAATTCAGCGTCTTGTTTGTGCTGACTGTGTAAATGGCGGAATGTGGAATAATAATACCTGATAATGCATCAATTAAGTAAGTATTTTAATGCAAAGTGGACTCATTAGGGTAAGGTGTGGTGCTGTGGGTTTATTTTGATTCTGGATTTCCGTATAGAAATTTCTTCATTCCTAATAAAGTTATTCCTTTTTCAATTAATCATGGGCTACAAAAACAGTCACCAGAGGATTTGGTTTCTCTAAATTTATTGCCGACTTTCCTCCCTCCTCCTCCTGGGTATATGAGGAAAAGTTCCATGCTCGCAGGTTGGGGAATGTTGGCATCCCAATTCTCTCGTACAACTCTCTTATGTAATTTGCTTTCATGAGTGCTGGCTTCCTATTTTATTCATCTAGCAGAAACCAAAACTCAGACAGCTGGAGGTGCAATCAGGGACCAGTCCCTGCGTGACTCCTTGGTCCACTCATCGCTCCCACCCATCCCTCCCTGACACTTTCCCCTGCCTTGTAGTTGGTGTAACATTTATCCTTACAGCTCCTTCCTCCCCACCATCCAGGAACCTAAACAACCCCATCCAGGTGAGGCAAGGGTTCACTTGCACTTCTTCCAACCTCATTTACTGCATTCGGTGCTCCTCTACATCGGTGAGACCAGGCTGTTTTGCAGAGCACCTACGCTCAGTCGACAGTGGCCATCCCACGCTCCCAGTTGCATGCCATTTCAATTCCCCTTCCATTCCCACACTGACCTGTCTATCCTCGGCCTTCTCCACTGCCAGGAAGAGACCCAATGCAAACTAGAGGAACAACACCTCATATTCTGCCCGGGAGTCTACAACCCCAAGGCATGAACACTGAGTTTTCTGGTTTTAGGTAAACCTCCCCATGGGTTGTTTTATTCTTCCCCCTTCCACCCCACCACCCCCCCCCCCTTCACCTCTCCTCTAATGGTTCCCATTCTTACCTCCTTACCTATCAGAGTCCAGCACTGGGAGCCCTTATCTCCCTCCACAGCTGTCTTTAATCATTACCTTCCTGTTCCCCCCCCCCCCACCTTGCTTCATCTGTCTTTTTCTCCTTTTTCCTCTGTGAAAAGAACGTAGAACAGTACAGCACGGAACAGAACAGGCCCTTCGGCCCACAATGTTGTGCTGACATAGCTAATTCCATCTACCTGCAGAATGCCCATATCCCTCCATTTTCCTCATTCATGTGCCCATCCAAACCCCTCTTAAAAGCCACCAATGAATTTGCCTCCACCACCCTACCAGGCAATGCATTCCAGGCATCCACCACTCTCTGAATAAAATACATACCCCTCACTTCTATTCTGAACCTAGCCGCATCACCTTAAATGCATGCCCTCTGGTATTGGATCGCTGAATAATGGGAAAAAGATATTGCTTGTCCACCCTATCTATGCCCCTCATAACTTTATACAATTCCAACAGATCACCCCTCAGCCTCCGCTGCTCCAGAGAAAAGATCCCAAGTTTGTCCAGCCTCTCCCTTAAGCACATGCCCTCTAATCCAGGCAGCATCCTAGTAAACCTCCTCTGCACCCTCTCTAAAGCCTCTACATCCTTCCTACAGTGAGGCGACCAGAACTCCACGCAATTCCTCTCTCTATCTATCTACCACTGACTCCAACTTCACTCTTGCTCCCTTCCCCAGTGAGGCACCAACTGCCTGCCATTTCACACCCCTCCTCAGTCTGCCAAACACTTCAGACTCCTGTCTCACCACTCCCCTTCCCCTCTCTACACCGGACACCTCGCCTCTCCACTCTCAGTCCTGATGCAGGGTTCCGACCTGAAACATCAACAATTCCTTTCCTCTCATAGGTGCTGCTCGACTCGCTGAGATTGTTTGTTGCTCAGACTGCTGGACATCCTTTGGGTGTTGGAGATACAACACCATCTATTATCCAGCTACCCAACTCTACCTCTCCTCCTCCCCTACCTGGCTTGATCTGCACATCATCCTTTGCCTCTCCTCAATCCACCAATCACCTCTGGCCCCCGTCTCACCACTCCCCTTCTCTTTATGCAGGCCATCTCCCCAAAATTGACCCAAAATTTTGACAATTTTTTCCCTCTGCCACAGATGCTGCTCAACATGCTGAGTTCTTCCAGCAGATTGTTTATTGATCCTTTGGGTATTGACAAGTTATTTAACCACGCGGACATAACATAATCCTCCTCAAACCCCAAAAAACTGCAGTAACTAATCACACTGTTGTAGCTCCATCAGCTGACTTTTGCAGTGGGGATTTTATTGTTTATGGTTAAGGTACCCTTTAGTTAAAGGTGCCTGTCCTTTCAAAGAACCCTGGCTTGAAATGGCTTTTTGATAGAATGTAACTTCTGTTATGAAATATAAGATCAGAACAACACAGTGAGAAGAGTCAATGACACCCGAGCATAATGCTTCATTAGTTTTCATGAAATCATCTGGTGAATCACTCATTGGATTAGAATTTCTCTGGGTTACCAAACAGATATTTGATCACTGAACTACAAAATTCTGTTTCTGTTTGGCAGGGAGTGGGAAAGTTCCACAGTCCAGCAGTTCACTTTCGTGCTGACAGACATAGACGGCTACCAGCGGTTTGGTTTCTGTCGGCTGACTGGTGGATCGAAGACTTGCATCTGTATCCTCAGGTAGGGTGGGGAGGTGCACCCAGAACTTCAAAAATTTCTCCAACCTAACATTGTGGTTCCTCCCAAAACACCTCTGGAAAATAGCAAAGCAGATTTGTTTTTATTGCCCTTTTCTCCAATTACCCCCTTACCCCCACCAGCTGGTAAAGACCTCCACCTCCCCAAATATCCAGTTCCACTCCAGTTCCAAAACCCAGACACCTACAATCTCTCGTGCTCCAGAAACCGCACATTAATAACCGCAGGGTCGGAACTGGGAGTAGTCACTGTTGACCGTGTAATGTTCAGTTCCATTTGCAGTTCCTCAGGTAGCAAAGGATTCCAGGACTAAGAGAAAGTCTAGGCAATTGCTGCTAAGCAGCAAGTAACACTCACACCACATACGTGCCAGACCAGTGTAAATTTCAAACAACAGAGTCTAACCACTTCCTCATGACATTCAGCATTACTGCCCCAACATCCTGGGGTCACCTTTGACCTATAATTTAACAGTACTAGCCACCTAAAAATTTGTACATATCCTGCAGTGAATGACTCACTCCTGCCTCCTCAAAGCCTTTATACCATTTACAGGACACAAGTTAGGAGTTTGATGGTATACCCTGCACTTGATCGATGAGAAGAACTCCAACAGCTATCAAGAAGCACAGCGCCATCCAAGACAAGCAGCTTATTTGTTTAGCATCCAATCTTGTAACCCAAGTATTTCCTCCCTCCACCACTAACGTACCAAGGCTACAATATGCACTGAGTACAAGATGCTTGATGGTAATCTGCAGGAATGTATTTATCAGCACCTCCAAAACCCGCCACCTTTGCATGGCAGAAGGAGAGGGCAGCACCTGCCCGTGAACACCACCATCTGCAGGTTCCCTTCCAACCCACCCACTTGGAGATACATCAGTGTTCCTTCATTGTCACTGGGTCTGAGGATAGAAACCACATGTCCAGGAGCACTGGAGACAATGTGCAGTGGTTCAACAAGCTTACCACAATTTTCTCAAAGGGAATTATAGACGAGCAATAATTGTTGACTGTGTCTACAAGGTCCAGATCCCAAAAATTAATTTCAAAATAAAAATATACAAAGCTCTGATCGACCAAGGCCTCTGTACTCCATTTGTCTTCTTGTTTCCCTGGCCTGACTGATATGTCACAGAAATGGCCCTTCAGCCCACAACATGCATGCTGTAGGCAGATCCTTTTGCCCATATTGCACTAATCCCATTTGCCCACTAGATCCATAACCTTCTAGGACTCACCTATTCAAGTGCCTGTTGGATGCCTCTTTAAATCTGGTGATTGCATCTGTCTGCACCACCTCTTCTGGAAGCACATTCTAAGTATTAAGCACTCTCTTTGTGAAAAACTTTCCCCTTAGATCCCCTTTAAAACTCCTCCCTCTCATTTTAAACATGTGCCCTCTTGCTTTTGACACCCCTACAATGGGAAAAAGATTCCGACTATCAACCCTGTCTATGTCTCTTTTATGTACATCCATCAGGTTACCACTCATCCTACTTTGCTCCAAGGAAAACAAGCCCAGCCTATCCAGTCTCCCTTATAATTAAAGTCTTCCATTCCAGGCAACATCCTGGTAAATATCCTCTGCACCCTTTCCAGTGCAATTATATCTTTCCTATTGTGTGGTGACCAGAAATTTACTCAATACCAAGTGCGGCCTAACCAATGTTTTGTAAAGTTGCAAACTCACAGACTACCAATCAGAAAAGCATCGGTCCACAACTACCCTGTGCCTCCTACCACCAAGGCAGTTTTCATCCAATTAGCCAGCTTGCCTTGGATCCCTCACGCCTTAACCTTCTGGACCAATTTATCACGTGGGACTTTAGTAAGGCTTTTGAGAAAGTCCACGTCCACTGCCCTGCAAGCTCCTACACAACACAACTGACATTAATTCCTGTGATTACTCAGGCACCACCGGGGATTCCTAAAGAGGAATTTACAGGACCGCCCCATGTAGCAGATTAGTAATTAGTGAGTGGTATTTGTCCAGCTAAGGAAGGAAGTGTGATTACAAAAAGAAGGAGCCCTCCAATGGAGAGGAACTAAAATCAAGAATGTGTGTGTGGCTAGTCACATGACACAGTGGAAGCTGATATTTCTACTGCCAACCACATTCTGAGGAAGTGAAATGTTTCCTGGAATATTTCGAAATCAAAAGTTGCCTGGAATAACAAGTGACAGCCTGGGAACAGAAACCAAGCATAGCATCTTACTGCTTTATTGGAAGGTCTGCAAGCATTATGTGCAGTGAAGGACTCTAAAGTACATCAATGGTTTTTAGTTTAGCAAACAAAGCAGTGATTTACTGGCAGTCAAGTACTCAAGCAGCAATGGAACGAGTTAATTTATTTGCAATGCCATTGTTTATGCCAAGATTATGACAAAGACTGCATGAAAATTGGCCATTCCTCTTCAAATATTGTTAAGGGATCATAAAGGTGTCTGAAGCAAGGGGACAGGATTTGACTTTCACATCTTGCCCAAAGGATTGCTACGCATAATTGTGTTTTTGGAACATGCAATCTGAAATTATTATTTAAACCAAATATCTCTGCAGCAAGTAACACTGTGTGGGGAAAACAGATAATGGCAGCCCATCAACTCCCCAAAAGAGAAATATGGAGCAATCTCTGCCCCAGAAGTAGAAAGATAGAAGTTCTTCTCCCCAGAGCAAGAACGAGGGAAGAGCAGCAAGTGAGACTTCTCTGCAGCCCTCTGCCCTCCAGAGGGAAGACCAGGGGGAAAGTTTCCTCTTCCAATCACTACCTTTCAATTCCCAGTATTGTATTTCAGAACATTTGGATTCAAATTTCTTATCCTCTTGTGGTTCCAATTATATTCCAAGGCTAAGGAAAGAATTGGCTCCAATAGGCAAACATTTGCCTAACTAATCTAGAGGGTCCTATGTTTGTCTGCACTGTGGATACTGTTAGTTCTGGCAAAGCCAAAGTTAAGAAGTGCAAATCATTTAGGATTCTCATAATTCATCTCCATGAGAAGTCACGTGTGCAGTTGTTGGTTCAGGGTACATCTGGTATGGCAGTGTGACTGAATAGTCTGCTAACCCTTACCATTTGTGCTCCCTCCTGAAGTATGGGAATGAATCCAAGGTAGTGGAGGACATCCAGAAGCTGTTGAACAGTATGCAGCAAGTAGTAAACCTCAGGAGGGCAGAAGTCTGATAGAGAAGGCTTAAGAAGAGATAAAATTTAAAAAGTGATAAAAGGAATCTTGGAATATGAAGACTTTACAAAGATAAAAAACACTCAAAATCTCTCTATGACTCTAACCCAGAGTGGAAACTAAAATGTATCAGTTTTTTAATTTAAAGCTGATAATTGGGCTGTGATGTCTCATGTTCATTTCTCCAGTATACCAGGACTGTGCATTTTTTAAAAATAAATTGTTTTCATTTGTCTTCTAGTTTCCTACCCTGGTATGAAGTTTTCTACAAACTCCTAAACAATATAGCTGACTACTTGGCAAAAGGACAGGTAAATATTACAGTGCCATATTACTCATGCTGTATAACATGAGTTAACCTTATCCTGTAAAATACTTCTGCTCTAGGTATGGATAGATTTCACAGAGTTCAGAGAATTAGTTTGATTTTACACATCTTCATACTTATCAAGAGACAATATAACTACCTCTACACTGTCCCATCAAATACTGCAGGGAAGGAACAACATGGTTAGATGCAGAGTGAACTCCTGACAAAAACAGCATAAATTAGAGCGTTAAGCTTTCTCTTTTCTGTCCTATCAAACACACCAAAAGCAGATACAACACAGGTTACATAAGGAGTAAAGCTTCCTCGACGCTGTCCCGGCACAAAGTTCCTGGGTGGGAACTGCACTGGTTGAGTTGATTGAAAGCACCTGCCTCTAATCAATCTGAAGCAGCTGCATTACAGAGTGGAAACTCTGAGCAGAGAGCAGCAGGAGGCAGGAAGTCTGTTTTCCATCTATGTTTGCTTGTAAGAAAGAGGAGGAAAAGAGCTTCTGTAATCCTAATGAAGAATACCTTGTGCATGCTGTAAGGTTGGTGACTGTGAAAAGGAAGGTCAGTGGGAACGAAGGAGAGGCTATAGTATCTTGGGATGGGGCTGCCTAACTCTAAACTTTGTTTACATCTTGCACATTTACTCAAGTAAACTCCCTCCCCATCCTATTTACCTGGCCCACGTCAGCTGGAGCTGCCTATTTAATGAAGGGTTTTATACCTCCAGCTGTGAGTTACCAGAAGGAGGAAATCCCTCCAGCAGAAAGTCCATTAGCTATGGACTGTCCACTGACGTATACCAAGAGACAACCTTGATGTTGGAGCTGAAACTGTTGTCCTGCATCTTCCCCCTCTGTTTCCCACTTCCATGCATCTCTTCTCTCCCAAATGTTTATTTATTTTTTATTATTTTTAATGAAGGATGAGTGTGGCCCTTTGACCCATGGATGGCTGGCCCCTCCAGTGACCCCTTATACATACGTCATTGTGGTAGCTGCAGCTCTTCCTGTGACCCCCTTCAACTCTATACTTTAATCACTCCAAACATGGGGTCAAGAGTTCTGCCCACCTTAATATGACAGTTAACTGCTAATATTTGCCTCTGGTTGTGTCTGCCTGGAGAAGAAAGGGGACGTGGTGTGAGGCACTGGGATGAATTAAGGTGGTGGATGTCCTGGTACCCCATACTGAGTCTTCTGGCATTGGTGGGAAGGCCTCCCGAAGGTCAGCCAGAGAGTGAAAAGAGCACTGGTGGAGCTGACCCATGTCCTCCACTAGTTCTCAATGGGCAAGTCCCAAATGATGGATGTACTGGCCATAGAGTTCCTCAGGGTGGTTTGGGACCCTGGTTGACAACTATGCACCTTCTGGGGCAAAGCCTGGCCATTGGGTGATGCTCAGCTCCTGCCACAGGACTGCCATTTTCCTCTTGCTGAAATGGGTGATCTGCACATAACAAAACTGACTCCTGGTCTCCTTTCCCTGCATGGGTTACAAGATCTTTGCCCACACTGTGTGTACTCATCTGAGCTTGATGCTGATCCACATGATATATCTTGTCCTCCTGTATGATTCTGGGCTGGTCCATTCAGGATAACATCCATTTGGTCTGTCATTCCTAGAGGGCTGGCCTGATTGTTGCCTTACTTTTCCTTGACCAGGAGAAGATGTTTGACAAGGTAGATCATGAATATCTTTTTGGGTTACAGCTCAGGTTCAGGCAGCATGCTGCCACAGAGTGTCTGGTTAAATTTAACAAGTCCTTGGTAGTACCCCTTCAATTTGGAAGAGGGATGCTTCAAGGATGCCCCACATTTGGCCAATTCTATCTATGTGGAGACATTCCTGCATCAGCTTCAGAGCGGTTTGACAGGTTTGACTGTGAATGGGCTGGCCTTGTATGTCATTCTCTCACCTTATACCAGTGATGTACTCATCAGTGCCCAATGGCTCTTCTCTGCCACGTCTGCAAAGGTCATTTGGGAGAAGTGTGTTGGACTTCTGGTTGGGCTCCCTACTGAATGAGGAGAGATCTTTTTCATGGAGTACCACACACACCCTCTGGGATTGGAGTCACACCAAGGAAGACTTGACCAGGAAACTAGCAAGTTGGAGGTGAAAGTCACCATTTGGCTAGGGCATTGGACAGGGCTGCTTCAACAGAGACCAAACTCTGATCATTAACCAGCTGACAGCCTTGATTTTCTGGTACTGGTTGTCACTTTGGTTCTGCCCCCTACTTTTGCTGTGAAGATTATAAACATTCTGGGGCATGAGGAAACCACAGAGGAGAGTGGTCAGTTGCTGGTGTGCCTCTATACCTAGGCTACAGCCCTCTGCCTTCAGACCCTCTGAACACAGAGCATCTTTCCTTATATTATGTTGGTGACATGCTTTTCCTACTGGGACCCTGTCTTCAAGATGGTCCACTGGCAAGCATTAACTGTGCCTCTCTAAGTGAATTGCTTGTCTTTTACTTTAGAACATAGTCACCTCTGCTGGAGTACTCTCACAGAGGGCAGCTTTGGCTGAGGCCACCTGGATGGTGAAGACGGGAGCTGGACAGCACCAAGGTCTCCAACTGAAGCTTCTGGGGTCCCATCCCTTTAGTGTGAACGTGGCTCAAGAGTATAAAGTGATCCTGTTGGGCTGATCCTACTCTGACAGACCCTGGCCCCAGAATCCTTCTTGGGAGATGGTCCCACATGACTTGAGAATTCCCTTGGTGCTATTCCATACTCTGTGGAGGGACTTCCTTTAGATGCCGTTCCTGCGTACTCCCCACTTCCTTACCTTTGTCTTTTGCCATGGTCCATTTGGCCATCTGGTGGTGAGGGGGATTATTGCAGAGTTGAGTTTACAATTGGAACAGTGCTGGTTTTACTAAATGGTGGAGTAGATGAGAGGCCAAATAGCCTCCTCCTCCTCTTAGCTTGTATGTTTGTGTGTAGAGACTTGGAGATGTCTCTTTGTCACAGTCAACTTTACACTGGAGACAGGGTGAATGGAATTAAATAGAGCAATAGATTATGAAGTAGGTTGAAGGGCTTCCAGGCTTCAATTTCCATGGCCTGAATGAGTTGTCATTTCAAATATATATAGAAGGTAAAAAGTTACAGCCTCTTTGTGAATATTTGAAGGACCTACTCTTCAGGTTTTCGCCATACTTCAGGCACAGGTACCTGAAGTATGGCCAACAAAGGCCACTGAGGGACCATCTCACCAGTTTGCTCCTGGGCCTGTCCAAGCTGGCCATTGCCATTTCCAGGCTGTGGACTGTGGGGTGAGGGCAATCAGTGCCTGTCAATAGGTTATGTGTACATCCACATGGCACTGGAGTGGGACTATGTAAGTGTCTGACTGATGGGTTAGATAAAGAGTAAAGCTCACTCTACTCTGTCCCAGCAATGGATTTTCACTCTAGGAATGTTTCCACATGGATCCGGATGACATTTCCATTTTTAATTCTTCCAGCCTCTGTTTGCATTGATGGTGTTCACTCTGTGTTTAGGCTCCACAGCCCTGCTCAACTTGAAGTATCGTATGCCTTTTTATTCCTGCAGGACAGTGAAATGAGAGAACTCCTGAAAGTTCTGCATGCTCAGTCACCACCCCAGTCGGACTCTCCACTCAATCTTGAATTTGTAAGTAAAAAGAATATTTACTTCACTCCTTTCACAGCCTAGGGTATCCAAAATGCTTTGTATCCAGTAACCAATTCATAGACAATTTCTGCTCCCAGACTGAACTGAGGAAGCAAACAGACTACCAAGGGCATGTTGAACCTGTGAGATCAACTGGGCCACTATAGATGGTGTCAACAATTCTACGGTGGTAAGAACAGCTGAAACAGGCTGCCAGTCTTCACTGGAAAGTCTGCCATCCCCATTTGTCTGCAGTCACTTACACAAGATTTCCTCTAAAGAAAAGCTTGCATTTCTCTTGCCCCTTTCATGAGCTCAGGACATCCCAAAGTGTTTTACAGAGAATAAAGTGCTTACCTGGTCTTACAGTATGTGACTACAGACCCACCAATGTGGTTGACAGTAAATTGCCTCCTTAGTTCAGGGACAAGTAAGGATGGAAAAACAAATGTTTGCATTGCCACAGGCGTCCACATCCCATGTACAAATAAATAGAAAAAATTGTGGCCTCAGAATCTTTTCCACCTACCTGAGAGAGCAGATTTAACATCACACCAGAAACAGTGCAGCACTCTTGCAGCTGACAGGGATTATGTGTTCAAGTCTCTGGAGTTTGCCTTGGATCCACAACTGTCTGATTCAGACAGGAGAACAAGAAAATCAAAACATATAGTGCAAAAATGCTAAAATATAAGGTTGTAATGTGATATTTCAGAATGAACAATAATCACACGATACTGTCTCACAAGGCCCAACAGCTGGGAGTTACGACGGGACAAGTTCTGAAAAACCTGAAGAGGGATACTAGTAGTGGTATGCCACCGGTGAGTCGGGCAAAACCCGATGACCAACACCACTCTACTGGAACTGACCAGATTAACCTAATAACTAAACAGCATCTAACCCTACACCTGCATGCTGACCAAATTAACTAGCAACATGTGTCACTTACGTGGTGTAGAAAATTTGCTGGCTGCGGACTAACCAGTTCTTTAACTGCAATGTGAGCAAATTATTAACTTTCCTTTTTCGCCAGGGTTAGCACCTAGTTAAAGTTGTTTACAGGACATTTACTCTATAATTTGGCCAATATAATCATAAGGGTGGAATCCTGCTGACTGCAGAGGTCACCTCGAGAGGAGAAGGCCCTGATGCAGCAGCCCTCCTCCAACAGCCAGAGGTGAATGCTCAGTCCATGTCACACAGGGTACAGTGGCTCGTACTGGGGACTGTAGGCTAGATCCATATCCCGACACCCCTGTCCTGAAGCCTAAACACTGATCACATTAGAAAGGGAAGCTGAGCCATGGCCGGTCCGTTTGTCATAGTTGAAGCTCACAAAAAGAAATAAACGAACCCCTGATGGGTGCAGAGGTCCCTTTGATCAGACCAATGCACCCACTCTGCAGTGGAGTGATGAATTGTATGTTAGACTGTTCAACACCCCCCTTGAGGATAAGCAAGAGGAGGAGGAGGAGGCAAACAGGTAATAGAGAGGGGAGGAACAGAAGAAGAAAGAGAGAGGAAATGAGAGGGTGGGGTAAGAAGGGGAAATCAATGAAAGAATGAAAGGGATCTCATGCTGCAGCATTTTTATTACCATGACAAAACATTTACCATTTCAGTCTTGTTGCTTTCCATCTCCATTAACCACCTTGATGTCAATCTTGTCGTTGTTGGAGAACGTGCCTTCTCGTGTTGATCAATTTTCAGTCTAATCACTGACATGTACTGACTCTGCAATCAGTAAGCAATATAATTATGTGACCTTTGTCTCCTCTTTCCCCCAGCTTTCTTATTTTATTGCCCCTGACAGTAACAGCTTGCCTACAATACCAGAGAGTGTGAGTATCACTGGATGTGGGGGGGGACTGATGGTTCCGGACTGGGTGGTTGATGGGTTCTTCCATGCTAACACCCTGTGGGCAATCTGGCCAATAGCAAAATTTAGTTAGTCTAAGTTTAGCAAACAACTGTCAGGAGCCCACTGATTTGCTGATTTTAGTCTTTTTTTCCCCTCAGCCCAATGAAGATGCTTGTAATGAAATACTGATGTGCTGGTCTCCTCTACCACATTGTTCCTCCTGTCTTACACTTTCTAAGCATAAAAGATATTTGACCACAGTGGAATCATACGCATATGCAGACTCACTCACTTTCACGTGCTCACACACGAACACTCACTCACTTTCGCGTGCTTGCACCTACAATGTCTTCTGCTTTCTCATTATCACACGTATGCACCACTCACATTCTCCCGCTCACAGTCACACGCTCTCACATTATCATATTCATGCTTATGATAGTTATCAACCAGAGTTCTGAAACAATACACTAGTTAGTATCACATTAACCAACCCATCCCAGCCCTCAGTCCACTCCTAGAATACACCAACAGTGAAGCACACTTAAAAATCAGACTGATACTGAACTCAGCCAGGAAGAAGTGCTCAGAAGACTCTGTTTCAGGTTCTTTAAAAGAAGAGGAGAGAATATCGACCATGGGGACAGGCAGAGAGCAATTGAACATACACACACTTTGTACCACAGTGCAGACCTTTGAGAATATGGTGCTGGCGGGGTTGGTGAGAGGTTTGGAGCTGCAGGATTTCCTACACCTGGTTATTTTCAGTGACACTATGTACATGCTTTATAGTAATAAATACATTATACTGTGACAAAGAGCACAGAGCAAGCTTTATGTTTTAGTCCAAGGGTATTTGGAAATGGGTGGCTGCAATAAATGCCTGAATTAGAACACTGTAGCCTGAGTACTCCAGTTGAATCAGAATCAGGTTTATTATCACTTACATATGTCGTGAAATTTGTTGTTTTGCAGCAACAGTACAGTGCAAGACATAAAAATTACTGTAAGTTACAAAAATAAATAAATAGTGCAGAAGGGGAATAACGAGATTGGGTTCATGGACCGTTCAGAAATCTGATGGCGGAGGGGAAGAAGCTGTTCCTGAAACGTTGAGTGTGGGTCTTCAGGCTCCTGTACCTCCTCCCTGATGGTAGTAATGCAAAGAGGGCATGTTGTCCCTCTGTCCTACATCCCCACCCCTGCTTTAAACATCTGTGCCTTACAAACCAAATTATTGCAAATACGCACCTCATTCCTGTTTATGGAATCTCTTTCAAAAGTCACTGAAATTACCCACACTCAGCTGTTAGCATTGAACTATGCAGAGAACAAACAGACGGGAATGTGGAACTCTGCACCATTGGGATTCAATAACGTAGCATTGAGTGTAGAAGGGATTTCGTGTGTTGAAATTGTGGTAGGAGAGGGGTGGGATGATGTTCAGTTCAACATTTGAAAAGGTTTCCAGTTAATGTCAATTGCAAGTGAAAAATTATTAACAACGTTGTATATGTTTGCTGTTTGTTGCTCCATATTATGTAAATGTACTTTGCGTTACAGAGGAACCTGACAGAGTATGTGGTTGCTGTTGATGTGAACAACATGCTGCATCTCTACGCCAGTATGCTGCATGAGAGACGCATTATCATCACTTGCAGTAAGCTGAGCACGGTATGTGCCAGCGCAGTGGGGTGGGACAATTCTTCTAACCTTAAATTGGTTGTCTATGGTTCTGCTGTAGTCTACCTGTCCAGCAGTCTATCCAGGGTCCAATTTTATGATATGTTAACAATCTGCCCAGTGTCCAGATATAGCAATCTACTGTAACAGTCTATCAGTGAAATCCTGCTGGGAAATGCATTGCCAGGGCTACATCTTAAGTGATCCACTTAAAAATGTCTTGGGTGTGACTCTTGATCTGAGCAGAGTTAGCAGACCGAACCACATCAACAGTCTGGATCATAATGAGGATCAGAACTTCAATCCTGGAGAGAAAACTGCTGCTTTTCAGCCCACTCAGTGCATTCATCTGGAAGCTGCCTGTGTTGGGGACATTGGGTCAGATTAGGCAGCCTCAAGGTCACCTCAATAATTAGCCCATGGTTAATGTGGAGGTGGAAAGGCAGCTGTAAGGAAAAACCTGACAAAAGGCATAAGGGGAAATGTTGGGGAGAGGGAAGATTTCTTTATCCTTCAGTAAGCTCTTGGTGCTCATTTACCACTTGACTGCAATGACCTGCATCAACCATCACCCCACAACCCACTCCCCATTCCCTGGGTTTCTGGGGCTTCCCCATGTCATGCTACCAATTCTACTGCTCCTGACGTTCAGAGGAAATTACCCTAGATTGCTGGTCAGTGGCCTCAGGTTGTAGTTGGAGGTGCAGTGCTACTCTGGCTGATTCGTTGAACTTTTTTTTCCCTCATCCACAGTTAACTGCATGTGTGCACGGTTCCTCTGCAATGCTCTATCCCATGTACTGGCAACACATATACATCCCTGTACTGCCGCCACACCTCCTTGACTACTGTTGGTAAGATTTCCTTTTCCTCTTTCATTGTTGGTTGTAATGGTAGAAATGGTGAACAGTAGGGTTGCGTCAATGCGCAGGTGTCACCTATTCCCAGGTGCAGCACCACAGAACGGGTGCACACCCACAAACCTTTTTTAAGTTGGCACTTTTTATGAACCTTATTTTCCAGCTTTTGTAAGCTTTTCAGAATGCTGATGACCTACACCATACAATTCTCTGTCCACCTCTAACCAGCAGAGGAGGTGAAACAATAAACTTTAGGCCAGGACTTGAGGGACTGAGATATGGAGAGAGGTTGAGCAGGTTGGGACTTTTTTCAATGGAGCGTAGGAGAATGAGAGGTGATCTTATAGAGGTGTATAAGATCATGAGGGGCATAGATAGGATCAATATGCAAGGTCTTTTTCCCAGGGTTGGGGAATCAAGAACTAGAGGGTATAGGTTTAAGGTGAAAGGGGAGAGATTTAATAGGAACCTGAGGGGCAACTTTTTCACCCAGAGGGTGGTCAGTATGTGGAATGAGCTGCCAGAGGAAGTGGTTGAGGCAGGTACATTAACAACATTTAAAAGGTACTTGGACAGGTACATGGATAGGAAAGGTTAAGAGGGATATGGACCAAATGTGAGCAAATGGGACTAGCTTAGATGGGAATCTTGGTTGGCATGGACCAACTGGGCTGAAGGGCCTGTTTCCGTGCTGTATGACTCTATGACTTAATCAGAGCCGTTGGCCCTATACTAATTCCTTATCTCTGAACTTCAGAAAATCCCACTTGAATTTGAGTTTGAATTACCAACACGCTACTAGATCTAAGCTCTGTAGAAATAGGTACAGTGCCTTTGGAAAATTAATCACAAGGAAAAGGATTACTTATCTTAAGGAAGTAAGCCGTGACTATCATCCTATTTATCCCATCATCCCAAAGAATTAGATTTATCTTTGTGGGTCAAAAGTAATGTGATAAAACAGGACTGCTGTTAAATTTAAAGCCAAGTATCCAAATTCTAATCTTTTCATGCCATGCCATTTTACACATCGAAGTGAAGACATTTTTATTTTGTGAGTATGTGAGCTGCTGCTAATTCAGTGAATCAATTGCCTCACTCTGTCTATCCGGGTTGGAGCGGAGCCCCAGCAGCAAAAGATAAGAAGTCAATATGCTAATAGTTTATCTTTTTGACTCTTTCAGTGCTCCAATGCCTTACCTGATAGGGATCCATTCCAGTCTAATGGAGGTGAGTGTGTGTGTTTCCATTATCACTGTCTGACAAAACTCATTTCTACAAACGTTATTATTTTCCCAGGTAGCTTCACATTCTGACCATCGGTAAACAGATTTTCGTAACTCCTCATTCTCTGTTACCCAGAAGCACACTTCTGATCTTTTTCCACAGTTTACTTTCTCCCTCTGTCACAACCGGCTTATAAAATAGCAAATTGCTGGCATGTATAGCTACATAATAAAAGCCATTGTGTGAAGCACTTTGCATTGTTTGGGAATGTGGCAATCAACTAGCCTCTAAGTGGTTGTCAACATTTATTGCCTTCAATCGGTTTTCCGGAAGAGAGGCACAAGAGACTGCAGATGCCGGAATCTGGAGCAACAAACAATCTGCTGGAGGAACTCAGTGGGTCGAGCAGCATCTGTGGGGATGGGGTTGGGGGGAAGGAATTATTGACCTTTCAGGTTAAAACCCTGCATCAGGACTAAGAGTGGGGAAGGGAGGTAACCAGTATGAAGAGAAGAGGGGTAGTGGTGAGACAGGGGTCAGAGGTGATTGGCAGACTGAGCAGGGTGTGGATGAAGGGTGACGGGCAGATCAAACCAGGTAGGGGAGGGGTGAAAGAGAACCTCACTGATATGAATGAGAACGGAATTCTTGCATTTCTGGAGTAAGGCTGCCTCAGCTCCAGCGGCCTGAATTCGATTCTGACTTGTTGTGCTGACTGTATGGAGTTTGCGTGTTCTCCCTATGACTCTGTGGGTTTCCCCTGGATGCTCCAGTTTCCTCCCACATCCCAAAGAAGTACTGGTTGTTAAGTTAATTGGCTACTGTAAATTAACCATAGTATAGGTGTTACTGGACATGAGAGAGAATAGGTTGCAGGGAATAATAGGAGTGGGAGAATGGGATTGATGGGACTGTTCTGAGAGCTGGCAGAGACTTGATCAGAAGAATGAGGAAAAATGAAAAATATCAGGCATTACCATCGAGTCTGGAGACGCCTGTCATCTTTAGGGTGTTTGTTACCATTTGTCTGCCCAAATGGTTCATTCTCGGAGAGGTGCCTGGGTTTTCCAAAGCAAATGAGAGAATACCTTTGTTGAAAATGTGTGTCCCTCAGGATGTGCCTTTCCTTTGCAGAGGGTGAGGAGCAAAGCTCTGGAGGATGTGGTTATATTAAATGTCGACACAAATACCCTGGAGTCACCCTTCAATGACCTGGAAAAGCTGCCAACAGATGTGGTGAGTTCACAGCACAGACTGTGGTAGACGTACACCTAGGTCAATGGCCAATGGTTCTTGCTGAGACCATTGGATCCTTTCTGTATCTTGTCCTAGACTGAGAAGAACATCCCCCCCACCCACCCTGGAATGGCATCCGGTGCTGTATCACTCTCTGACACCATGTATTAAATATGGGTATCACTGCCTTGCTAAGCAGTGAGATGAATCACCACTTTTCTCTACATTACAGTACTCTGAACCTTCCAACAGGAGGTCCTATGTCATTGTGTATGGAATGAAATTCATCAGTAGTGATCACAGCTGATGCCCAGTTCTGTACAGTTCACATTGTCCTGGGTTATAGTTAGAACCAGCATTTGTCTGAAATCTAGGAACCTTCTTGGGGTCAAAATGCAATGGTCAAAGTTTAGTCGTTGAAAAATTTTGCTGTTTCTTCTCCCACCTGTTATCAAGAGTACAAAGAACCAGCCAGATCGACAGCTGTTGCTGCTTGGCTGGGCTTTATGTGCACTGCTTGAGCTCCCCATATTGCCCTCCCCAGTGGCTGAATGCATTGCTGGCTGTGGAATTGGCATCACAGGGAGTGCTCCAGATTCAATCACTGAACGCCCAGGTCAGTAGAAAGATTGCTATGATTTGGCACATTATTGCAGGGATTAGTATGTGGGTGTGGAGGGACAAGTCATGAAATGGGGAGTAGTATATGGTGTTGGGAGGGCAAGGCACAGAGTGCAGGAACATTTCTTAATGTGGAGGTGATGCTGTGTGTCGCCAACTGGGGGCAAAATTATTTCTGAATTAATTGGAAGGGTCGGGGTGTAATATTTTTACGTTCTGACTGCTGCCCCTCGGTGATCTCTTCCCTCCCTCCCTCCTTCCTCCTCCTCTCACATCAGCTGTGCGATGTCTTGTTCCCTTTATTGCAGATGTCTGTTCTGAAGATGAAGCTGAAGAAGCAGTCAGCAGTGACTGGTGATGTGGTGGCCCGAGCTTTTCTGAGGACGCAGGCTGCAATCTTCGGAAGCTATCAGGATGCTCTTAAATTTAATCCTGTGAGTGTCCAGGTTGTGTTAGAGTCAGATCCACTTACACCAATCATGCCTGCAGTGGCCCAAGCATTTGAAAACCTATTACACAGACCAATCATTGCCTTAACTGCCCCCCTCCCACTGAAGCTGTGAACAAGTCAGCTGAGGAATGAGGAAGGTGTGCACTGTCGCATATTTTAAGAGATACAAATCATAATGCAATGATTAGACCACAAACCTGATCTTTAGATGCCTGTAAGCAATATGAAGAAAGGAGGTGTTTTTGTGAGACAAAGAATTACACAGTTCTAAGGAAGATCAAGTTCGTGTAGGAGACACATGAGCAGGAGGATGAGACACAGTTTAACATACAACATCAAACAGTACAGCACAGGAACAGGCCCATGATGTTGTGCCAAACTAATTAAGCTAATGATGCCTAATTATACGAATTCCTTCTGCCTGCACATAGTCCATATCCTCCATTCTCTGCATATTCATGTACTTATCAAAGAGCCTCTTTTAAACACCTCCATTGTATCTGCCTCCACCACCACCCCTGGCAGCACATTCCAGGCACCCACCACTCTCTGTGTAAACAAACACAAAACTTGGCCCGCACATCTCCTTTGGACTCCCCCCCCCCCCCCCCCCAACTGAAATGCATGCCCTCTATATTAGACATTTCAACCCTGGTGAAAATGTTACCGACTGGTTGTCTATGCCTCTCATATCAGGTCTCTCCTCAGCCTCTGCTGCTCCAGAGATAACAACATTAGTTTGTCCAACCTTGTAGCACATGCCCTCTAATCCAGGCAGCATCCTGGTAAACCTCTTCTGCACCCTCTCCAATGCCTCTACATCCTTCCTGTAATGGGGCAACCAGAATTGAATGCAATACTCCAGATGCAGCCTAACCAGAGTTTTATAAAGCTGGAACGTCGTTTTATAGTCGTCTACGTGGGATAGACATTGAGGCACAAGAACAGAAAGTTAAGAGGTCAACCTCAAGAGCATAGCTCAAAAATAGAAAGAAGAAGAACATAAAGCGGGGAAATAAAATGGAAACCAACAGCTCCCTTCTGCATTTTGTCTTAGATTGAGAGGAGCACCCCCTGCACACCCTAGAATGGCATCCTGTACTGTATCATTCTCTAATACCAGATATTAAATATAGATATCATTACCTCGTTAAGCGATGAGATGCACTTTGTGTTGGATCATTACTTTTCCCTACAGTTCAACACTTCCTGTATTTCTAAAATGTGCCATTGCCTGCTGACCCTTTGATATCCAGAGGCTGAGAAAGGCATCAGATAATGTTGATGTGGGAATATTCAAAGGAGTGAGACTAATTGGAGAACTCTTTCAAAGAACTGGCATATGTATGATGGGCTGAGTGGCCACCTTCTATCCTTCAGACTCTGACTGACAAGACTTGAGAAGGCCGTAGAGAAAGCTGGGAGGAAAAGTGAAACTACTCATGGAATTCTTCTTCCTGTGTGCTTAGGGGGAACCAGTTACATTTTGCGAGGAGACATTTTTGAACCATAAAGGGAGCTCGATGAAGAATTTCCTGCAGCATGCAGTGCACCTTCAGCTGTTCAAACAGGTAAGACTTGACGAGAAGCAGCAGTGGAGCCTGTGTATCGGGTACCACTCCAGAGACTGAAGGTCTCACTCTTGCTGCTGCCACAATCCACTCAGTGCTGCCAGCAAATATTCTGAATCCTCTATGTATTGTTCATTGTTTCAAGAGACAGAACCTCATGTTTCCAGCACAGAAAACAACCATTCTAATAGCCAGGAGATCCATTCTATTTAAATGGAAAGATCCTAAACTCCTCCTACATTCCAATGGTTTTCCCAAACTATAACATGTTTAAACTTAGAAAAAAAATTAGGAGTGGTACTATTGATCCTTTGGTTAAATTTGAAGAAAATTGGAGCCCATTTATCCAGCGTTTTCATATGATGTAGGTTGACCTTTTCTGAATCCTTTTCAATAACTTTCTATTCGAATATAGAGGAGTGGAGCTAATGACGTAGTAATGCTTTTAACTGAAGAAATACAACAGCCCAGCTTTTGTTTAGTTCTTGGTTAGTTTTTGTTTATTATTACTAATTTTGTTTTGTTTTTTTTAAATTTTGGGGTTTTTTTTCATATAATCAAATTTCTTTTTAAATCTTTCTCATGTTTAATTATCAAGAGATTGGGATGTTCAGATTATATATCTTACTCTTTGTGCCTGTATACGTTAACTGTTATTACGGTAATCCCGATCTCTTTGTATCATGTGTATAATCACTACTGTTATGTTTATTAATTTGAAATTTAATAAAAAGATTGAAAAAGAAAGAAAACAACCTTTCGGCTCATCGTGGCTGTTCCAGCTCAATGCCAGGACAATCCCAAAATAATCCCACTACTTTTGTTGTCTTCCTACAATCCTCAATCCTCTATGAAAATATTTGTCCTGTTTTCCAAGATATAGTGGTGTCTGCCTCAACTACTCTGTGGCAAAATATTTCATGATCCAACAAACCCACATGTAACGAAACTTCCTTTCCCTGTCAGAGGCAATTTTATATTTTAACACCTCACACTGACCCACTTCCTCCCACAGAGAGCCGACCAAAGGAAATTTCCCATTTCAGTCAATTAAACCCACCATTAATTCTAATTCTGCTCACATTCAATTTCTTTCTTGCTTATGTCGTTTTGATTCAGTTTATAGATAATCGACTGGAAAAGCTTAACGAGGGGAAAGTATTGACAGATATGTTCGAGGAGGAGGTTAATCTGGGTGGTTATTCTTCAGGTGAGGACTGAGCATCTTGAGTGAGTTCTCACATAAATCAGCATAGGTACCAAGCTTCTTCCTTCTTCATACTTTTCCCTTCACATTGATGGCCACTGATTTTGTGTTCCTATCCTCTCCTCAGGCTGCTCCAAGACCTATCAGCTATGGAAGCAAAGCGTAAAGGTAAATGGAAACATCTGTTTTATTGATATAGATCGGACATTGTCAGGGCACTGGGACTGTGTGGGGAGTAAGGAAGGAGAGAGAGAGTACCTGGGGTGTGGATGGTAGGAGTGAAACTGCAGGAAGGAGGGAGGGAAAATGTGGAATAGAGGGAAGAGGAAGAGAAAATGATGAGGGAGAGGGATGGAGCTCGAGAGAGAGAAGGAGTGTTGGCAGGAAGGAGAGTGTCCTGTTGGGAGAGGGGAGAAAGTGTGCATCTTGCACAGAGAAACTATCTGTTACAGGAGCTGAAGGGTGATGATACGCATTGGCCTGAGGGCAAGTACAGTTAGTCAGGGGCTTACTGACTCCAGTGGAGAGGGTGAAATGTATCTGAAAGTGCTCATGGTACAGAAGCCTGGAGAAGAGGGGAAATGAATGAGCTTGAGGGAACTTGTGGGTTTGATGATGAGGTGAGACGTGATGTTTCAACAATTCACTCTGTTTACCTGCAGAGAGGTGGCGGAGCCCTGATTCACACAATGAAAACTAAAGCCAATCCAGCTATGAAGAACATGTACAACTTCGTAAGTACTGAGGAACTAACAGGCACAACCTTCACTCTGCAGGGGCACTGTGACTGCTGACAATTGACATCCATGAGCTGTTGAAATGGGCTAATGGCCAAGACTATTCTCAACTGGCTGCTGTGGATGGACATAGAACAATCTCTGGGACTGAAACAACTCCCCATTACTTATATAAAAGAAAAGAACTTGCAATTCACAACCTCAGTATATTTCAGTTTGATTGACTATAAAGCTTCATAGCTTTATGGTCAATAATGCATTTTTTGAAATGTTGACGTTCTTGCATTGTGGGAAATACAGCAGTGAACTTTTGTGATGCTAATTGAGGAATGACTTTTGAGCAGACACAGGAGATACCTTCTTCCTCTTATTTCCATATGACATAGGAAGAAGCCATTCTGGCCCATCAAACCTAAGCTGACTCACAGTGTAATCCCATCCCCCCACTAATTATCCCTTAAACCTGTTCTCCCCACATTCCCATTAACTTTCCCCAGATTCTATCACATTGGGGCAGTTTTTACAATGGCCAATTAACCTACCAACCCACATATCCTTGGGGTATGGGAGTAAACCAAAGGAACCCCACACAGTTACAGGAGGGTGTGCAAACTCCACACATGGAGCACAGAGGTCAGGATTTGAACTTGGGTCCATGAAACTGAAGCAGCAGCTGTACTCACGGTGCCACTATGGGATATTTTACCTCCACCTGAGAGAACAGGGAAGGTCTTGGTTTAAACTACAGCTCAGCATTCATCATCCCATCCAAACTCATCATCAAGCTTCAAGAACTGGGCCTCTGTATCTCCCTCTGCAACTGGATCCTCCATTTCCTCATCGGCAGACCTCAGTCAGTGAGGACTGGTAACAACATCTCCTCCTCACTGATCATCAACAAAGGTGCATCTCAAGGCTGCGTGCTTAACCGCTTGCTCTACTCTCCATACACACATGGCTGTGTGGCTAAGCACAGCTCCAGTACCAATATTCAAATTCGCCAACAACACCACTGTCATTGGACGAATCATAGGTGGCAATGAGTCAGCTTACTGGAGCGAGATAGGACACCTGTTTGAATGGTGCCACAACAACAACCTCTCGCTCAACATCAGCAAAACTAAAGAGCTGATTGTTGACTTCAGGAAGGGGAAGGAGAGCGAAGTTGGAGTATTGGCGGTGGAGAGAGTAGGCAGCTTTAAAGCCCTGGGTGTTAACATATCAGATGACATGACCTGGCCCAGCACATAGATGCAATCACAAGGAGTGTGCCAGCATCTTTACTTTATTTGGAAGTTAAGGAGGTTCAGCTTGTCACCGAACACTCTAACAAACTTCTACAGATGTTAAAGTTGAAAGGGTCCTGACTAGCTGCATCATGGTCTGGTATGGCATTTCAAATGCACAGGAACATAAGAAGCTGCAGAGAGCAGTGGACTCTGCCCAATACATCAGAGGCGCATCCCTCCCCCACCATCGGTAGTATCTACAGGAGGTGCTGCCTCAGGAAGGCAACATCTATCATCAAAGATCCCCACCATCCAGGCCATGCCATCTTTTCACAGCTACCATCGGGCAGGAGGTACAGAAGCCTGAAGTCCCACACCACTAGGTTCAAGAACACCTGCTTCCTTTCAACCATTCAGTTCTTGAACCAACCAGCAAAACCTTAATCACTACAGTTTAGCAACACTATCACCACTTTGATCACTTTGCACTAAAATGGACTTCTTTTTCTAATTGTGTTCTTCCTTGTAAAGGTTATGTCTAATTTATGTTGTTCTTGTGTATACTGCTTTTCTGTTGCTATGTGCCCGTGATGCTGCTGCAAGTAAGTTTTTCATTGCACCTGTGCATACATAAGATGAGATATCTTTATTAGTCACATATACATCAAAACACACAGTGAAATGCATCTTTTGCGTAGAATGCTCTGGGGGGGCAGCCCGCAAGTGTCGTCACGCTTCCAGCGCCAACATAGCATGCCCACAACTTCCTAACCCGTACATCTTTGGAATGTGGGAGGAAACCGGAGCAGCCAGAGGAAACCCACGCAGACACGGGGAGAACGTACAAACTCCTTACAGACAGCGGCCGAAATTGAACCCGGGTCGCTGACGCTGTAATAGCATTACGCTAACCGCTACACTACTGTGCCTGCCCACTTGTGCATTTAACAAACTCGACTTTCAACATCTCATCTGAATAATGGCATCTCCAGCAGTGCAGCACCCCCTTGATACTCACTAGAATTTTTGCCTTGATTTTTGTACTCAAGTTCTTGAAGTGGGTTTGAACCAACAAGCTTCTGACTCAGTCGTAGGAGGACATCTCACCAAGTCACGCCTAAATGTGTGCAACTCTCACCTCAGTAGTTGCCTTTATTTATAACTTCCAGTCCACATTCTTTCTGCCAATCAAACCTGCCTGTTACCCTTAACCTTATCTATCCCACATTTCCTCGGCCCTTCCTCATCCCTTCCTTACACCCATCCAAGACCTCTGCACCCCAATTCCAGCTTCCTGGACACTACCTATCTCTCTCTCTCTTCCACCTTTCACAGGCACGGTAGTGTAGCGGTTAGCGTAACGTTTTACAGCACCAGTGACCCGGGTTTAATTCCAGCCACTGTCTGTAAGGAGTTTGTATGTTCTCCCTGTGTCTGCGTGGGTTTCCTCCGGGTGCTCCGGTTTCCTCCCACATTCCAAAAAGACGTACAGGTTAGGAAGTTGTGGCCATGCTATGTTGGTGCCAGAAGCGTGGTGACACTTGCGGCTGCCCCCAGAACACTCTGCGCAAAAGATGTATTTCACTGTGTGTTTTGATGTACATGTGACTAATAAAGAAATCTAAATCTAAAATCTAGTACCAGCTCTGGAGTTTCCTAATTTCTTCCCTCTTCCCTCATCTTCAAGTAGTCACAGCTACCATCTTTGATTATCTGTCCTAATGCCTCTTTGACCCACTGTCAGTTTGTTTTTGTTTGTATTGTATCTGTAAAGTGGTCTGGCATATTTTACTGCACTGAAAGTGCAATATGAAAAACAAAGTGATAAGTTGTGGTAGGGAGGACAAGGAGGTGCAAAGGTATAGAAGGTATAATTCTAAAGGGGGTGCAGGAAAAAGTGATCAATATTTGCACAAATCATTAAAAACGGCAGGACAGGTTGTAAAAGTGATTTTAAAAAGTGGGATCCTGCACTTCCTAAATAAAGTAGCATCTATAAAACACTGGTTCAGTTGCCATTACAGTATTGTGTCTAATTCTGGTCAGTGTATGAGAGCCAGGATATGAAGGCTCTAAAGGGTGCACAACAGAATGATCTCAGGGTTCAGGAACTTCAATTACACAGAGAGACTGGGGAATTTCTCCTTTAGTGCAGACAAGATGGAGTGGTGATTTAATAGAAGCAAGATGGTCCAAACAAGTTGAGTAATGTGTGGAATGAGAACCAGATTTAAGGTAGTTAGCAGAGTCACATGAGGAAAATCCTGCCCGTGCAGCTTGTGAACATTATCTTCAGGTTATGTCTGAGGATCTCGAGAGGGAAACTGGCACTGGCACCAAGCTTCTTCTTCCTGCATAATGGAAGCAGATTCAATTTTCATTTTCTAAGTAGTTGAGGGGGAAAGAATTGCACGGCTGCAGAGAAAGAACCGGAGAAAAGGATTGAGCATATTTTTCTTGCAAAGAGCAGAAGGGAGAGCTCATGGACCAACTTATCTCTTGCCTTGCTGTAAAATAGTGATCCTTTGTAAATGGAAATTCCTGCTGTTGAAGACTTGGACTCTATCACTGCCTCAGTGAAGCAGCAGCACAATCAAAGACCCCACCCACCCCAGACATCCTCTCTCCCCTCTCCCATCGGGCAGAAGAAACAAAAGCCTAAAAGCACGTAGCACCAGGCTCAAGGATACCTTCTATCCTGCTCTATAAGATTATTGAACGGCCCCCTAGTATGATAAAGTGGACTCTTGACCTCATAATCTACCTCATTATGACCTTGCACCTTATTGCCTGCCTGCACTGCACTTTCTCTGTAGCTGTAACACTTTATTCTGCACTGTTATTGTTTTACCTTGTACTACCTCAGTGCACTGTGTAATGATCGATCTGTATGGATGAGTTTTTCAGGACGGGTTTTTCACTGTACCTCAGTACATGTGACAATAATAAACCAATTTACCAATTTACTGTTTTGGCACCACAGCAAAGGGGATGGGAATCAGGGATAAAAGAAGGGTAGGGGAGGAGAGGGGGAGGACTTGCAAATCTGAAGATGAGGACCAAGGATCAATGGTGATGGAGTCAGGAGTCAAGAGAGAGGAGAGGTCCGTGGTGACAATTTTGGAAATGCAAAAATATTCATCATGTCTTTGTTATTCCTAGGCTAAAGGTCAAGCTAAATTGGGCTTGAAGGGGATGAAAAATCGTTTGAAACACAAGGTACCAGTGACATCATCATTTTTCTTCCTCTTATGCTTCCTGCTGAAACTCCCAACTGTGGTTTTCTCACATCCTGGCTGACCTCTACCCTCTGTAAACTCTGTGTATGTGTGTTTGTAGAAGTTTGTAACTTGGAAAACAACTGTGTATGCATGACTAATATAGTGAAACTGGCAGTGCTGTGATTTAAGTCCAGCCCCGACTGACTCATTGATGTGGAAACGAGCATGGCCACACCAAGGACCTGGTGTGACCTTTCACTTTGTAGCCACGTGGCACAGTGCTGAACACTGTTTGATTTCCAGGACCTGGGTGACGAGCGAGGGTTTCACCGCGGTGGGTCACTGAGGTGCCAACCAGTTGGGGGCCCCATCCATCAGAGACGCATCCAGACAGAGTGTCTACAGAACCGCCTGCCAATCACCCAGCACTTTGGTCAGGTAAGGAGGCTCAGTAATGAGAGGCAATTGGACACCCAGTAAAACAGGCACTGGGCTCTCTGCATCTTCTCTGTTCTCCTCTGATCTTTGCTTTCTAAACCTGGGTTCAGTGCCATTCTGGAGCCTCACCAAGCAACACAATACAGGCCAATACACCTGTTAGTGGTAAGTAATTTGACTAGAGAAGCCATCACAGAAGACTTCAACTCTGTTTCTGAGGGAGCACTTCAGAGTGCCAGTCAAGGGTGTGTGTTCATGGCTGTTTCTCTTCTCCGCTTCCCTCTCTTCAGGGTGGCCAGAATAACTGCAATTCTGGCTTCCTGGCAGTGGGTACTGGGACCATGCGACCACAGCCCTGAAAGTGACAGGAGGTGACCTCGAAGATTGAGATTAATGAGGGAGAAGAAAAAGTTACCAATCTAACAACTTGGGACTTAAAATCTTCCACAAGCTTCATCATCTGCCTTGTCCACAGGATCCTTATCTGAGAACACAGCTCCAGGATAAATATCAACTAATGCCTTAGGTTTCTGGAACTCTGAACTTTAGTTTATTTTGAGAGTCTGTACAAAAATGACATGTGAGTGGAACCTGGGCTGCAAGGGGTAATCAGTCAAGGTGGCTCAGTCTATCGGGTACATCCAGGAGAGTGCATCAGCCCCTCACTGTCCTGGTTAATGTTTTCTCCGTTTCTTCCCCAGTCTCGCCCTCGCCGACCAACTCGTCGTTACACGAGCATCGATGGACCGCTCCCCACGGAGACAGTCAGGTAAATCGTTCCTCTTCCGTTCCCTCGGCTGCAGGTGTCCATATGTCAAACGGGATTACCCACCGGATTCCCAGAGAACGTACACCTTTGGCTCTTGCATCCTGATCCATCCCCTAGGATGGATACAGGCTCCTCTCCTGTCATGACCAACTGGGAAACAGACCCGGTTTCCCATCCCATCAACTGGGAAACAGACCCGGTTTCCCCATCCCGTCAACTGGGATACAGACCCGGTTTCCCCATCCCGTCAACTGGGATACAGACCCGGTTTCCCCATCCCGTCAACTGGGATACAGACCCGGTTTCCCCATCCCGTCAACTGGGATACAGACCCGGTTTCCCCATCCCGTCAACTGGGATACAGACGTGGTTTCCCATCCCATCACCTTGGGACTGCAAGCTCCTTGTCTCATCGACATGGATATGGACCCACCATTAAGGGAAACCAATCACCATTTTTCTGCATTTCTCTGCCTGACCTCCTGTAGGGGTTGGAAGGCTCTAGAATGAGGTCTCTCACCTCCTCCAGACTGCTGATGCCCAGGTATCTACTTGACTTGTGCAGGTCCACCTGTGAGGAGGATGGACTAGACAGCCCCCTGGACACAATCAATGATGGATTACTAGACTGTAGCATCCTGCAGGAAGAGGATATGGACCTGCTCGGGGAGATCTTTGATACACTCAGCACCCAGACAGCTCATGACAAAGGCCTTCTGTATGGCACCCGCAGCCTCGACTTCTTCAACTTGGACTCCATGGAGGACATCCGTAGGGTAAGATGTTGTTTAATCTCAACTACACTGGAAGCAAAGAATTCCAGATCCTGGGATTCTAAATCAAAAGCAGAAAATGTTGGAGATACTCAGCAGATCAGGGAGTATCTGTGGAGGGAGAAATAATGTTTTTGGTCGATCACCTTTAATCAGAATCGTTGTGATGAAAAATCATTGACCTGAAATGTTAACGCCACAGACTCTGCCTCAATTATACTTATTAATGGGTTGTTCTGCAAACCAGTAACCAGCTTCAGAGAGTCATTTCCTTGTACACCTGGTGTACTGTTGAAGAGCTCCCTTTGAATC
Organism: Pristis pectinata; assembly: GCF_009764475.1. Taxonomy (NCBI): domain Eukaryota; kingdom Metazoa; phylum Chordata; class Chondrichthyes; order Rhinopristiformes; family Pristidae; genus Pristis; species Pristis pectinata. The sequence goes on along the minus strand of NC_067435.1, from coordinate 12,844,331 downwards.
ATTGCATCATGGGTTCAAACTTCTCTTCTGATGCACAAGATGCATGATCTGAGCCTATAGTGCAATACTGATGGGGGTCCTGCAGTGGAGGGGCCATCTCTTAGATGAAACATTAGATTAACTCCCTCTGCTTGTGGGTGTAAAACATCCCAAAATAGATCATCAGACGAGGAAGGCAGAGGGAAAATGATCAGGTAAAGTCCCACACAAATGACTGGTTAGCTACATTGAGGCCCATGGAATCTGTAGCGGCACAAAATGGAAATTTGCTTATCGGCAGATGGTAGACTGCAGCCTACTGTGGTGGGTCTGTGATGATAGACTGGTTGTTTTTCAGATTGGAGGGTGGTAGATTGTGGTGTTCCTTAGCAGTCAATACTACATCTACTAATTTTTTTGTTTACAGACTTGGACATGGGTGTGCATGGTAAAATTCCAAATGCATAGATAATGTAAAGCTTGTGATGTTGTGAAATGTGATAAATTGTCAGGAGGATAGTAATAGACTGCAAGAAGACAGAGGCTGCTCGAATGGGCAGACCAGTGGCAGATGAAATTTAATGGAAATATTCATGTTTAAATTTTGGCAGAAAAGCCAAGGAGATTCAACATAGACTGAATGGCACAAATCTGAAAGGTGTGCAGAAGTAGAGGGACCTTGGTGCCCATGTGCACAAGTCCTTGAAAGTGAAAGGGCACATTGAGAAAGTGACTCATTAAGCAGGAAAAGTTGTGTTAAATCTACATGAAACATTGAATAGACCACGACTGGAATATTATGTCCAATTCTGGACACCATAACTTTGGAAGAATGTGAAGGTCTAAAGAGTGCAGAAAAGAATTAATGAGATGGTTCTGGGTATAAGGGATATTAGCAATAAGGTTAGGCTGGAGAATTTGGGATTACTTTCTTTGGAACAAAGAAGGGTTGAGACGAAATTTAATAGAGGTGTATAAGATCCTGACTAGTTTAGCCAGGGTAGAGGGAAGATCTTCCCATTAGTAAATGGATCAAAGACCTGGAGCACAGATACAAAGGGAAGAGGTGGAATGTGTTTTTACTCCATGGGAGCTTAGGATCTGCCATTCACTGCTTGTGTGTGCTGGAAACACAATCAATCAGGACTTTCAATAGGGAATTGGAATAGGCACTAGAGAGAGAACAATTTGTAAGGCTGCAGACAAAGAGCAGGGGAATGGGATTTATGACACTGCATAGACTCAATGCTGTAACAATTCTCTCATCACTCAAAACAGATTAACTGATTATTCCTTTATATTAATTTCTAATGTATGCATGTCACTGGCAAACTCAGCTTTTTCTCCCCCACACCCAGGTTCCCAGAGATTTTTTTCTCATGTTCTGACAGCACCGTGGGCCATTCAGCTTCTTGTGTTGCCAATTCACAGATCAACCCCATTCCCCCACCGATCTCCCTGTAACCCATTCTCTCTTGCATGCCCATCAACTCCATCCTGATTCCCCCACCAATCACCTACATTAGAGTTAATTTACAGCAGCCAATTAAATCTACCAACCAGCAAGTCTTTGGGATAGGGGACATTGCGGCCAGAGGGAGAATGTGCAATCTCCACAGAGACAGTATCCAAGGCCAGGAGTGAGCCTGAGTCACTGATGTTGTGTGGTAGCAGCACTGTCTGTGGTGTTTTTGTGATCTAAGGTTTACTGTAACTGATTACCTTATTCAGATATCTGTTCAAAGTCTACCCTCTACATGAGAGTGTGTATGGGTGGCAAATATTCTTCCCTGAAGAAGTGAATTGTTGATTTTTTTCCAACAATCCGATAGCTTTGAGGTCTCTTACCTCTTAGCTTTTAACTTCAAATTTCTTATGGTGATGAATTCAAACTCTCTACCAACCATGGAGAAATTTGAACTTCTTTTGCACTGATGGTCCACTAATCACAATGGTCCCCTCCTCGTGTGAATGTCCTGTGGGATCTTACTGTGTGCTGAATAGTTATCGCACCTGATTTGTGCAAAGTACTCTGGGACCTACGTAAAATGCAGCCCTTTCCAGCCCTAGGTTTAATTTTCTTTAAGACAAAATGCACATCACGTGTAACGGGTGCTGTTTATTTCACCGAATCGGACCAGGGACAATACTGAAGTCCAGGGAAGGTGAGCGGTGCTGGCTTCATGCTGCTCACGGTCAGCATGCCTAATCATAAAGTCATCCCAAGACACTCATCGTGAGATGAAACTGTTACAAATTTATTGTTCTTCCATCTGCAGGTCAGGGGTACCAACCCCAGCGAGGAGGACATTAACTACAGGAGTAGGAGAGAGTCCGAGCCAGGTAAACCCCACATGTGGGGTCTCGATGGTTCCACAGAGTGTATGATGTCCCTGTCAGCCTCCTTGGAGGAAACATCTGACAGGTCCTCAGTGTCGACCAGCCAAGCAGACCTTGGAGATTCCGGGAGTCTCTCAAGTCACGATGAAAACATAACATCTCCAGAGGTGCAGCCTCTGAACCTCAGTACTCCAAGCAACAGTAATTTAGAGGACCCTGGATCACTGGAAGACTCTTCGTCCATTTCACCATCTCTCAAAGCCAATGACAAGTGCACAGGGATTCACTGGGATAAAGGATCCTCACTAATTCAACCCAGCAGAACATTGGCTGAAAATAGAGCCACTCAGTTGGATGAAAGCAAACCAAGAAATGACATCCTAATTGAAAACTCAGGCTCCCACAGTTTACCTTCAGAGGTCAGTGAGATGAAACCCTCTGTGGAAGAATTCAAGAACCACAAAGGACAGGAAGAGGAGGTGGAACAAATCACAAGTCCAGCAACATGTGCAGGAGGACAATCTGTTCAGATCAGCAAGACTGAGCTGTTACCTCCACCAACAGCTCCTAAAACATCAACCACACAGCTGAGAGGGAGGCTAATGTCACAGGCTTTTGAAGACAGGGAAGGAGACGACCATACTGTGAAGGAGGAAAGCCCCAACAGTCAGGGTGCTGGGCCTACAGTGCAAGCTTCGAGTGAGGAGGATGCCCCAGGTGATCCCACAGGCCCAGGCACCAGCGAGGAGGCCACCACCCCAAGTGTGCAGTCTGTGCTGTCCTACTTCCAAGCCCGTGCTGGGGAACAAAAGGCCGAGACCACCAGAGGAAAAGTCCGCCCTGTATCTGTCTTAGCAATAGGGGCCTTGAGCAGATCTGGAAAAATTGAGTCGAGAGAGGAACGAGGCAAATCTGTCCCTGAGGCCTCCTCCCTTCCTCTCACCGATGGGAGGCTGACAGAAGAATCATCGTCTGCGGAGCAGAGAGAACAGGAGCTAGAATCGGTGTCACCAATTGAGAATGATCCAGGTATTACAACAGCTAGAAAAGTTTCAGAATTGAAAAAGAGATTTGAATCCTAGGAGCTGATTAAAATTTATAGAATTCCTTCCCCCCACCCCCCACAGTAGTGATCCAAGCCTTTCCGAGTGACTGAATGTCAATATCAATTGTCTTTAGGCTCAACAAGCAGTCACTCTCCCTGTGTCTCGTATACAGGGCCACGCACTCACCATCTTGATATTTCCTCTTAAATGTTAGGAACTGGAGATTTTCCCTCACTCATCAACTCAAATTGGCTTTCTGGTCCAGACTTTGAGCTGATGTATTGATGGGAAAAGGGGGGTGTGGGGGGGAGCCAAAAGTTTGGCCAGTGTAATTTGGGATTTTCTAAATTGAGACTGTGGCATGCAGCAGATGGACCCAGAGTTGAGGTAAACAGGTGCCTCAAATTCAGAAAAAGTGCTGGAGGAACAACAGGTCAGGGCAGCATCCATGGAGGGAAATGAACTCCCCCCCCACCTCCTTATTCTGGCTTCTCCCCTCTTCCTTTCCAGTCCTGATGAAGGGTCTTGACCAGAAACATTGCCTGTTTATTTCCCTCCATGGATGCTGCCTGACCTGCTGAGTTCCTCCAGTACTTTTTGTGTATTGCTCCAGATTCCAGCATCTGCAGAATTTCTTGTGTCTGCCTCAAATTCAGATTTGCCAATCCACAAATAATGTTTTTAATTATGAGATGGATTAATGGTGAGAATGCTAAGCAATATAAACTAAATGATTAAATTTTAGCCACATTCACATCCACAAATCTTTGAAGGGGGCAGGAAGTTAAGGAAGCTTAGGAAGAAATATGGCTTTTCAAAATAAGTGTAAAGCAAACTTCTGCTCAACTGTTGTGAGCCTCTGCTCAGGTCCAGCTGGAGGATTGTGTCCAATTCTGGGCTCTACCCTTAAGGAATTCAAGGTCTGAGACAATTAACAGAATGGTACCAAGGACAAAGTAGTTCATTTTTATGGAGGGATACAAGCTGGAATTGTTCTCTCAGAGTAGAGAAGATCAAGGGGATACTTGATAGAAGTTCAAAATCACTTTGAACTTTGCTAAAATATGTCCTTTCCTTGCCTTATTCTATCAATGTTTCACTTTGGAATACATGCTTTGAAAGGGCAATCAAAGAACATTCAATAATAACTTTTTAAAAGTGGAATTATTTCTTGGGCAACAGGGAAAGGACAGGGAAGTTTGGGTAGTTTCAACCAATTGGCAGTACAGCCCTGATAGGCTGCATGCTTCTACAATACTTGAATTATAATCAGGTCCAGTAATACTGGCCTGGTGAGGATAATGGGGCAGCAAATGTCAGAGGACATGTTTCATTCGAGAGGAGATTACATATTAATAATGTCTTTCGCGAGTTGAGGATATTTCAAAGTACACTTCAAAAACATTGGCTGTCGTCATTGTTGTTGGAAACACAGCAAGTAAAACAAAATCTCCCATTGTTTGTTTGTAAAATAAGCAGTAAGTGGGGGATAATTATTGCCCTACTGCATGCACATCTTCCTGCCACCTCACAACCCCCAACTCACTTTTGAAATAGTTCCACAGTTTGACTGATAGCTTATCCAAAATACTCCAACTTCAATAGTGCAGCAATCCTTGGTACTTCATAGGTACTAAATTATCTAAACCATCTCTACAACTCCTCCATCCAAAGCTGCCTCAGGTCTTACAAAATCTCCCCAATTTGGCCTACCACAATCCAAGCACAGTATTACCAAAGTACACAGCCCCAATCTAAGGAGTAGGCCTGAACCTTTGCTGGTTTGCAAATTATTTAATTCTGTTCCACATCGGAGAGATTACAGCCCAGCTTCTCAGTATCCAAAACATTCCAAAAGAGAAAGTACATTTATTCTAGTTTCAGCAGTGCTGAAACCTCTGACTGGAAACAGTGAGGAAAAAAAGACTTAAATGCAGTGACTCACAGTATTTTAATAACCAATTACAGCTTGTCTGGTATAAGATTATGGGTGCCTGGAAAACTGTAAGAATTGACAGAACCTCATTTGTCAATGCAGACGATGAAAAAAGTTTGCCTTCTCTGAATAAAGATGTGCACAAAAGCTTGTTTGAGAACCTCTTTAAATTGGACGCTAACTACATAGATGTATGCTAAATATATACCAATGTACAAAAGAGTGCAAATTCAAGATCAGATAGTAAAAAGATTGATGCTCTTGTTTTCACAGGGTTAAAATTCCCCAATCTTTTCCCTATATATAAAAAAACAAAACACATCAAAGCACAATTGGGGAAATTTATCTAGTTGTGTTGACAGATCCTTGACCCGAATTGTCACCTGCTGACTGCTTTCAGCATTGTTTTTTTTCAGGTTTCCAGCAGCTTACAGTTCTTTGATTCAAATGTATCTGGAATTGATTACATGGTGGGTTTATGAATATTTAACCTGGCTTTAAGCCGTTCCCCAGCACCCAGTGCAAGCACCAGTTATAACAGTGTTCAGCCATACACATTCCAGTCTATATTAAGAAGAGAGTTTTTAAAATCATAACAATTGTTAGCACTTATCTTTGTTTCATAATCCACAAAACTAACTGACATTCTATTTTACAGTACACACATCGATTGTTCAAGTGAAACAAAATTAGTGGGTCAGGATAACTAGACCTAGATTTTGGCCCCTTAATGGTCAACACTTCAGTTGAAAGCATTACATGGAATTAAATATTGAATGCTCTAATCAAGTTGCTATGAGTTAAATTTCTCCAAGGCACAACCCCTGGTAAGAAGGTGAATAGCCACATTTACAGGATCCGATTCTATTATTCATTTAAACAATCAATCATGGAAAAAAGTCAAAAACAGTAAATATGATTTTTCTAGACAAAGTGCATACTAGTTATAACAATATAGACTGTGTACAATTTCTGACTTTAAAAATGAGAAGTCAAAATACCAGAACAAGAATGTCTTAATCTCAGTTTGATTGCTGCATAAATCCATGCAGAGTTTGGGCCCTGATATAAACGAATCCAGTGTTCACGTAACAGCAATTAATGACCTAGACGTGAAGAGATTTAATTTTGCAGTCTACATGTTGCTGGGTCACTAAAAGCACCTGTGATCCAGAGAAATGGGGACATCAGATTCTGGTGTCATTGAGAGAAAACTAACCCAAATTCAACAATATACAAATATTTATCTAGTGCAAGATGCATCAAAATCAGCAGCAGAAAAATAGTGTTTCAAAATCTCCCATCAAGGCATCAACACTTGCCCTTTACCACTATGTGCAACTCACACAAATCTGAATTTTTTCTGCTCATGTTGCTTTTTCACTCACCAATGGACTTTAAGGCATCTTCCAGTGTCTAACAATCTCCACCCTAGGATCCACATGCTAACAGGAGTCTATTAGTGGCTCCACAGTGAAACTGCAGTAGACATAGGCCAACATGAAGCCAGCCCCACACAAAAGTCTGCATCCTAAAGCTAATTATACTACATTATTATTGAACTACTGAAACACAACAGGCCAAACCAGAGAATCCAGCAGTTTCCAGTACAAGATTCTTCCAAAAAAAAATACAAACTAGCATTTTTTTCTAAAATTACATAGACACTGAGGCAATGAAGGTCCCTCGGGGTATAACCAATGTGACTGAAATCCATGACTTTCTACCAGGAAGCATTAACTCATTGACACAACAGTATCACGAGATTGCCCGTTATGGGAGGAAACAAATCTATGGATGAAATGAATATTAGTGGGACTACCAAATGTTACTCCTGCCTGCTGTGTACCAACTCAGTTCACTGCACCAGCTTTCATTGTTGGAGGGATGCTGTGTTGGTTCTAGGTCTATTTCTAATTTCAAGGGAGAATGTATGCTACACAGACCTAGTTATGACGCAGTTTGCTCCTCTGTCCAAAGATCTCACGGAAATGCCTTGGACCATTTTCCCCCCAGATCTGTCATCAGGATCAGAAGCCTCACATCTGATGTTATCACAGAGCAGCAGCACACAGCAGTCTAGTACAGGGGAGGCACAACTTGTCACATGGGGTTGGAACACTGATGGTACCTTAGAGCAGCAGAGCAGTGTAACTGCCTCACTCCAGTAGTAACTGAGAGGGATTAGGGCAAAGGAGAAATGCTGTCTACTGTACAGCTCCCACAGACTGTCCTTAACCTTCAATCCCACAAAGAAAAATCTATGAAAAGGGCAAAGGTCACAAAGTCTCTCTTAAAATATGACATTCCCTAAAAAAAAGAGGAACAGTGGCAAACTTTCTTTGCTCTGACTGATTCCAGCAACAGTTCCCAGTGGTATCTCTGTGGTGGGGCTGGTGGGAGCTTGGCTAGATGAGCCGTTCCTCAGGCGGCAGCTTCAGCCCGTGGTTGATCTGCGTTCGTGCTCCAATCTGCTCCTGTTGACTGGGGTTGTACGTTCCTTCTTCCCTCCGCTTTCCCTTCAGCTTTATGATGACCACAGTGAGGAGGATGGCAATGAGCAGAACAGCCCCAATCACACAGGGAGCCACGATGGCAGCAATCTGCTAAGATCCAGAATCAGCACAGGTCAGTAAAGCAGTTGCTTTTCTCGCACTCCCTACCCCCACGTCACCGAGCCCACGTTACTCACAGTTACCCCTCCCCACTGGATTTCGATACCATTTGTTTATCCCCATTCCTTGACAAAAGGCAGGCACCAATTACTCACATTTCCCAGGTTTTCCTCCAATGGTTCCTCCTCCAGCATTCACCTCCCATTGTCTCTGCTGCACTGGCTAAGTCCTTGGAGTGCTTCTCAACCAAGCTTCAGCAGTACAGAGAATGGCACTGAACTCCAACCAGAGAAAGCAACAGTACATGCAGCTGATACCTCACCAGCCCTCCCAACCCTGCAGCAGGACAGAAGCCCACACACCTGGCATTAACCAAGAACCACTGGAGACCCAGGCTGAGCTCCTTCAGTTGGTCCAGCCCAGAAATACAAATTCAGCACAGACCAGGCTCAGGGTTGAGGACTTTCCTGAATTCACTAGCTCAGTTCCAAGCAACCTGGTCATTTTCAGAGAGGTTTAAACTTCTCACAAATCAAAATAGCATTCATCTCAAAGTGGAATGGAAACATCTTGAGAAAAATGGACCACAGGATGGGAGGCTACAAGTGTTCACAGACACCAGTCTCACCCCATTGCAACCTTCCATTATGGTAATAAAGCAAACGATTCTCAGTGGCATCAATAGTGATTAGGCAGAGGCCACAGCAGGTGGGAAGTTATGGCCCCTTCTTTATCTGCAGGGACAGCAGACTAAAAACAAGAAATTGGAGGACGAGACCGAACCCTGGATTGTCCTTGGTAAACACCCAACCTTCACTCGGTCCTCCAAGGCTGAAGCCATCAATGCCCAAGGCAATGTTAAACCCTGACATTCAAACACACACACTACCAAAAGGAAAAGAAAGAGACTTACTGGTGTTTTGGATTCCGTTGGCACTGTGGAATTTGGCGTTGTGCTGCTCTCTGTGATGAAAAGTTAAAGGATTTTTGTTTTAAAAATATAATCAAATGGATAAATGATCAACAGGAAGTGAAAAGTACAAAAACTGCAGATGCTGAAAATCTGAAATAAAAAAAAACAGAAAATGTTGAAAATCTCAGCAGTCGGGCAGCAGTTGTCAAAAGAGAAACAGAGTCAATGTTTCAGGTCGAAGACTTAACTTTGTTTCTCTTTCCACAGATGCTGCCTGACCTGCTGAGTTCCCAGCAGTTCCTGTTTCTGTAAGCCATCAACAGGAATCTCCCTTACTTATTACGAAGGAGGCTATTTGGTCCATCAGACCCATGCTGCCTCCCAGGGGAACAATTCCATCAGCCCCATTACCCTTCTCCTTATTTCCCTGTACTTCTGCAACACCACTTGTTATCCCCATCAACTCCTCTTTGGTTCTTTTGCTACTTACCTATACCAAGAGGCAATTTTAATCTATCAGCACATCTTGCACATACAAGAGAAAACTGGAAGTCGAGAGAAACCATTGTGGCCACAGGGAAAGCATGCAAACTCCACACTAACAGCACCCAGGGTCAGGATTGAAGCCGGGTCCCTGGAGTTGATAGACAGCAGCACTAACTATTGTACTACCACATCACCTAACTTCCATTTTAGCAGTGAAAACAGGTTAAACCGGAAGGGCAAAAATATTTAATGTTGAATGAACAGGTCGCTCTGGAACAGAACACAGGAACAAGAGGATATCATTCAATGAGATCACAGTAGCCCAACTCTATATACCCGTCATCTCACCACAGTGCTTTCTGTAAAGAAGGTTTATTTCTTTTTAACTATTAATTTTGAGGTTACAGGCAGCACTTGATGCACATGACTAATCGCCTTGAACCATTGCTGAAGGTGCTCTTACTGTGTTGTTAAGATTTTAAATTTGAACAAAAATAAAGGAACAGGGATACCTTTATGACTCATTAGTGTAAGAACTGAAGGAGAACCCACAGGTGGTGTTAATGCTGCCCTACCCCTCCTTGGCGATGGAGGTACAGGTTTGGGAGACATTCTTGGAGTAAAATGTGTTGCTGCAGAGAATTCTGTTGGATGGTATACATTACTGCCACGGTAAGTCAGCAGTATTGGGGTTCAGTCGATAAGGCTGCTTTATCCCAGATGCTGTCCAGATTGAGCGTTGCTGGACCCCCACCTCACATGAGTAAGTGGAGAGTATTACATTGTCCTCTTGCAGATGGCAAGAGGACTTTGAGGAGCAAGAAGCCACAGGACACACTGGCCTGCTCTCATAGGTGCAGTGTCACTCTCAGACATACATATATATATAAAAAAAAAATCAACAACTGACTCTCCATCAACAGATATTAGCAAAAGAGTTCCAAAACTCTGCCACCTCAGCACAGAAATTTTCCCCAATCTCACTTCGGAAAGGTCTGGCTCTATTTTCAGAATTTGCTCCCAAGTGCTGAACTCCCCAATATGCAGAAATAACAATGTTCCATCTACCCAAATAGTTGTCCTTAATGTCTCAAAGTTAAAGCACAACAAAACTTTCTAAATTCTAGAGAATAAAACTCTTCCCAATCTCTCCTCGTATTTAGCCATTAAGAGTAAAGTAACCACCCTGGTAAATTTATCCCACTCTTGCTTGTAGACCAACATTATCCTTTTCAGGGTTTCAACCTGAAGCGTCAACAATTCCCACTTCCCACCCCACACACAGACACCACTCGGCCTGCAGAGTTCCTCCAGCAGATTGTTCACCACCCTTTGCAAAGTTTGCTGCATAGAATTGCTTGCAGTTCCATAGAGTAAGAGGCATGGAAAAGTCACTGACATCCTGTTCTCACACAGAAGGCTCCACCTGAGATGACCACCTCACACTAAGTGCAAAAGGCCTCAAGCCTCCTTGGCTTGGAGGCTTCAGGTCAGTGGTGAGGCAGCCCATTCCAGCTGTTGCAGTGGGTAGGGTTGAACCATCAGCCTCAGAGTTGCAACACCCTGCACTAGTTAGAGAAAAGGAAATAGGGCTACCCACATCCTCCACATGGCTCAGTGAACCACTGAAATTGTGTGCTGATGATGTGTATAATTAGAAGTGTATAAGATGAGAGGCATTGATTGTGTGGATAGTCAGAGGCTTTTTCCCCAGGGCTGAAATGGTTGCCACAAGAGGACACAAGTTTAAGGTGCTGGGGAGTAGGTATAGAGGAGACATCAGGCGTAATTTTTTTTTACTCAGAGTGGTGAGTGCATGGAATGGGCTGCCGGCAACGGTGGTGGAGGCGGATACGATAGGATCTTTTAAGAGACTTTTGGATAGGTACATGGGGCTGAGAAAAATAGAGGGCTATGGGTAAGCCTAGTAATTTCTAAGGTAGGGACATGTTCAGCACAACTTTGTGGGCCGAAGGGCCTGAATTATGCTGTAGGCTTTCTATGATGGGGACACATTGTCAGTACTTAGACAAAATACTAGAAGACAACAACCATCAGTCCCAATAAAAAGAGCTAAGATAGGGGAGAAGCTCTGGGAAGTTTATTCTATGAAGGACAGCACAGGTCTCTTCTGCATTTCTGTGCATTACAAGGCCAGGGGCAGGAATAACTATATAATGGTAACGCTTCCTGGATCTGGAGAGGGGCTGAAAAGTTGGCCTTTGCAAGGCCACAGATGACATGACGAACAAGCTTGCTGGCTGTGTGCCCTGTGTAAGGCATGGATTAGAGCCAAGACACATTACTATGGCAACTAGAACACCTTGAAGATCATTCCAGTATCATGCAACCCAGTTTCAAATTCACAGATTGATTGTATTCTATTCATTAAGATCAGAGACAGTAAATAAAAGGTCTACAGGGAGCATCGACAAACCAGTCTGGTCTGCTTCATAAACACACTCAGAGGGGAGAGATTAATGCCTCCCTAGGCAAGGTTTCTTCTCTTGGCATTCATCCTATACCCCTCCTTTCCTCCTCTGCATCTCCATTTTGCAGGAGTACCCCAACATCCTTTTCCATTCCCTCCTACCCAATCAACATCAAACAGGCCCAAGGTTTATGAATGAAAAATCCTGAGCTGGTGCACAACAGCAGCCTCAGTCTTAGACCACCCGTGGTTTCATGTTTCATGAAGCATCACACACAAAACAAACAACAGTCCTCGCCTCACTTCTTGCTGACTGCTTCATTTGGTAGTCATTAATAATCACCAAAGATTTGCAACCTTTCTCTGCCAGTTACTCATCTCCTCTTCACCTTGGTTCAATCATCAGCTCTCCTAGACTAATCTCTCCATCTGGAAAAACAGAGGGTTTAGAAATGCTCAAGTCACTTTGGATGCTCCACCATTGAATTGCTGAGATATCCTGGTTGGTAGGTTAACTGTTTACTGTGAATTACTCCCTGTGTAGGGGGAATGGGGGATGGTGGAAGAATCAGGGAAGAGTTGATGGGCATGAGAGACAGATAGAGCACAGAAACAGACCCCATGGCCCACAGAGTCAACACCAACCATTCGTTGACACTATTCCTACATTAACCTGTAAGTTGCAAGTTTTTCTCTTCATAGATGCTGCCTGCCCTTTGGGGCCTTCCCAGCATTTTCCTTTATTTCAGATTTCCAGCAACTTATTTTTTTGACTCTCAGTTCCAGCATTGTTTTGTTTCACCTTTCTCCTCGATTTACACCTTCTCCAGACGGAATAGCTGCACTAACAAGCCCTTGCAACACTCTCAGTCAACACCAGTCTGCGTCGTCCATGTTCTCTTGGTCTCCAACCTAACAGGAACATTCCTTCTGTTCTCCCCACCCCTCCACTTTCTCTGCAACAAGACACCCATTTTCCTAGTTCTGGCATGAAACATTAGCTCTGTTTCACCCTCCACAGAAGCTGTCTGACCTGCTGAGTATTTCCAGCATTTCCTGTTTTTATTTCAAATTCCCACTTTTTTTTTGTATTTCCAAAACAAGTCACTCCTTGGTCATAAACAGAAGCCCAAATGCCAAGGAAACAGTCAATAAAGCACAACCCTTTGTACTCGTCGTGGAGGATTGACAAGGAAAAAATAAGCATGTTCAACTTGAATGGCAAGGGAGGGCATTTTATGCAACGTAAAGTTAAGAGAAGTTTGAAGTCAAAATTAGCAGGGAATTAATAAATCACGAGAATAATTTAAAAGCTTTTTAAGGCAAGTTTAGATTGTAGCCTGAAAATGAAGACTATTCACAGTTGAGTTTATTGTCATCTGCACAAGTACACGTATGCACAGGTGCAATGAAAAACTTACTTGCAGCAGCATCAAAGGCACATAGCATCAGATAAGCAGCATTCACAAGAAAAAACACATAAATTATACACAACTTTTACAAGAACACAATTAGAACAGAAAAGACAAAATCCATTTTCCTGCAAGAAGGGGAAGTTATCGAGTCTTAGACAGATGCAGCAGGGAAACAGGCCCCTTGACCCCTAGTCTGCACCGACCATCAAGCACCCATTTACACTGATCGTACATTAATCCCTTTTTATTTTATTCTCCCAACATTCTCATCAACTCCCCATTTCTACCACTTACCTACACTCTAGAGGGAATTTACAGCAACTAATTAACCAACTTGCACATCTTTGGGACGTCGGAGAAAACTGCAGCACCCAGAGGAAACCCACAGGGAGAACGTGCAAGCTCCATGCAGGCAGCACCAGAGGCCAGGACTGAACTCAGGGCCCCGGCCCCAAGCAGCAGCAGCAGCTCTTCCAGCCGTGCCAGTGGTGGAGAACACAGAGGAACACGATGATACATTGGCTCAGAGAAATAGACCAGCATAATTAGACATTCCCATTCCTAACTTTACGAACAGCCTCAAGGCCCAAAAGTGATGCTAGCAGGAGAATCACACGTGCACCAGTGATTGAGGCTGCATTCAGAAACTGAATATCACATGAAGTTATAGTGCAAGCATTGTGTTAATACCGATATAATGACAGTGTCCTAGGCCAAGCATCTTCAGCTGTCTCAATGACCTTCCACCATAAGGTCAGAAGTGGGGATTTTGCTGACGACTGCGTACATGGTCAATGGATTTGCAAAGCCTCAGAGAATGAAGCAGCCCACACTTCATACAAGAAGATCTGAATAAAGTGTAGCCATGTTCTGGTAAGGGACAAGTAACACCTGTGCCACACAGTCCCCAGCAATGACCATCTCCCACAGCAGAGACTCTAACCGTTGCTCATTGAAGCAGCATTTACCATCAACATACCAGGGGTCACCACTGACCAGAAATGTTACTGGACCAGACATAAACATTGTGGCTTCAAATGCAGGTCAGAAGGTATCTCGGTATCTTGCAGCGAGTTAGTCATTTCTCACCTTCCCATAGTCTTTCAGAGTACATGCAGAATTAGGCTCCAATACCACAAACAGCTCGACACAATCAGTGACACGGCAGCCCTCTTGTCTGCTACCCAATCCACTACCCTCAACATTCACTGCCCCACCACTGACTCACAGTGGCTCCAGCCACAACACCTATAAAATGCACAGCAGTCACTCACTCAGGCTACTTCATCACCTCCATCACCATGAGCAGAAGGCTCATCCGAACACCAGTAATCAAGTGTTCTCTTCAGTAGCTGGACCCAAATCACTACCCTGAAGAACTTCTGCAGCAATGTCCCAGGACTGAGATAATTGGCCTTGAACATCTCTCCTAGAGGAGGAGGCAGTGTCAGTCTCTACTGCAGCAGGAAGGCTGAGGGTTCTAACAGCTCCATATGTGGAAGGTCAGCAATGTTACTATCAATCCCTGCACTTCTAGTGTGGTAGGTATCCCAGGCAAGCCCGAAGCTCCCTATTGCTGTTCGGAAGACTGTGCAAGGCAAAAATCATCACAACCATCTTGGTCTCATGGTCAAAAAGCCAGTTGGGAAAGGGAATTAATTGGAGGACATTTGATTTGATGTTGTTGTGGCTGAAGTCCAGAGAGGAGCAAGAATATCAGAGGTTAATTGCAGCTCATGGAAAATAAAATGTTAAAGTAATGAGTGAAGCACTGACCGTCCTCTGTTCCACTGCTGGCCTCCCAACTGCCTCATCCCGATCCCCTTTGTCTCAATGACCTTCGATCAACTTTCTCCTGTTTCACTTCAGAAACAGCTCAGCAAATCCTAAACTCCTCACCCTGACCTCTCACTCCCACACTCTTTCCTTCAAAGAGGAATCAGAGAGAAGAGAGAACGGAGAGAAACGAGTAAAGGTCTACAGAAAGAGACAGGCAGACAGAGAAATACTGAAAAATAGCCACAGAGAGAGTGGGAGAGAATTTAACAGACACACAATCACTTTTAAGCCACATCAGTCTAAAGGGAATCTCTTGTTTGGGGGAATTCAGAAGCTGATGCTGATCCAAGTGATTGAGATTCTGTTTCTACAGTTTCAGGAAACGTTGCTTTAAACAGTTCAACACGAACAGTCTGCAGCTGGGCAGCTCAGAGTGAAAAGATTCTAGTTCAAAGTTCCAGGTGACAATACCACCACATAGGCCACATTAAACAGTTTATATGGATGATTTAAGCTGGTTAACGACCTAAAGTCTGTTCGTAATTTTAGTAAATCTTATAAAATGTGGCAAAATATTTCCTGCTTCCTTCCCTCAGACTTTGCTCCCTCCTTGTCCTGAAGTTGCTGACTCACTAAAGCAGTTCCACATTAACCATCACCTTTGTTTGTATGCTTTGGACATTGAGTTTCAGCAAATTATTAAACCCAGTAAAGCATCACAACCCTGCCACGCTTCTTCACACAACACTGTGCATGAGAGATATGAAGCAACATTGACTTTTCCTCCCCTTGTTAATTGTAACAAAAAGACAGACTTGCATTTCTAAAGTGCCTTTCATTCCTTTTTAAGGCACCCTAAAGTTCTTGACAGCTAATGAACAATCTTTATAGGCAAGTCGCCATTGTATAAACAAGACAATACAAACAACAAGATCATAAAAATAGAAAAACAAATTACAAAATGGTCTGTTTCTGGGATGTTGTTTCAGGAAAAACAGAACTGCCCTACTTTCCTTTAAAATAATGCCAATGGTCTTTTACCTCCACTTGAGAGCACAGCCAAGGCCTCAGTTTAACATCAGATTCAAAAGGCAGCACCTCTGACAGTGTGGCACTCCCTGCACTGAAGCACCAGCCCAGATTCTGTGCTCCAATCTCTGGAATGAATCCACAACTATCCACCTCCGGGAGCTGAGATTATGACACAGAGTCACTGTGGTCAGTCCCTATCACCAATCAGATAAACCCTGCATTCTCGAATGAGTTGGTATCTGATTGGACAGAAATGGCCATCTGAACTACGGAGCGGTGAGGGAACTCATGCAGGAGTCTGTGATTTAATCGGAAACTCATCAATCTCAGGACTCTCCAATGAAGCTTGTCCTCCACAGAGGAAGGGTGTGTTAGAGAGCCTTCAGAGGGAGACTGAGAATAGTACAAAGGCAAACTTTGATTAGCTGAATATTCTTCTCATCCTTGACCTTTCAAACGTTTCTACTGCTGCCACTCTACCCTAGATGACCACAATGTTTGCCCCGAGCCCGCACAGTACTGGTCCATGACATTCAATAATACATTAACTCTCTTCACTTCATCCTCATTGAATGGCAGCCCAGGCAGGCAGCAGCTTGAACCTATGCCTTGGGTCAAAGACAATAACTTATCTTAAAAGCCAGGGATACACGACAGATTCCCAGTTTCAACAATCAGTCAAATAATGAAGGAATTGCAAGGAACCAAGGGTCACCTCGTTCACCTTCTCCCAACCTGGAGCTCACATGATACAACAACAATGGAGCATTAATTAATCACAGTGAACTGTCTCCACGAACAAGTTAGTAACAGACCCAGATGGGGAAGGGCAGAAACCTCCAGTGACAGGTCCAAGTCATCTGTTCCTCCCAATTCCCTGCACTCCTCAGATATCAAATCTCCAATTGATCAGAGCAGATCCCAATATCTCCATTCCCTTTTAAAATGAACCAAGGGCTGTTCCCTCACCACCCCTCCCCCACAGCTCCCCCCATCCCAAACTCTGAAGATAAGGAATGCACCAACACCAACCTGCAAAGCTTTTGCCAAAGGTTGCTACACCCAGCAGAGTGAGGATTAGAAGATGCTGCAACCTTTCCATCACTGCCACGGACCACTCCAGTCGCACTGCCCTTCAGCGCTGGTGACACTCGGGTTAGATAGTTGTGAACATCACAGATCCCACCGATCCAAAGTTGTAGGTCAGGTCAAGCACTTTGATCTGGTCTGGTAGAATCTGGGCTGATCCACGTGAATCTTGTCCAGGTGCAGTATGAGGGAATCCCAGTAATTATTACTGCAATATTGCTCCAACCCTTGGGAAAGTTGATGCAAGTCACATACAATTCATCCTCAGAGCTGGGTTTCCTCTTGGCTTCAGAAAAAAAAAACAAAAATCACATTGTATTCAATATCCTGGAACATCTGATAACCATACCATCATAATTAGCCTCAGTCCTTCAGGGCAAAAGGCAGATGGGACAGACTGGAGGTACTGCATTGATTAATCTCCAACATCCTCCACAAGAAAGTACATAGGGAAGGAGATTTGGTGAGGACTGGATTGGAGGCAGCCATGATCCCACTCATGGTTAAATGGCTGAACAATATTCGCAAATACAACAGAAGGAACACAGCAGAACACAAATAAATAGGACCAGGAATGGACCACCTGGCCCCTCACACCCTCCAGCATGGCTGATCTGCCCCAAGCTTCAACTCCTGTGCCCCATAGCCCTCAATTGCCTGATCTTTCAAAATGTTATCTACCTCCTCTTTAAATGCCTCTAGTGATCCACAACCCTCCAGGGTAGAGAATTCCAAAGACCCACCACCACTGGTGAGAAAAAGTACTTACACATCTGTTTTAAATGAAAGCCTCTGTAACCATGTCCTTCAAATTCCTGGAGAACATAGAAACATCTACCCTACCACAATCCCTCAGGATCTTTTATGTTCCAATAAGATCACCCCCATTTTTCTGAACTCCAAAGTATAGAGATCTAACTTTTTTAGCCATTTTTGATAGGACCACCCTCTCATCCCACGAATTAGCCAAGCAAATCCCTCCCAGACCATCTCCAGTGCTAAATAAGGCAGCCACACCTGTACATTGTACTCACCGATACCCCATGCAATTCCTGCCCATTTCTAAACGCCAACCCCTTTGCAATAAATGTCAACGCGTCACTTGCCTTCCAAACTTCCAGCTACACCTGCCTCTAATTTTGTGGTTCATGCACAAAAACACCAAGATTCCTTTGTACTTCACTCATTTGCAGTCTCTGCCTATTTAAACAATAGTCTGCCTTTTGATTCCTCTTACTGAGGTGTGTGCTCTCACATGTTCCCACATTAAACTCTATCTGCCAAGTTTTCACCCCATCACTGTCCATCCTATTGCAGGGTTACAAAACCTCATCACAGCATCTCTTCCTTCCCCCGACCACTTTAGTGCCATCAGCAAACTCGAATACCTTACATTCTGCCCCCTCCCCCAGGTCATTAACATAGATTAAGGGCCAAGAACTGATCCTTAGGGCACTCCACAAGTTGCACCCTTGCAGCCTGAAAAAGGTTCATTTATTCTGTCTCAATCCATTGTAACATAATACTAATACAGTCAGCACTTCTCTCATGCACCAGCCTTTGACACGGAAGCTTATTGCATGCCCTGTGTAAATTCAAATGACAGATACTGAGACACGTAGGAACTCCACAACGACATTGACAGCTTCCCCTCTCTCAATTCTGTTACATCCTTCACACACTCTAGCAAACTGGTCAAACGTGATTTTCCTTTCATGAAATCATGTTGAATTAGTTTAATTGCATTAAGCTTCTCTAAACGACCAGCTATTTCTTCCTTAGTTATAGATTCCACTATCTTGCCAACAGGTGTTAAGCCAACTAGCCCTGCTTTAAGTCTCCCTCCCTTCTTGAACAAGGGTGTCACATTTGTAGTTTTCCAGTCTTCTGTATCCTCCTGGAGCTTGGTTAGTTTTGGAAAAACTTCAACCAACCAACTAACTTTGCAGCCACTTCCTTTAAAACCCTTGATGCAGACCATCGGGTCCTGGAGCCTTGTCCTCCTTTAATCCCACCTGTTCTTCTTATATCTTGTCCCTCATGATAAGAATTGTTGACAAGTTCTTCCATGCTGTTGAAAGTCATCCATCTGCCAAATCCTGGATCTTTGCAGTGCACCATGAAGGCTCAGTATTGGTTTAATTTATCTGCCATTTCCTATCATTAATTCCCTAGTCTCATTCTCCAGAGACCTCACACTTACCTTAGCTACCCCCCCCTTCCTTATCATACACCCATGCTGTCTGTTTTGATATTATTTGACAGTTTTCTCTCGTAATCAATTTTCTTCCTCTTTGTTAGTCTGCTGGTTCCTGAAAAACTCCCAGTCCTCTGGTACATTATGTTCTAGTTTTTGATCCAGTATTTTCCTTGACCTTGTTTACTAACCATGGATGATTCATCTTTCTCATCAAGTGCCTTTTTATAACTGGGATAAATTTCTACCGAGCATTATGAGACAGCTGCCATTGTTCATTTGCCAACCCTTCCTATTTTCCTAGTTCACTGTAGACAACTCTTCCTTCATACCTCTGCAGCATTGAGTCCTGTAGGCTGCATTGTGCCCAGACATGAAATGAGGTGTGGTTCCTCAAACTGAGGAAACGTCCTGCATAGCTAAGGAGCCATCACAATAAAGTTGGACACACAACATCCAAAATGCCCACAGCAAGCTCTCACAGACATCACTGATAAATGGCCACATATGGCTACTCTAATGATGTCAGTCAAGAAATAAATACATTGGCTGGGAGACCAGGGAAAACTCTCCTGCTCCTCTTTAAAATATTGCCAGGCGTAAATCTGAGGAATTCTCTACCACACAGGGTTTTGGAGGCTAGATCATCAGCAGTACTTGAGGAAGTAGATGTTTTTTCAAAAGAAAAGATCAGTGACTTGAGGGCCATGTGGATCTGGCACAGAAGAGTTGAGACCAGAGGCAGATCCGTCATGAGCAGCAGGACAGACTGAGGGGCCGGGTGGTCTCGTCCCACTCCTATGTTTTTGTGTTCTCAGGAGCCTGCAGATGACTCCATGGTGATTAAAGCAGGAGAAGGTTAAAGCAGAGTCAACTCCAGTAGCCTAGTGGGCAGGTTCTGTTGCCCAGGGAGAGGGACAAGGGGAAGAGGGCATCTCCTCATATGTCCAGATTATTGATTAGCCTCTTGTAGAGGAGATACCAGAGGCACGCAGTCAGCAACTTGGTCAGAGTCATACAGCACAACAGGCCCTTCAGCCTACCATCTCAATGCTGACCATCATTTACCTATCTACACTTATCCCATTTACCAGCTTCCCATCCCTTGGCGATTCAAGTACTTGTCTCCATACTCAAACATTACGAGCCCCCACTTCCAGCACCCCCTCGGGCAACGCATTCCACAGTGCAACCATCATTTGGGTGGAGAAAGTCTTCTTCAGATCCCCTCTAAACTCCTCTCCCCAATCTTCCCCACCCTCCCCAACTCCGGGCTAGAGTGGGACACTGCAGCTTCCCTATCCAGGAGAACAGAACTCCTGAACTATGACCGTGTTGGACTGAACAACGTCGCTGCCTGTTTGAAACCACGTCGAGAGACTCGCGGAGCACCTGCACACACAGGTTCACAGAACATCCTCAGCCGGACACACGCACACATTATCGTCCAGAGAAAGGATATCCCTACAGACAGGTGTACACACAGTTCTCCCACAGAGACGTGTCCACTTTAAGGAGGGCAGGTTTAATAATTAACTCCCAATCGGGTCACGGTATGAAGTTGTATTTCCAAGAACGCTTTGCTATTTTACAAAGAGAAATCAGAAAGTCGGCGGTAACCAACAACGTTCAGAAGAAACATTCGAGGACACGTTGTAAGTTTGTTTGCAGTGGAGGCTGCCGCCCACCCACGGTCGCTGCCACCTGTACCCGCACCGAACGCGAGGGAGAAACTCACCAGACGGGAGCCACGCTTCCCCTCTCCCTGAGCACTGACCCCGAGCTCCGGAGAGCCCAACAAAGCTTTTACGGGTCAGGACTCGTTCCCTGTGGACTGGAGCCTGGATCTCGATCCCACCTCCACTGAACATTTCCGATTACAACACCTGTAACCTGATAACGCAGGACCCAAGAGAGCTGGCTAATCACAGCCAGAACTGCCGTGTCAATGTACCCAACAAAAGGGGCAGATAGCTACTCCCTTCCAAACTGGGATGCGCTCCCGACCCGGGGGAAGCAGAGAGCGCTCCTCAATTTTCAACCTCACAGTCTCAGTTTCCATAACGTCAATTCTTAAAAGACCACCGCGGGTTCCCAGACTAAGTTCCCGCAGTGGTTTCGATACAAGGACAGTGAATGCGAGACGCCTCGGGGTCCCCCGAGGATTTGAGTGTCGCTATTTCAGTCTCTGCGAGCTCTGTGCTTAAAAATTGGAGGCAGCTCCTCGATTTTTAAAATTTTCGCACAAAGGCAAGGAAGCTGGAAATCTTAAACAAAAAAAAAGGAAAAAGTGGTCAAAACACTGGTAAATCGAGCAACATCTGTGACGGGAGAAAAAGAAAATTAATATTTCAGGTGCATGAATGTTTACCCCAATTTTGATGACAGGTTAATAACTGAATCTCCCTCCACAGCCGCTGCCTGGCTTAATGAGTGTTTCCAGCATTTTCGGTTTTTTTAATTTAAAGAATCACCGTCTCTATAATTTCTTTAACGCTCCAAGAATTTTGCTTTCCCTTAATTCTGGCCTCTTGAGCGATTAACTTAATCGCTCCCACCATTGACAGCCAGGGCCCTAGACACAGAAGTTCACCCAGAATTTCAATTTTTCTAGGTAGCGAGGCCCGTGACTTGGTGCGAGAAGTGGGAGCCATATGAAGAGGTGAGTGTCAGGACCCAGTCCTTTTTCAGGTATTTACAATGTAAGAGACACAGCTGCAAATTGTTAGGTGATAATTGAATGGGAAATTAGCCAATTGACAACAATGAATAAAAAGGTAGGGTCAAGCAGATGGCCATTTTGGAGTGAACTAGTGTTAGAGTGGCAAGCTGAGGCTTTGGCGAGAAGAGGCTAAGTTTTTGTTAAGTTTCTTTGTCTATTAGTGCCTAGCTAAGGTGGTGCAATGGATCCAGGGTCAGTAGTGTGTTCTTCCTGCCAGATGTGTGAGATCTGAAGTCTCCCTGATAGCTACATCTGCGGGAGCTTCAGCTCCTTA
Source organism: Pristis pectinata (assembly GCF_009764475.1). NCBI lineage: Eukaryota > Metazoa > Chordata > Chondrichthyes > Rhinopristiformes > Pristidae > Pristis > Pristis pectinata. The sequence goes on along the minus strand of NC_067435.1, from coordinate 12,822,077 downwards.
CAGCCCTTATTAGGGAACAGGAACTGCAGCTGGATGACCTTTGGATCATACAGGAGAATGAGGAGGTGATAGATAAAAGCTATAGGGAGGTAGCTGCACCTAAGTTGCAGGAGGCGGGTGCCTGTCAGGAGAGGGCAAGGGAATAGGCAGGTAGTGCAGAGTACCGCAGTGGCCATTCCCCTCAACAACAAGTATACTGCTTTGGATACTGTTGGGGGGACGACCTACCAGGGGAAAGCCACAGTGGTCAGGTCGCTGGCACTGAGTCTGGCTCTGTGGCTCAGAAGGGAAGGGGGGAGAAGAGGAGAGCAATAGTGATAAGGGGATGCTATAGTTAGGGGAGCAGACAGGAGATTCTGTGGACATGAAAGAGATCCCCGGATGGTATGTTGCTTTCCAGGTGCCAGGGTCAGGGACATCTCAGATTGGATCCACAGCATTCTAAAGGGGGAGGGTGAGTAGCCAGAAGTCGTGGTCCACATTGGTACCAATGGCATAGGTAGGAAAAAGGATGAGGTCCTGAAAAGTGAATATGGGGAAGGAACTAGGTAGGAGGCTGAAAAGCAGGACCTCAAGGTAGTGATCTCTGGATTGCTGCCTGTGCCATGTGCCAGTGAGGATAAGAATGGGTTGACTTGGCAGATGAATACATGGCTGAGAAATTGGTGCAGGGGGCAGGGTTTCTGATTTGTGGATCTTTGGGATCTCTTCTGGGGAATGTATGACCTGAACAAAAGGGACGGCTTACACCTGAACTGGAGGGGGACCGATATCCTTGCGGGCAGGTTTGCTGGAGCTGTTGCGGAGGGTTTAAACTAGTTTGGCGGGGCATGGGAACCAGAGTGATAGGTCAGAGGATGGGGCAGTTGGTGTACAGGTTGATGCAACGTGTAGAGAGACTGTGAGGAAGGATAGGCAGTTTATAGGGCAAAATTGCAGTCAGTTGGATGGGTTGAAGTGTGTCTATTTTAATGCAAAAAGTATCAGGAACAAGGGTGATGAACTTAGAGCATAGGTCAGTACATGGAGCTACAGTGTTGTGGCCATTACAGAGACTTGGCTGTTGCAAGGGCAGGAATGGCTGCTGGATGTTCCAGGGTTTAGATGTTTCAAATGGGACAGGGAGGGAGGTAAAAGAGGTGGGGGAGTGACATTGCTAATTAGAGATAGTATCACAGCTTCAGAAAGGGAAGATGTCCTGGAGGGATCATCTACTGAGTCGGTGTGGGTGGAGGTCAGAAACAGGAAGGGAACAATCACACTATTAGGAGTATTTGATAGACCCCACCCCCAGTAGTAACAGAGACACTGAGGAACAGATCAGGAGGCAGATTTTGGAAAAGTGCAAAAATAACACGGTTGTTGTCATGGGTCATTTCAACTTCCCTAATATTGATTGGTGCCTCCTTAGTGCAAAAGGTTTAGATGGGGTGGCATTTTATTAGGCGTGTCCAGGAAGGATTCCTGACACAATATGTAGACAGGTCAACTGGAGGAGAGGCCATTCTGGATCTGGTACTAGGCAATGAATCTGGTCAAGTGTCAGATCTCTTGGTGGGTGAGCATTTCAGAGATGGTGACCACAACTCCCTGACCTTCTCCCTTGTGTTGGAGAGGGATAGGAGCAGATAGTATGTGAAAGTATTTAATTGGGTGTGGGGGTGGAATTATGATGCTATTAGGCAGTGTAAATTGGGAGCAGATGTATTCAGGGAAATGTACAATGGAAATGTGGAGGTTGTTTAGAGATCACTTGCATGGGGTTCTGGATAGGTTTGTCCCATTGAGGCAGGAAAAGGATGGTAAGGTGAAGGAACCATGGTTGACAAGAATGTGGAATATCTAGTGAAGAGGAAGAAAGAAGCTTACTTAAGGTTTAGAAAGCAAGGATCAGACAGGGCTCTAAAGAGTTACAAGGTAGCCAGAAAGGAGCTTAAGAATGGACTTAGGAGAGCTAGAAAGGGGCACGAGAAGGGCTTGTTGAGTAAGATTAAGGAAAACCCAAGGTGCTCTACTCGTATGTGAAGAACAGGAGGATGACTAGAGTGAAGGTAGGACTGATTATGGATAGGGAAGGAAATGTGTGCCTGGAGTCGGGGGAGGTCCTTAATGAATACTTTGCTTCAGTGTTCACCTGTGAGAGAGACCTTGATGTTTGTGAGGACAGCATAAAACAGGCTGATAAGCTAGAACATATCGATACAAAGGAGGAGGATGTGCTGGAACTTTTGAAAAACACTAGGATAGATAAGTCCCCAGGACCGGATTGGATATATCCTTGGAAACTACAGGAAGCGAGAGATTTCTGAGCCCTTGGCAATGATCCTTGCATCCTCACTGGACACAGGAGTAGTACCAGATGATTGGAGGGTGGCAAATGTTATTCCTTTGTTCAAGGAAGGGAGTAGGGATAACCCTGGGAATCATAGACCAAATGAGTCTTACTTCAGTGGTGGACAAATTATTGGAAAAGATTCTTAGGGACAGGATTTATGCGCATTTGGAGAAGCATAGTTGATTAGGAATAGTCAGCATTGCTTTGTGAGGGGTAGGTCATGCCTCATGAGCCTGATTGAATTCTTTGAAGATGTGACAAAACACATTGAGGGTAGAGCAGCAGATGTGGTGTATATGGACTTTAGTAAGGTATTTGATAAGGTTCTCCATGATGGGCTCATTTAGAAGGTCGGGAGGCATGGGATCCAGGGAAACTTGGCTGTGTGGATTCTGAATTGGCTTGCCCATAGAAGGCAGAGGGTGGTTGTAGATGGAACATATTCTTCCTGGAGGTTGCTGACCAGTGGTGTTCTGCAGGAATTTGTTCTGGGACTCCTCTTTGTGATTTTTATAAGTGACTTGAATGAGGAAGTGGAAGGGTGGGTTAGTAAGTTTGCAGATAAAATGAAGGTTGGTGGTGTTGTGGATAGTGTAGAAGATTGTCGAGGGTTACAATGAGACATTGATAGGATGCAAAACTGGGTTGAGAAGTGGCAAATGAAGTTCAACCTGGAAAAGTGAAGTGATTCACTTTGGAAGGTTGAATTTGAAGGCAGAATACAGGGTTAATGGCAGGATTCTTAGCAGTGTGGAGGAACAGAGGGATCTTGGGGTCCATGTCCATAGATCCCTCAAAGTTGCAGTGCAAGTTGATAGAGTTGTTAAGAAGGCATATGGTGCATTGGCCTTCGTTAGTTGGGGTATTCAGTTCAAGAGCCGTGAGGTAATGTTGCAGCTCTATAAAACTCTGGTTAGATCACACCTGGAGTATTGTGTTCAGTTCTGGTCACCTCATTATAGGAAGGATGTGGAAGCTTTAGAGAGGGTGCAGAGGAGATTTACCAGGATGCTGCCTGGATTGGAGAGCATGTCTTATGAGGATAAGTTGAGCAAAGGAGGATGAGAGGTGACCTGATAGAGGTGTACAAGATGATAAGGGGCATAGATCAAGTGGACAGTCAGACTTTTCCCCAGGGTGGAAATTGCCTACACAAGGGTGAAAAATTTTTAAGATTGGAGGATAGTTTTTTTTTTACAGAGTGGTGGGTGCATGGAACATGCTGCCAGGGGTTCTGGTGGAGGCAGAGACATTAGACACATTGAAGAGACTCTCTTAAAGCATATGGATAACAGAAAAAATGGAGGGGTATGTGGGAGGGAATGGTTAGATTGATCTTAGAGTAGGTTAAAAAGTTGGCACAACATCGTGGGCTGTAGGGCCTGTACTGTGCTGTAATGCTCCCTTTTACGATGAGATGGACTATGACCTCACAATCTATCTTGTTGTGACCTTGCACCTTATTGCACTGCACTTTCTCTGTAGCTGTGACACTTTGTACTTTTATTGTTTTTACCTGTACTACCTCAATGCAATCTGTACTAACCCAGTGTAACTGCACTGTGTAATGAATTGACCTGTACGATCGGTATGCAAGACAAGTTTTTCACTGTACCTCAGTACAAGTGACAATAATAAACCAATACCAATAAAGCTCTCCACCTCCCTACATCCTTCCTTCAAAAAGCTGCTTTAATTTTCTCTTCCACCACCACGCCCCCCCCCCCCTACCCCCGCTCCCCCACCACCCCCCTACCCCTGCCCCTGACCAAGCTTTGGTGATCTGCTCCAGGGCTTAGTGTGGCTCTGCATCAATATTTACTCCTGTGAAGTCATTTAAATGTTTCTGCTACATTCTGGAGTACTGCATCGATAACCCTTTGAAACAGTTCTTTAACGCAGAGTTTTAGCATGAAACCAGTCCATTCCCTCTCAAAATCTTGAAAAAAACTGCCCACAGCATTTCAAATAAGATCTCACCAAAGCCCTGGACAATCTAAACAGGTTTACTCTGGTACCCTGACCACCTCACAATGAAGCCCAATCTTCCATTTGCCTTAACTGCTTGCTGTCCTTGCATCCCATGGACAAGTATGCCCAGATCTCTCTGTATGCCAATACTTACTAGTTCTCACCACTTATGAAGGATTCTTTTCCCATTCTTCTGACCAAAGTGAATAGCTTTACATTTTCCCCACATTATACACCATCCACTGTGATAAGACTATTGAACGGTTCCCTTCTACAATGAGCTGGACTTTGACCTCACGATCTACCTTGTTGTGACCTTGCACCTTATTGCACTGCACTTTCTCTGTAGCTGTGACACTTGGTACTGTTATTGTTTTTACCTGTACTACATTAATGCACTCTGTACTGACTCAATGTAACTGCACTGTGTAATGAATTAACCCTGTACGATCGGTATGCAAGACAAGTTTTTCACTGTACCTCGGTATAAGTGACAATAATAAACCAATACCAATCTGCTGCTTTCTTGCCCAGAAGCTCAATCTGTCAATATCCTGTCATACACTTGCATCATGCACCTTCACACCTCACTTTCCCACCTTTATATCATCAGTGAGCACAGACAGATTACTCCCTATCATTTCATCTAAATCACCAATTTAAACAGTAAAAGTTGCCAATCTAAAACAACCCACTTATTCTCTTGACTGTCCATGTTCCACCCTTTAACCATTTCTCTAACCATTTAATATGTTGCTCCCAATCCCACTTCCCCTTATTTCAAATAATCACTGTCTGTGTGGTACTTAATCAAGTGCCATTTGAAAATCCAAATATACTACATCTAGTGGTTCCCCTTATCAACTGTTAGTTACATCCTCAAGCATCACAATTAGATTTGTTAAGAACAATTTTCCCTTCATAAAACTGTATTGACTCTGGATGGTCAGATTTGAACTTCCTGAGTTCCCTGTTCCTAACCTTTAATGTTGGATTTCCCACGGCAGATGTCAGGCTGACTGGTCTATTTTCTTCTGCCTTTCTAAAATAAAGGCATCACAGTTGCTTTTTTCCAGTCTTTGTTCTGTTTCAGAATTTTGGAAGATTATCACTAATGCATCCACTATCTCTGCAGCAGAATCCTTTGGAGTCCTGAGATTCAAACTAAAAAGTCCATGCAACTTGTCCAGATTTATTCCCCTCAAATTCCCCAGTACACTCTTTTCACTGATATTACTTTTTTCCTTACTGTTATTAGATCCTCAGTTTTTGTTCATTTCTGCTGCATTTGTTGCATCTTCTGCAGTGAAGACAGATACAAAATATTTATTAATGCCTCACCCATTTCTTTATTCCCCATAATAATTTGTTCAAGTTTCAAGTGTGGGTATCCAATCCAGGACCTTCTGACTTGGAGGTATGAACGTTATTATTGAGTTGTAAAAAAAACAGAAAAATGCCTACCTATATTAATATTCTAGGCTCAAACTTTAAGAGCTGAGCAAGTCACCAGGAGAAGGGGAAACAGATTGCAGTCCAGGAAGAGCCTGACCTTCTACTAGCAGATGGGAGAAAAGGAGGGGAGGGGGTGGGGGGAAGATTTTTCCAGTAGTTATCCCACCCAAGGAGGTCCAATCACCATCCCATTTACTTCAGGTAAAGCCTTCATGACATTGACCAGCTATTTCTTCCATGACTTCTCTTTGGCATTGGTTTATTATTGTCACTTGTACTGAGGTACAGTGAAAAACTTGTCTTGCATACCGATCGTACAGGTCAATTTATTACACAATGCAGTTACATTGAGTTAGTACAGAGTGCATTGATGTAGTACAGGTAAAAACAATAACAGTACAGAGTAAAGTGTCACAGCTACAGAGAAAGTGCAGTGCACTAAGGTGCAAGTAAGAAGATTTAAAAGAACATTATTAGTAATAGTGACATAGAGTTTACATTTAAAAGTGTAGAATGATTATAGTAAGGGTAATGAGTAGATCTGTAGAGAGCAGCTTGCAATGAGTCGCCACGCTCCGGTGCCAATTGAAATGGTTCAGTGAGTGTAAGAAAACACTGGAAGCACTCTGCAGGTCAGACAGCACCTATGGAAAGAGTGTTTCCAGCAGTTTCCAGCATTTTTGATTTTCCATGAGTGTAGGATGTGGGGATCCACTCTCAAGATGAGCTATCTAGAAACCAAAGCCTAGGAACATCTTCTTGCTGAATAGTTGCAGAATCATCCAAAAATATTTGTTTCCTAGTTAGCATCAGAAGCAATACTGTCGCAACACGTAGACAGATCTCTGACAGGTTGGGAAGGGATGTGAGGTCAATTTCAAATAGATAAAGGTGTTATGACAGAACCTCACTTCTACCATTCATTTTTGACAACATTCAAACTGGATTGGACACTGAACCTTTTTTAAGAGTCTGTATCTGGGCAAGCAGTGGTCAAACAATCTTGATAACTTCCTGGTGATATGGTGCTTAGTCTTTGTAGTAGTCTAGTTGTTCATTTCCTGGGGTTAGTGTTAGTCCCTATGGTCATTGAATGGTTAGTCCCTATGGTTGTCTCCTAGTTAGTACCTAGGGTGGTCTACTGTTAGTTATGGTGTGGTCTAGTAGATATGTCCATCCTTAACTATGGAGACAGTTGAGAGTCAAACACATCTATGGGTTTAGAGTCACATATAAACCAGATTGGGTTAAGATAGATTTCCTTCGCAGAAGTACATTAATGAACCAGTGAGTTTTTAAACAACAATCTATTATTTCTTGCTTATCATTACTGAGACTAGCATTTAAAAAAAAGTCCAGACTTATTTAATCATTGATGTTAAATTCTCGGGTGGGATTTGAACTCTTGTCTCTGGATCAATGGTTCTGAACTCTTGGCTAGTAGTCCAGTAACTCAACCAATGTATTATTGAACAGGTTCAGACTCAGCAATGTTGTTCCGAGTCCAGTTGACCTTGTAAAGTCCACTCCATAGACACATAGAGACTGTTTAAATGAGAATGAAAATGCAAGCAGAAGTAGGCCATTCAGCCCTTCATGCCTGTGCTGCCATTCAACAAGTTCATTGTCTCAGCACCACTTTCCTGCACTAGCCCCACGTATCTTGATTCCCTTAATATCTAAAAATCAATCAATCTCAGTGACTGAGCCTCCACAGGCCACTTGGGTAGAGATTCACTATTCTCTGACAGAAGAAATTTCTTCTCATCTCTGTACTTAAAGGAGGAGGAAGAGTAATGTTGGCTTCCTTTTGAGAAAGGAAATTCTAGGGAATGAGAAAGAAAACAAAAGGCAACTTGCAGTTGTTCAGGATCTTCTATAGCCTCAGGATGCTTTATAGTCAATGAAGTACTTCTCCAGAAGCAAACTACTGCAGACGTTGGAAATCTGAAATAAAAACAGAAAATGCTGGAAACACTCAGCGGGTCAGAGGGAGAAAGTGGGTTACCCTTTCAGTTTGGTGACTTTTTTCTGGATGGAAAATTTTGGAGAGGGCACATCAGGAGTTGGGTGAGCGAGCTGAAAGTCAGGCATCAAGACACTTCCCTTGTAGGCCCTCCTGGTCAGTGCTGTGTTAGTGAAACCTAGTCACCCCAAAGATGGGCATCCCGAGGACAATGTGGTCCAAGTTCCCCACAATACTCGCATAGGGAATGAGGCTGTCACTTGTATTCCTGACACACAGATTGCTACCTAGTTGAATGTACTGATTTGAGTGATTTGACCGGAAATGGTCACAAAGATACCTTGCTCTGGGTTAAATTGATTTTTAATAGTGTAGCACTGAGAAAACCTCAGCAGTATGCAATTCAATTCTGGGCATATGGATTTTGCTGCACCTTGTCATATGGTTGTGTGGGCTAGACTAACGCAAAATAGAGCAAAGCCCATGTACCAGACTTCTGTTGACTGCAGTTCCACATGATGCTGGCAGTCTCTGGTACTTCACTCCAATGACTACATTTCAAACTACTGGAAGGCTTTTCAACCTGCAAGCAATACAGTTGAGTTGTTTTTTCCCCTTCTCTTTCCCAGTTCTGATGAAGGGTCTTCAACCTGAAACATTAATGGTTTTTCTCTCCACAGAAGCTGCCTGACTTGCTGAGTGTTTTCAGCATTGTTATTTTAGACTTCCAGCATCTGCAGATTTTTAAATTTCCTTTCACAGCTGTTTTACTTGAATCTCTCTGAACCAATATCTAAACTTATCCAGCCGTTACTGCCTCCCTATACAATATCAGCGAACTCTACCTAGCCTTCACCATCTCCCTACCCTACCATGTTCACCTTACTCCACCTTCATCCAATCCCACCCTCCCCCTGCCCTCAGTTTACCGTCCTCCAGTCCCCACCTTTTTGTGATGCCCCCATATATACATTTTGAATGGTATGGATAAGAAGCAGGACTTTCAGCAGTGGTCTGAGATTATATACACGTACCCCTCACCTTCAGCCATCCACCCCCCAATCTTCACACCCATCCTCCAGCTCACCCCAGATGATACCAGATGTCTCAGCACTGACCATGGGGGAAACAGACTCGGCCACACTCTGCTTCAATTTATCAGGGAGCTGATTCTGTAACTGGAATTTGTGAAAGCCTGTCTGTCAAAACATTACTTGCTGCCAGCCACAATTCCTGCAACTGTAAGGCAGCTAAACAAAATGTCCTGCAGGAAAATGCAATGGATCAAGACTCTTCTGATAAAATGATACATTTAATGCACAGCAGTTAAAAGGATAAAATATCATGAGGAAAGTCACATGAATGCTTACAGACATTTTAATTGACAAAAAATGTTAAGAATGATTGACTATCATTGAGATCCAGCGGGTCTGAATGTTGCTCCTTAGACAAAGGTGCCAGTTCTCAAACATACCAGGCATCCATACAAGCTTTTTCAAGTCACTTCCTGGCTGATTTTACACATATAGTCACACATAACAATGTTCAATTTCTAGCTTGGATTTGCAAAAAGAACACAGCAAATGATCATTTATCTGGTCCCAAGTTGGATCTAAGGTGTGCATTACTTGCATCTGTTAAAACTGTAATGGCTCTGAGGAGCCTGTTTTGCCTTGATGTGGAGATGTAGATTTGGAAGTTCTATTAATTTAATAATAAAGGCTGTGTTAGCGAGCAGCCCTAGCCACAACACTTCCTCACACAAAGACCACACACTCACATGCATAAACACACAGACAAACAAACACAGACATCTCACTCTGGATGAAGAGTCCTTTTAAAGCTGTGGTTTATACTTCCCTCTCTGCCTATTATTCAGGTAATTGTTATGGCTCTGACTGTTAACTCAGTCATCAACACCTGAACCATTCACTAATCAATCTTCCCTTATTCACCTGGGATTCACAGGCTCAGCATGATGGGGCCCTAGAGGAAGTATAGGTAACACTGGCTGGCTGGCTGTTGTGATCTATTCCATACATGGATGGCCTTGGAGAGATAGGAATGCAGTGCCCAGATTCATTCTTGACCACTCGAGAGAATATACAACGTTTTACCTTCTCAGCTGGATACTCAATTATACTGACCGCTCTCGCCTTAATAATCAGAGCTTGTTTTCCAATCAAAGTGGATATACTCACCTGGGATATTATCTGCTACAGAACTTTTCAAAAGAATCAAAGGAAAGTTATGCCATTGTTTATCCAATCCAATATGCTGCAAACTAACTTAACTTGGCTAAGTAGTGTTAGGCTTTTCAACTCTGAGTCAGCCTGAGCAGTCCCAGATGGATGGTACACAGGCTGAGTCAGATTCAGACTGAAGTCCTCTACTTTGCTCCATTTATGTTCATTACCTGAAACTTCAAAGGAGTTCTTCAGTATGGCCTTCCCATTTTCAGTACTGGCCACTAATGTACACTCAGGCTATTTCTAGATCCCAGAGTTGCTTCCAGGGCGGTAACGTGATGTAAGCCCGCTTACATTGTCACTTAGCCCCGACCTCTGTCACACTTCAGGCAGAAGCAGGACTGGTGAATTCATCCTCACTTTAGACATTAAGAAAACTGGAACTCTGTAACGTGATATGTTTCGTGTTCCTGAAACCAGGCTGCAGTGCAAAAATAATACTGTTCCAAGACACAGAAGTATCTTAAGCAACGCACGCAAAAAGTGCTGGAGGAACTCAGCAGGTCAGACAGCATCTATGGAGGGAAATAAACAGTCGGTGTTTCAGGTAAGTGCATTGACAATTTAATACAATATCAATGGGGTTTTGTGCTGTTGGCTCACATGCAGAAGGAACAAGAGTGCTCTATCCATCTGTCCTAGTGTTGTTACAACAGAAATACAGATCTGCACCCCTTTGAGTTAAGGCTGGTATGTTAACTCAGTGCTTCACAGAAAACATAACTTGGGGTAGGAGGAGTTTCCTCCTGATGGCTAGTGACTGGTAAATTTGAGAACACGGTGATCAAAACTGAGATAAGTAAAGGTTGTGATTCCCAGAGAATCACTAAATCCCTAGAAATAAACCGGCAGAGGTATTCTAGAAAGTCTTCAGATTGGCTGCAGTGTAGAAGAGATTCACCCCGTTACAGATTACACAGATCAGGTTACACACCATGCTGATAGCATAATACTTATTATAGCGATAACTCAGCTTCCTGTACTTAGCATCTCTCTTCTTCAGCTTGCTGTAGGCCTCTTGGTTGGTGTCAGGTCCCACCTCCTGTCCAAGGCTGTGCTCCAGCTCAATCTTTTCCATCTTGTACCTAATCTCATTTCTGGTTTGACTGAACCATTGAGCGTTGAGCCCGGAGAAGATCACACAGACAAAGAATGATGTGATCTGCCAGAAGACAATTACGATGGCAAGATGAGTTAAATAATTAGACCACTCTCAAGTTACGACCCCCTTTCTTCCACCCTCATCAGCCTTCCTGGGCCCATTCATTTCCAGCTCCTGTTCTTGCCCCAGAGGCTTGTACAGGGGCTCCCCGGGTTATGAATGACCTGAGTTATGGAAATTCAACTTTACGTATGTACTGCCATACATTTTTAAAGCTTTTTTCAAGCTAGTAATAATAATAAAAATGTTTCATGGTATTCGTTAATTACTGGATACAGTGTATATTCCATTAGTTTAATTATGGGTAGTGTCAGGGTGATTATTCAATGAAATGAAAGAATTATAGCAAGTGTATGTAGAGCGGTATGACATGGGTAGCAATAGAAAATGGATGATTCTGACTTATGGAGAAATTGGCTTACAGACAGCTCTCAGGAACGGAATCGTTTTGTAACCCGGGGACTGCCTGTACTGCTTTTCTGCAAGGGGTCAATGACAGCTGCTTCCATATCCAACTTTTCTGACATTGTGGGAAGTACAAAACGCAACTGGGACAAATATGCAAATACTTGACTGAGTTTGGGAACTATAGTGGACAAAGAACAAAGTATTGCTCACCTCCTGGTGGCCTTGTGCACTAGAGTTCCAAATTGCTACTACCACTTTTGCACAGATTGTAGTTTAAGAACAACACCTCGTATTCTGCCTGGATAGTCTACAACCCAATGGCATGAACATTCATTTTTCCAATCTTAGGTAACCCCTTCCCTCCCCTTCTTCCAATCCTCCCATTTTTGTCCCCTTTCCTAAGCCCCACCCCCGTCACCCATTGTCATCCCCCTCCTCCTGCTAGTTCCCTCACCCACTACACACACAGTTCACCCACAGGTTTCCACCCCTTCTCCATCTGGTTCTGGTTCTGGTTCTGGTTCCACCTCTCCCCTGATGGTTCCCATTATCACCCTTCCTTCCCTGTCAGATTCCAGCACTGGGAGCTCTTTGTGTTCCTGCTCATCTCCCTCCACCTTCATTGTCCCCTCCTTCCCCCCCCCCCCACCCCCCCAACCTCGCTCCATCTGCCTCTCTTTTTTTCTTTCTCCATCCATGATCCACCTGGCTCTCTTCCAACTCCACGCTCCCCCTCCCCTACCTGACTCAACCCTTCACCCCTCCTCAGTCCACCAGTCAGCTCGGGCTCCGGTCTTGCCCCTCCTCCTCTACTATCTGTCTCTCAGTCTCAGTCCTGATGCAGGGTTTCAGCCTGAAATGTTGACAATGCCTTTCTCCTCACAAATGCTGCTCGACCCACTGAGTTCCGCCACTAGATTGTTTGTTGCTGCAGTTTGTGTTGTCTTATATCTGCCATTACTAACTGCCAAAGTTAGGGTTAACTGCAGTTAACATATCTCCTCTAATCTCTCCTGGCCTAAATTTGCTCATTTGCGGTGTGGTGGGGGAGGACACAGCAACTAACCTTTATTAATAGGGAGGGGTGGGGTGTCAAAAAACCTCCCCTTGAATCTCACACTCTTTCAATTATCCAGCGAGCAAGAACAATGGAGAAGGCTGGGGTCGGTTGTGCTGCAATCACTGCATGGCTCACACTAGGAAAGATCAAAAGATCATTCTGCTGCACAGGGAGCAATAGTCGATAGTAGGAGTTTTCAGGAGAGCTGAGGAATAACTCAAGTAAAAGAGTAATTGTTCTCTAAGTATTGAATACTATCTTTAAGCTCCCTGTACTTTAGGCATAAATTGTCTCTACATTTTCTCGGGTGTTCTGGTTTCCTCCCACATTCCAAAGACGTACGGGTTAGGAAGTTGTGGGCATGCTATGTTGGCGCCTGAAGCGTGGCGACACTTGTGGGCTGCCCCCAGAACACTATGCAAAAGATGCATTTCACTGTGTTTTTCGATGTACATGTGACTAATAAAGATACCTTATAAAACTAAATAACTGTACACTGGTGCCGTGCTTACACACAGGATGCATTCCCCGTAGTGTGTGCGCAAATGGACTCAGTGCTGGAATGGATCATTATGGTATGTTATATATGGAGACGTGATACCGACAGTGTGCTGTGCTGGAGACCTGGGACAGACCCCTGCCCTCCCCTGTTGCATGTTGCTTTGACAGGAACTTGGCGAAGATGCCTGTTTACCCAATGCTGCGCGCTGCAGTTGTAGGAACCTGGTGCAAGTCCCCGCCCTCCACTGGGGCTCCTGCACCAATGAATCACCCACAGCTCGATGTGGATAGGCTACTTGTGAGGGCTGAAATTCGGTGAGCTGGGATGAGCGGTGTGGCCTCTCGGTACTGAGGCATGGGCTCAGGGTTCCACCCTGGCAATCACAGTGAGTGCGGCCCATGTGTTGACACACCACCCATTTCCTACTGTCTTTCTCATCAGTCCTCATGGATGTGATGGAAACTGCTGTTTTGTTTGCCTGCATACCTCTTCCCCAGCCCTGAGACTTCTTGCCCCACTGCTTTTCAGCAAGGGGTCAATGAAAGCTGCTTCTATATCCATGCGGAGGTACAAAACACAACTGGCACCCCAGTGCTGGTCTGCATGTCATGCCAGCCTGAGCCCCGCAGCTTGGTGCTGAGTGTCTGCATTGCTCAGCCTGGCTCACTCAACTCCAACCCTCACAGGCAGCCCTCCACACTAAGCTGTCGAGTGATTCACTGGTGGAGTGCCTGTGGAGGGGAGGGGTTCCCAGCACAACAGCATGCAGCGCAAGTGGTTGTGTTGTACAGTGGGGTTGTCGTACAGTGGGGTATGTATCTGTGAATATTCCAACTAGAGGACGTAGAGCACTATAACAAATCTGCGCTCTGCTGGGTCGCGCAGTGTATGTCATCTCTGTTTTGTTGCTCGGCCTCATATATCGTTCTCTCTCTAAGTTACCCAAATATTGCCCAAGTTACCTGTACCGCTTCAGCCTTGTTGAGTAACTCGTGTGGGTGATACAGGGCATAAAGAGCCAGATTAATGAAGGATCCTCCCAGGACACTGTAGTGATAGCAGGGAATCAGTTGGCTCTGCACCTGGCTGAATGCATGTTTGCTAACATTGTTCATCAGAACAAAACCTGAGGAGACAAAGTACAGTTTTAATAATCCTTAAATTCTAATTGTTTATCACACTGGTTCAAACTCAGAAAAGGTTAATTTAGAATTGACATTAAGAAATTCCACTTCAAAGAGTGACCAACAAGTGGAACACGTATTCGAAAGGAGTGGAAGATAGGAGAACGCTGCATCGGCTGCGATGATGAGGGTCTTACTATGCAGATGAATGAGGGTGAGCCCAATGGACCTACACATGAATAAATGTTTCATAGATTTCCAGCCCACTTCCAACTCCCACTTGGCATCTCCTCTTTGTCAACTCAGCTACGATCAGGAATTCTGGAGCTTTCGGGAATTTACAGCCATGTAATTCTTATTGTAATTACAGTCATGTAAAAAAAAACTTACTTTGCCACTTACAAAATAAACAGTACCAAAAGAAAAAAATTGACCAAATAATTTGAAAAATGCAAACAAAAATCTGCAGGCTATTAGAATTCTTGTAAATATTGCTCATTTTGGATGTGCTGTTAGCTTAATGTTCAATACTGAAGCTGCATAAATATTTAGAAATGTTGTGGGTACATAACTGTGGTAACAAATACTGTGTGTGCAGTAAGTAGAACACTCTGCATCGAGTCCCTAACAATTTTTGTCAAAATCTGACACCTTTCATGGTGGCAGTGACCCAGCTGTGGCACGGGGTCCGATTGGGCTGGTCTATAATTGGGAGGAAGGGGGAGCATGCCCCATTACTCAGTAATGCATTTAACCGTTCCACTTTCCCTCTGCCCTCTATTTCCACCCTCATTTTCCCTCACATCCATACAACACAGGCTGCCATCTGCGAATGTGCAGGTTGGGGTCTATTGTCTTAAATGGAAGCAAACCATGACAGCAATTTCTTAACGTGAAGATGTCTTGATCTGGTAAATTGTTTTAGTGATTTGGTATTAGGGCAAATCAAAGCTCCCATTTAGTGCAACAGAAACTGATGAAGTATAACTTGTGTGAAGTATAATTTCTAGGCTTGTGTTTTTCCAGCTCTGTGTCAGGCTCAGTTTTCGGCAGAATTCTGATCTGCATACTCAGTCATCTGCTGGAGCTCCTGATCACTAGCCAAAGGTGAGTTGCTGTTGTGCTCAGTATCACATGCACCACTTACAGCTGATTCAAGGGTTCTGAGGATGGAGCAGAACAGAACATCAATTGTAGAATTACTAAAGATGTTTTCTTAAGGAAACTACTGCAGTGAAGAATGAATGTAAACAAAATTCAAATTTAAAATAAGTTGCAAAATTAGAAAAAAGATTCAAGCGTTTAAAGTAAATGAAAAAAATGTTCATGACAAGGTCAAAAACACCATTTTTGAAAACTGTGACCTAATTAACTCTGTAATGCTGACTCCTTCCCTAATCTTACCTGATATGAATGAGACCCATATCTGCATGCCCCATGTGGTAGACAGTATGACCAGATGAGTGGCTTTGACCAGAGTAGTAGGATCTCCTTCTGTTGGCATTCTGTAGTCTAGATTGAATGAAAATGAGTTCAACGGTGAATTTCCCAGCTCCAGTCTCCCTTCCTTCCTGGCAATAATGCCTCACTGATTGTCTAAGTGATGAACATTAAAAGAAAAGGCTAAATGAGGGTCATCTCTCAGCAATACATTGGGGTGGATGGCAGAGCCACTGCATCATAGCTCCAGGGACCCAAATCCAATCCTGACCTTGTGTTCTGTTTGTATGGAATTGGCACGTTCTCCTTGTGACGGCATGGGTTTCCCCTTGGTGCTCAGATTTCCTCTCACATCCCAAAAACGTGCAGTTGCTAGTTTAATTGGGCATGATAAATTGCCCCTTTGGAGTCGTCGTATCTGGGAGGAGTGGATCAGAATTTGAGGAGGAATAAAATGGGTTATGATAGGATTTGTGTAAAAATGGGTACGATGGTTGGCAAGGCCTCTATGGGCCAAAGGGCCTGTTTCCATGCAACATTATTCTATGAATCTAAACACGTGGCCTTCAGTCAGCCTTGCTCAAAGGTAACACTTGCCTTTGACTCAGACAGTTTAATGTTTAAAACCCCTTTCAGAGACTTCAGCCCCAATCCACACTGACGCTCCCAGTGCAGTATTTAAAGAGAGTTGAACTGTTGGAGGGCCAGTACTGAGGGAATGCAGCACTGTCAGAGGGGCTGTATTGAGGTTTTGCTGTTCTGCTTGAGAACCAGCAAAGAGGGAGTCTTGCATTGTCAGAGGGTCTGTACTGAAGGAATGCTGCACTGTCAGAGGGGCAGTACCGTGATAGCGCTGCACTGTCAGAGGGCCTGGACTGATGGAGTGCTGCACTGTAACAGGGCCCAATGTTCCCAGTACAAGGAGTGTTGCCTTGCTGGAGAGTCTGTGACTTTGCAGTGTCAGACGGGAATTGCTGAGGAGCAGTATTGGGACTTTGCCAGCAGCAAATTAGCTTCCTGATGTTTCTCACAACATTGACTTCATGAACCACAATAAAATTTGGGACATCCTGAGCTTATGAAAAGCAATACAGTAAATGCAAACCTGACTTGCTTTAGAATTAACTTTTCATTACACGACTGCTTGAATCCCAAAAACTGTGAAACAACCTGACAGTTGACCACAGTGATGAGGCAGTAATGAAGAATCAAACGAGACACATAAATAACTGAGGCTGTTCAGTTAGATCATGGCTGAGACATAAAAAATTCTGCAGATGTTGGAATCTGGAGCAATACACAAAAACTGCTGGAGGAACTCAGCAGGTCAGGCAGCATCCATGGAGGGAAATAAACAGTTGACGTTTCGGGGCCGAGACTTCATCGGGACTGGAATGGCTGATCCAGGACCTCACATCCAGTTCGCTGCTGATTCCTGTTTCCTGAGATTTTCTGTGTTCCACATTCTGTCACTCTGAGTCTTGAATATACTTAACACCTGAGCATCCACAGCCCTCTATGAGGAGGAACTGGCAAGATTTACAATCTCTGAGTAAAAAAAAATTTCCCTTCATCTCTGTTCCTAATGACCGATCCCTTATCCTGAAACAATGACCAAACTCTCCCAACAGAGGAATCATTAACCATTCTCTTTTACCTGCTATTTTTCGCTAGTTTTTATCTGTGGTGGTACGCAATTTACCCTCTGAAGAACCTGTCTGTACGGTACGACTACGTCTCTCTGCGGCTCTATGTACTTTTCCTTGCTTAGGTCATAGTTACACAGCACATTGCAAGTTTCAGCTGATAACGTTCAAACTGAAAGCAAACAAGCTTTAACCTCCAAGGCAAATATGGCTGAGAAGTACAGATAACATACTGCCGAGTATATTAAGCAATACGCAATTTCTTCCCTCAAGACACTGACTCATTAAACGGTTTTCCCATCCCCAAATATCATCCCCAAAAATGCCATTAGTGTAACAATAACTGGTCAAGTGACAGCTAAAAACACTGCTCAGTTATTGACATCACAGATGACACTGCACCACATTAGTGAAAATGAATGATTTAGGGTTAGGATTACAGTTATAGAAACTGCTGTTGACAACATAATCTGCTAAAAATGCCTCTGTAATACCTCCAATATATTTTAGCAGGTCATCAATGAACAAACTTCTGTAGATTGTTCACCATTCCCTCCGTCTTATACCAAGCCGTTGGCCTATTAGTCACAGTTTTTGTTGATTACTGCTCCACATTACTTAGAATAAGTTTTAAAATAAAAATGGAAAATGCTAGAAATACTCAGCTTCAACAGAGTAAGAAACAAAACTGAAGTTACAGGTCGATGAAAACTGATGAATTGATCAAAAATGTTTGTCTTTCTCTCCAGATGCTGCCTGGCCTGCTGAGTATTTCTAGAATTTTCTCTTTCCCTCTTGGATTTGCAGCATTCACAGGATTTTATTCTCTGCAGTTGTTGAGTCAACTGAGCCCCAGTTTAAGGGATTAGGCTTTGGGATTAAGGGACTGGAGTGGGGAAGGCAACAATTTGGGATTAACATTTAGGTGGCATCTAGGAGGTTCAAAATTCAAGGTAGAGTGCTGACGGGCACTGTCAGATGGGGACGGTGTTTCTGGATAGGAGCTGGGTGAGGGACAGTAGGAGCCAGCAATGACAATGTGTGGGGGCAGCAACAAGGATGGGTAGAAGCAGTGATTGACAGAGGGAAGGTGGCAATAAGGGAGGCAAACACCTCATTTCTGTTGCTTTGCCCCTCTTCCCCCCTCTCCCTATCACTGCCTCCCCTCTTCCTTATTGCTACCTTCCCTCTGTTTCACCTTGTCAAGGATATTGGTAGCTAGCCTGTCTCCTGAGATGGAGACAGAGAGATCCAGAAAAGGGAAGTCAAAGATCGACCATGTGAAGGTGAGGACAGGGTGGAAATTGGCAGCAAAAACAATGAAATAGTCGAGTCCTTCATGAGGTCAGAAAGCAACGCCAATGCAGTCAAAGAGTTGAGGGAATCGGCCTGGGTCGGACTGAAACCAAGACTATTCCACATGTCCTACAAAAAGGTAGGCATAGCTTGGGCCATGTGAGTGCCCATAGATCTGGAGAAAGTGAGTGGAGTTGAAGAAGTTGTTCAATGTGAGAACAAGTTCAGCCAGCTGAATGAGTCTGTTAGTGGAGGGTCCTCTGCTCAAGAAAGAAGCGGAGGGCTCTCAGACTATCCTAATGTGTAAAGGGATTGTACGTCTGTGGCAAAGATGAGCCTGTTGGAACCAGGTAATTGGAAATGGAATCAGAATGTCATGGATATAACTGGACCAGAGGAGAAAGGTTAGAGTCAAAGGAGGAAGAAATAAGTTTGGTGGAGCTGAAACAATGGGTCTGCCAGGGGAGTCCTGCTTGTGGATTTTGTGCAGGAGATAGGAGTGGGCTGTATGATGCTGGGGCACTATCAGGCTGGAAGCTGTGGAGGGAAGACCTTGTGGGGAAATGAGATAGGTTATCCAGCTCCTGTAAATGTCTCCAGCATATTCCGTTTTATTTCAGATCTCCAGCATCTGCAGTTTAAAAAAATTTTTTCACCTACTGTAAATTCACCCTTAGTGTAGGGTAATGGGAAAAAGACCTGAAATGTGAACTGTTTCTCTCTCCACAGATGCTGACTGACCTGCCGAATATTTACAGCACTTTCTGTTTTTAATTCAAAAGGGGAATTGGTGGGCGTGTAAGTCGCAGGGGCACAGGGCAATGGGAGGGAGATGGGACTGTTCCCCTGGGAGCCGGCATGGACCTGATAGGCCGAATGGCCTCCGTCTGGGAACAGTCACGGCCTGTCACACCGCTACTTCCCCTGGAGTTGTCGTCCAAATGCAGCCGCAGAGAGCGGATAATTTACACGGTGGCCCGACCTCGACCCTTCCCCGCAACCTTCGGCCGCTCCACTGGCTCTTATCACTCACCTACTCGACGCACTCGCCCGCTCAAGCCGTGGCAGCTGATTGACAGGCTCCTTATTCAATCAGTACAACGGGATCCTATGATTGACGCCAGCCAAACCAATCACAGTTGCGCGGGCGGGACCTAGAGTCCCGCAACCACGATTGGCTGACCCACAGGTTGCGCGGCAAGCCACCCGCAAGCTCAGTTACGGAAGCTGGTGTGTAACAAATGAGTCATCGGCGACGTAATGCGCTTGTGTTTAATCATACGGTTTGAAGTCTGGTGGGCGTGCGTGCAAAGCTAGTACCGGTGAGTGAGAGCTTAAACAGAACAAAAACCGCAAGTCTCAAGTTAAAAGACAGCTCATTTTAAGTGAATATAATTTAGAATCTAAAATGTGAAAATATGCAATATTCATTATACCTATACTATATTCAAACAGCATGTCCTAAATGTGAATTAACACTGGATTTTTTTGCACTACTCTATTGATTGTAACAAGGATGGAATACAGAGTCTTCCAAGTACGAAACCATCACAACTTGGACATACATCACCTCTGCATGGATGTTGGGTCACATGGGAGCACCTTCACCAAATGACAAATGGTTCACCACCCAACTTCTCAGGGCAACTAGACGTGTTAACATCACCCACATCCCACAGAAGACAATGGTTTAGAAACAGGCTGGTGAATAATCTATTTCCCAAGAATATGACAAATAGACTAAAAATCATCAGTTGCCTGGATCTCTGGGTCTTCCAAACTATACATGATAATGTTTCCACCAAATCATCAATTCCATTAAGACTATCTGTAGCATGTTAAAGTCAAAGTCAAATTATAAACTCGCAGTATGTATGCTGAAGGGAAACGTCCCATGGGACCAACTGTTTTGACATGGTAGTAAATAGTAAAAGGCTCGACAATATGATGGTTCTGGGCTTCCAAAAAATATTTCACAGGGTCCCTATTTAAGCAAGTCAGTGCTCTGAGAATCCAGAATAAAAGCTGGAAGTGAAAGGAAGGTATTAATTAATAGAGATGAAGAGGTGCTTAAGGGAGGAAGTATGACAGGCTAAGGGAGAGGAGGTGCAGATGAATATTGAAAATTGTGGCTGCAAGCACTTGTATACTACAGATTGGATGTTACTTCATGTGTCTGCCCTATTGTTCTCTCCATGTTAAGTGAAGATTTAGCTTCGAAATCTTTTCAGAGATTGGTTGTTAATTAAACAGTCAGATTCTTCAGCCCTGCGCCAGTTCTAAGTTGCTGCTAGGTGCCAGCAAAGCCAGCCACCTGCTTGGAGACCAATGGACACCACAGATGGGGCAAGAAGGGCTTGCTATGCGTCCAGAGTCATCACCATGGGTATCTCTGGTGAGGGAGGTGGCACCACGTCCTGCTTTGTACCCTTCTCCAGCTGAAGCAGCCCTTTATCCCAAGGTTAAGCATTTGACATTAGTGGCTGAACAATCCACTGCTTGGCAAATTCTACTTCACAGTGATAAGAGAAGCTATGAATCAGTAACAGTAACCATGAAACTACCAAATTGTCTTTAAAATCTGTCTGGTTCACTGATGTCTCCAGGGAGGGAATTCTGCCATCCTTACCCAGACTGGCCTTTGTGCCACTTCAGACCAAGAAGGTGGTTGACTCTCAACTGCCTGCTCTGCTCAATGGCAATTAGGGATGAGCAATCAATGCCAGCACACCTCACGATAACCACATACCACATGCAAATAATTAAAAATATCAAGATAGCAGATTACACAAAACTAAGAAAGACAGTTAATGAAGCAGAGATGGTTCAGACTTTATCAAAAATAATTTAATGCACATTAATATCATATCCAACACACAAACTATAGCTAACGGGTATATTGCATGAATAATATGGAAATTATTAAAGCTAAGTATTGAGAAAGGGTTCTGAGGGTTAGATTCAAGGATAACCATTTCTGATCAGTGCAAATAAAATATTGAACAAAAAGTAAAGCCAAGAGAAAACCTGCACTTATTTACTCTGACACAGGAGGCTGCCATTTGGTCCAGTGGGTCTATGCTGGCTCTCCAACAAAGCAATTCCATTGATTTGTTCTATGGCCTTATCAGACCTGTCTCAGAAAGTGTATCATATCTTCTTACTAAGAAGTTGAAGGTGGTTTGGAGAAGACTTGAGGTCGTTTTATTGTGTCAGCATGGTCTAAGAAAGAACAAAAGACAGGTGTCTTTTGCATCCTCTTCAGGAAATTACAAAGTGCTTCTATAACCAATGAAGAACTATTGTAACATAGGAAACACAACAGCAACTTATGTACAGTGTGCAGAAGGGGATGTGGAACATTAGCCTGATAATCAGTTTTTTTAATTAAAAAGTATTGTTGATTGATGGATAAATATTGGCCAGGACCCCAGCGCTAACTCTCCAACTCTTCAAAATAGCCCTGTGGATTTTTTGTTTAAACACAGACCTGAGAAAGGATTTAGGACCTTGGTTAAACATCTCATCTGAAAGAAAGCAGAGGTATAATGCAGCACTCCCTCAGTACTGCACTGGGAGGGTCAGCTTTGGATCCTTGGCTGGAAGAACCTGAGTGGGACCCACAGCCTATTGACGGAAAGGCAAGAACGCAACCCACTGAACCACAAGTGATGCCCGAAGACAGCTGATGTCAGGGCTTGAATGATGTGATGATCCTTTAGAAGGATGTAAATATTATAGGAAAAGAGATTTGGAAAATTACTTCAAACCAAATAGTGACAACAGGACAAGAGGGCACGTATTTTAGGAAGTTCTTCACAGAGAGAGAAACAAATTTACAGACAGAACAGTTGGGGTGAAAATCCTGGAATTAATGGGAAAACCATTGAATGCTATATTGATATAGTATTGTGTTGTAGAATGTTTCTAGATTACTTAAAATGGACTGAATGGTCACCTCCTGTACTTTCTTGAGATATCACAAAGAATTGGGAGTTGGAACACGATTGGGAACACTGAAAAATTGTAGAGCCAGAGCAGAGATCTACCAGCTTGGTACAGAACAAGGATTCTGCCAGTTGTTATAAACCATTGACAAACTACAAACAACATCTTCCCCTTGGATCATGTTGGAAGCCAATTCAATCCACAACAAATGAAGGACCAGCTCACTAGATTGCTAGGAAAATTCAATCTGGTGTCTGTAAAGTTGCACGAAGTTTGGATGATGCTGCACCAAGGTGTGCAGCAGTTTAGTATTAATGGTTAGGATTAGAATTAATGATACTAGACTAATAATCCAGAGGCCTGGACTAATGGCTCAAACCAATGACATCAAATTGCACTTCAGCAGCTGGGGAATTTAAAGCAACAAGTTGGGAATCATAAAAATTCAACTAATTCACTAATGTTCTTTGGGAGAGGAAATCTGTGATCCTTATCCGTATCTGATTCCAGAGCCACCTTATGTGGTCGTCTCTGCTGCCTTCTGAGATGACATTAAGTCATTCGGTCCAAGGGCAATGAGGGATGAGCATTAAATGCTGGTGTGGGCAGTGATGCCCTTAGAAATTTTTTTTTATAAACAGCAGTGAGCTTGCTGGATAGTACCAGTCAGTGGTGGTGAGTGGAGTTAGCTGTAGTGGGAAACAGTATGTGAAATGCTTTAATGGATCTTTGTGCTTTGTTTTGCAGTTCAATAAATTGGAACAATGAATACTGACATTTCTCTCATGTCTCGGATAGTCACTGACAACGATGGGGACACAATGGTAGGTCACGTGCTGACATCAGACATGCCCTAGCTCAATGGGCCTCGTGGGAGAGAAACAGAATTAACATTTTACATCACTGACTTTCATCAGAACCAGATTCTAATGAAGGTAACAAATACATAATGCTGAACACACCCAGCAGGTCAGGCCGTGCTCAGCATTTGAGGAAGGTATATTGACTTGAAACATCAACTCTAGTTCTACCTCCACAGATGCTTCCTGACCAGCTGAGTATTTCCTGTACTTTGATTTTATTCCAGATTTCCAACATCTGCAGCTTTCTTGCATTTCAATTATAGGCCATCCCCAGGTTAAGAATGCCCGAGCTCCTGTAATATTATTAAATTCAAAAGTCCAACATACGTACATACATTCATTCCTATGAACAGCAGACGGTTTCTTCTCTCTCCACTTTTAATAATTGTTCTTTCTTATCAGTCTTATGTGCTTTTGATGACATTCATTACAACACTGTGAAGGTGTGGTTACCATAGAGTTCTTTTGTGAATTTTTCCAACTTAATGACTAAATTGACTTATGGATGTCTGTAAAAATGGAATCCATTCATTATCCAAGGTTGGCTTGTCCTGATTTTCTTAATTAATAACTTGGACCTGGGTGCACGGGGCACACTTTCTAAATTTACAGATGATGAAAAAGCTTGGAGGCCATGATGAATTGTGAGGACTTCAAGGTGACATAGTAGTAGAAAGGGTGGACTTTAATACCAAGAAGTGTGAAGTGTTATATTTTGGTAGGAAAGGTGAGAAAAGACCATTATAAACTAGATAGCACAATCCTAAAAGGGGTATAATAACAGAGACCTGTGAGTATTCATTGCATAGTTCATTGGAAGTGGCAAGGAACGTGAGAAGGAAGTGAGAAAGTGTCCTGGTCTGCAGAGACAGAGGCATATAGTGCAAGAACAAGGAAGTCATGATAAACTTTTACAAAACAGTGGTTGGGCCACAATTTGAGAATTGTGGGGTTCTGGGTACCACACTGGGAAAAATGTAAAGGCTTTAGGGAGGGGATGAGGAAATTTAGTTATGAGGATCGATTGGGTTGTTCTGCTTGGAATTGAGGAGGTTGAGAGGAAATCTGTTACAGGTAATCAAAATCATGAAGGATAGAGAGGAACTTTCTGTCGGCAGAGGGTTCAAGAATCCGTAGATGTAGAATGAATGACAAAAGAACCAAAAG
Organism: Pristis pectinata; assembly: GCF_009764475.1. Taxonomy (NCBI): domain Eukaryota; kingdom Metazoa; phylum Chordata; class Chondrichthyes; order Rhinopristiformes; family Pristidae; genus Pristis; species Pristis pectinata. The sequence continues at coordinate 12,797,485 of NC_067435.1, read as the reverse complement.
TAACTTGTGGATATTTTTCTTTAAAATCACAGCGAGCAGCAAGGGTCTGAAGTGCACAGCCAGGGATAGCAATGGAGACAGAATCAATGGCATTGTTCAAAGGGGAGTTGGATAAGTATCCCAAAGGCAAAACAGTTGTGGGCTATAGATAGAGGGCAGGGAGTGGGACTGACTGGATTGCTGTCACATAGAGCTGGAATTGGCCCGATAGGCTGAATCATTCTGTGGTTCTGTCACCGGGATGGCACATCAACACGAGCAGCTATAGAATTCAAGCACTGCAAAGCAAGAGGAACCTACAGCCACCACTTTCTGAACATCTCTACAACAGGGAGCCAGGCTACTGAACTCCAGAACTGTCTGTAAATCGCCACAGCCACAGTGCACTGGTGTGTTGTGTAAGCTATATCACAGTCATTGCAATGCAATGCCAGTGTTGCATAGAGGATTATTTCTAACTGGAGATGGGGAGAATGGTGATTCCAAGGATCAGGGCTCATTTCCTTTGGAAGTGAAACATCCAGCCACTCTGAAATTTCAAAATTATTTGAGGAGAATTCACAAATCAGATTCAGGTAAAGTAAAAGTTTCAGATACCAAAACTGAGGCTGTTTAGCATTGTGTAAGGTTGAAGGGACTCAGATAAGCATAAGCCTGGAAAGTGTATTCTGCTGCATTTTTCCCCCCTAGGTGTTATGTTTTACCCTGAGTAGATCAAATTAGTTTTCCAGATGAAATTGTGACAATTAACTATGACCCCTATGAAAAACGTGCTCTGCTCGGATCAGGTCTAAGCACTGGTCAAGATCTTGACCCTTTTGAATTGCTGCTCAACTGCAGTGATAGCTGGACAGCATTGTTGTGAGTGCTCAGAGTAACAATATATTAAACAGGCTGGGATACAATGGGTAGGGAGTGCATTTCACAAGCCAATGAAATCCACACTCACCAATGAAAAATCTCTCGAAATTCTAACTGAGCTTCATTTTAAGCCACTGCATTAACTGACTATTTCAAGGTACACAATGGGGCAGATCTTGAACAAATGGAAGTGATCAATGTGGAGTCACACTTTCCTAGGCAAACCATCATCCTCGCCTACACCTGTCACTTCCAATCCCCCTAATTAAGGGCGACTTCCCGAGAATGGGCACAGGTTTCAACTCACCATGCGATCTTGCTCATTTTCTGTCTCAGGAGCTACCACGATGTGCAAGAACAGACTGCGCAGGGGATAAAAGTCACGAGATGGTAATCAATTTTGCACTGAAGATCACATGCAACCATTACCCATATAACATGCCATGGCGTTAGTCAGATTACTTCACAATTTTGTAGTCCATTTTAGAGAGGCGATATTTGATTGTAACACACAAATGTCTAGTGGCAGTTAGGGTTTTGCTCGAGTACATTCACGTAACTTGCTCCTTGAGCCTGCATGAGTTAACAGCCGACCCTCTAATTCACATTCCCACATGTTCCTTGATTCCTTTGGTATCCAGAAATGTATTGTTTTCTCCCTTGAATATGGTCTTGGATGTGGAATCCACAGGGTAGAAAATTCCAGAGATTCACAACCTTAAGTGTAAAAGTTCCTCTTCATCCATTGTTTATGGCCAACCCTTCTTATCCTGAGACTATGTCTCTCCCAACCACACCCCATCCCCCCCACACCCCACCCTCAACCAGTTCTAAACCCACCAGTCACTCTGAATCTTGCACGGTTTAAATGAAATCATCTCTCATTTCTTCTAAACAATAAGCGAAGATCCATCCTACACAATCTCTGCTTGTAGAGCAACACTCAGAATCTACAGTGCATTGATTCCAAGAGAAGTAAATCCTTTCTTAGGTATCTGAAACTCCAAAATCCACAGAGTTGAAAAACAGGATAAGTAATTTGTTAAGTATGAAAAATACTGGTGCAAAGAGATAGAGTGGCCTTTGCTAACAAAGTAGTGGCAAACACTGGAGAATTCCTGTTTAGTGTAGAGAATGAGTAAGGTTGCAGTCATTCAGAAGCTCTCCTGGAAGTTGGTTTTGAGTCACTGATGTTATTTTCTTCCCTTGCAGCAGACGTTGAAGTTTGGCGGTTGTCACCAGAAAGGTGGGGACAGACACATATTAATATTTCAACTCAAACATCTAGTCCACCAGCACTGATTAACATACAGACATCACTAGATCAGCAGGTGTGATGAACCTCTCCTGTGTTTCAGACACCACATTTAATAAGGTGCGGAGCTTCACTGACACACACTCGGGATCTCCACCAGACAGCAAGCACCTGATGGATGAGCTCGAGGTCATCAAGTTCCACATTGAAGTCCAAACCAGAGTATGGCTCAGGCAGAACTTTATTTTTGTAACTTCATGTTATCCTTTCTCCCAAAGTAAAATACTGTGATCTGAAATTTAAAAAAGAGAAAATGCTGGAAATACTCAGCAGGTTAGGCAGCATGGGTGGAGTGAGAAACTGTTAATATTCTGAAGATTCCTCATTAGTCGGGTTATTGAGTTCAAGAGCCATGAGGTGATGTTGCAGCTCTGTAAAACTCTGGTTAGACCACACTTGGAGTATTGTGTTCAGTTCTGGTTGCCTCATTATAGGAAGGATATGGAAGCTTAGAGAGGGCTCAGAGGAGATTTACCAGGATGCCACCTGGATTGGAAGGCATGTCTCATGAGGATAGGTTGAGCAAGCTAGGGCTTTTCTTTTTGGAGCAAAGGAGGATGAGAGGGGACTTGATAGAGGTGTACAAGATGATGAGAGGCCTAGATCGAGTGGACAGTCAGACTTTTTCCCCAGGATGAAAATGGCTATCACGGGGAGCATAATTTAAAGGTGATTGGAGGAAGGTATAGGGGGGAATGTCATTAAGTTTTTTTTTTACACATAATGGTGGGTGTGTGGAACACACTGCTGGCAGAGGTGGTGGGGGCAGATACATTAGGGATATTTGAGAGACTCTTAGGCACATGAATGATAGGAAAATGGAGGGCAATGTGGGTGGGAAGGGTTAGATAGATCTTAGAGCAGGATAAAATATTGGCACAACATTGTGGGCCAAAGGGCCTGTACTGTTCTACATGTCTTATAACTGGGAAAATGTAGAAACCGGGCATGAATTAAGTTGCAGAGTAGGGGAAAGGCTGGCGAGAACAAAGGGAATGTCTGTGATAGAGTGGAGACCGTGAGAAAATGGATGATGCTCATTGGTACTGATGGAAAGTCTGTCTGAAGGACATGTAAATGAGGAAGAAAGAGAACGGGGGGAGAACTGGGTTTAACTGCGAGAATGTTATTGCCTGTCATTTTAATTCTCCATCCATCTGCCACTCTGCCCTCTCACACTGATCCATTGAAGCCCAAGGTGAGCTTGAAGAACCTCCTCATCCTTCGTCTATGTACTTAATATTAGACTCAACAATTTCAGCTAACCAGCCTTTCCAGTTTGTGTCAGAACTGACTGTTTGCTTGGCATACTCAGCATATCAGTAGGGATCTGCAGAGAGGGTGGGGCAGAGTTGGCTTTTTGGCTCAATGAGTCTTCATGTTTGGGGTGGGGGGGGGGGGGTAGAGAAAACTGATAGCTGTTTCTCTCTCGGTGGAGGCTGCCTGTCCTGCTGAGTGTTTCCATCATTTTGCTGCTTATATTTCAGATTTCCACCATCTACGGATTTTTGCTTCTAGGCTGTGAACGTTGAGTTGACCCTTTCCGCATCACATCTGGATGGTACGGAGCTGTGCGTCAGGCCAGCTCCAAGTCCAGAGTACAATCTTCTGGGATGTAAACAGCAGCAGATGAAGTGGTTTCCTCACATTGCTAATAAATAGCAACAACAAACTAGAGAATATACCTGCTGCAATCTGTCAGCTTCTGTTCCAGACTGTTACCTAGTGTCACCCAACCCCAATCATCTGTTGTGTGTCCCCCTCCACCTAGCCATCATATTGTGTAATTTGCTCAGTCACATAGTCTGTGTGCCACGCATAACTGTGACAGAAATGGCAGGATGTTTTAAGTGGAGCTTTGTACCACGACAGAGCTGCTCCTGTTCTCACAGTTTACTTTATTCCTAGACCATTGAATCCTTGAATCAAACAGTGAGCCTCCTGGCAAAGGAACGAAGCCACCATCAGCAGCAGATCAGACTACTCGAGGGTACGTAAAGGGGACGGATCTCTTGGAAATGTCTGCAGTCCAGGCAGTGAAAGCTGGAGTCAGGTGGGGAGTGTCCAGAGTGGGCAAAGGGGTGGTCTCTGAGATGCCCAAGGTGGTTTGGTACATTGTGTGGTAATCTCTTAGCCAACTTCAAGACTGCCCAAAGGCTTTTAAACAGAGGTTGAATGAGGTCCCTGTGGCTCAGTGGTGGTGGGTCTTGCTGAATGGTAGTGAGCCAAACAAACTAGGATCTGACACGTTAGGGGCTGCAGTTGTCCTCAGTACTTTTGGCGCAGCCTGTAGAGCTGCCACTGCCTCACAGCTGCAGTGACCCAGGATCAGTCCTGACCTCGGGTGCTATCTGCGTGGAGTTTGCACATTCTCCCCGTGACCACGTGGGTTTACCTGGGTGCTCCGGTTTATCCAAAGATGTGTGGGTTCGTTGGTTAATTGGCCACTGTAAATTGCCCACAGTGTGTAGGTGAGTGGTAGAGTGTGGGGGGAATTGATGGGAATGTGGGGGACAATTTAAAAAAATTGAACTAGTGTAAGATTCGTGCAAATGGGTGCTCGATGGTTAGTGTGGACTTGATGGGACATATTTCAGTCGGTGTGACTTATGACCAGCAAGGTGGTAATTCAGACAGGGTACGGGTAGTTGCTGGACATTTATTCTTACGAAACTCTGAATGTTTGGGTTTTGTGAAGGGGTTGCAAGTCAATATACTGATATTCACTGGTAGAGCTTGTGCTTCAGGGAGTCTGGGTTGGACAACAGCTACTCCCGCAGCGGTGGAAGGGAAAAGTTGAAAGAAAATTGCATTTATAATTAGCATTCAGGAAAATACTTCACAGTAAATGGTCCATTACTCAGGGGGTATTGTACCATAGGACATACAGCAGCAATGAGCACAGGAAGTTCCATATACATCAGTCAAATAAATAGTTTGTTTTGGACTGTTGGTTTCCGGAAAAACATTGTCAGAGAGCCTTGGAAGAAGCCCTCGCTCATTTGAGTGGTCTATGGGATCCTTTATGTCCATCCTGGGGACAGATGGACTCATCTGAAAGATGGACCTCCAACTAATTTTGAAACCCACCCCATCCCTCCCCCAGTGAAGGCATTAATTCTTGCTGCGGTTCCCGTCACCCTTCAGTGCTCACAGTTGTCCCCAACCACTCACCCTCAGCAGATTCTTCAATCAGAGGAGGAAATCTACTCAAACCCAAGCCCGGTGCCTATCTAGTGTCAAGTTCCCCCATGTACACTTCGTAATTGAGACAAACCCAAACCGTCTGAGATAATAGCCCAGAATACACATGGAACGAGATGAAATTTATTTAGTTATATTTTCTGGGCTGAATCATTAATTTTTCTCCTGACCTCAAAGCTCCCAGACCCTGTGCTGTGACAGACGAGGAGATGAGGCCTGGGGCAGATCAGCCATGAGCATATTGAATGGCAGGGCAAGCTCAAGGGGGCTGAGTGGCCTACTCCTGTTCCTGTTTTCTTGTGTCCTAATGAGAAATACTTCGACATCCAGTAGAGAAAACCTCCTTCCAACATCTGTGTGGCCGAGATTAGGTGATTCAACCCATGCTTACATTGCTATAATGTACCCCAGCTTGGGCACTTACCCAGCAGGCCAGCCTCTTGAGATGGTCCCACCAATCTTCCCCAGAAACCAGTTCTCCTTGGAGCTGACAGATGTCATGGGTGTTTCAATTTCATCGGTGAACCCTTTGTATCTTTCACAGCGGAGGTGAGGAGACTGAGCATGAGCAGCAATATCGAAGAGGACAGGATTAACTTGATGATAGACAGAAAGATCGAAGACTGGAAGAAGGAGCTGTCCTCAAACCTGACCAAACCACAAGAACCAGTCCAGCAAGCAGAAAGCCAGGTGCAGTCAACAGATACCAGCAACCAGGCTGAAGAACTTGCTACAGAAATACACGAGAGGTGAGCCATGCAAAAATAGAGAAAGGCTTCTATGGCAACGTAATTTACACTTCTTAACAGAGCTCAGTGGGATTTAACCCATATTTGTGCTAAAATCCACTCAGGCGTATCCAACTCAAGATCAGCAGGGGCAGATTAGTGGGTAAGAATCCAATCACCTCTATGGCCACTGGTCGAAAGTGAGATGTAGCCGATCATTGATTACCTCCCCTCTCCAGTCAAGTCAAGCCATGCATGGACTAGGCTTACCATTAGTAATTGGTCCACTTCTTCTAGTGCCTGTGGAACTATTTCCAAGCACATTCAACAATCCAGTGGCCATTGATTCCAGCACCATTTTGCTGGAGTGAGGCCCAGGCCTACATCTTACTAACTTCTGCACATATTATAATCATTCAGAATAGTGGTGACTTGAGAGTAACATCACCAAGATATTAAACCACCAGGAGCTGCAGGTTTGATTCTGTGGATATTCACATTCAGACCTTGCTGGTAGCTTCAGATCAGAAGTCTACCCCATGACAAAGACTCAGGGCATGGATGTTCAGGTCAACTGGAATCTTTTAAAAGATTGTACCAATATCTGTTGTAAAAGGGATCATGACTTTAGAATAATGTTAATAGAACACTTTGACTTTTTTTTAAAACCAGTGTAAGGTTCATGGTTGAAAAATGTTTTGTGAATGCAGTACAATCAGATAAAGGGCTTTCTCTTGCTCTGATTTTGTGTTTGGAGCTTGGCCTGTGCATCTTAAGGAAGGGAGGTAGGTTGTCAGAGGAGCTCTGGAACTTTGCCCTGTTGAGCACTTTGTGCTGAGGAATTCTCATGCATTTAGGGAAAGGATGGGAAAAGTGACAACTCAACATTTTTCTGGATCAAAGTCATTAGAGAGAAGAATGTCACCTGAATAATCTGGGGAAAATACAAGGGGAGAGCATCTTTTCCACATGTTGATTGTAAATTGCTCTCTGGAATTATCAGAATCAAGGAGTTAATTCAGTTCTTTACGTTTCTTGCAGCAAAAAATTTCTATGGGAAGAATGTGAATCATTGCGGAAAGAAATAGAGCAAATTAACAGAAAACTAAGTCAGTATCCTTTACCTCCTCTTACTATGATGTGGATTGGGTTGATAAACAATAAGTGCTAAGCCTGAATTGGGTACCAACAGGATCATTGCAGAATGTGTGCTTCCTAATCCCCGCCAGGGATACAGTGCCAACAGGGTATTGCAGCCTAGGGTATGGTCCATGGTAATGCCAAGCAAGTGTTTGGAATCAGGAGGGAAATGCATGCCTGGAAGTCTTAGAGTCTTAACTTAGTGCAGGGTTAAAACAAGGATGAAGCAGTTGAACAAGGTAACTCTATTTGAATTGCAATAGATATTAGGGATGCAACAAGTCTTAGGCAAAGTAAATCAGTTACTGTATGAGCAAATTAATCTCATTAACTGCTGATGTCATACAGAGCAATTAGTTTGTGTAAATTACATAAACTTGTGCAAGATGATTAAAGGACATCCCTAGCTTCAGCTGAAGGATGGAAACACAGCTGCACTGTTGGGTGAGCAGTGTAAAACTGGGTCCCCCAGACGATGAGGGCCCAGGCTGATCTGATCTTCATTGGGTTGAGGACGAACCATTTGTCAGTTGCAGATCCCTGCAACTGGAGAGGAATAAATCACATTCTGCTCTTGGCCACTGACCCCTGCTCCCCCAGGCATGGGTGAGGGTAGAACTGAGTTTGGTGGCCATATTCCCCTCAGTCAATGTTCCCTGCTGCTCACAGCTGAGAGCTGTCCTTTGGGATCACTCTCCCATTAATCTGTGCATTGAGTACAGGACCAGTGTGGGGAAAACTGGTAATCCAAGTGTGTCCTATCACCCTAGGGTCCAGTGAAAGAAAGGCCTGTATTTATGTAGCAACTATCATATCCTTTTCAGGATCTAACAAAGCACTGTACAGCTAATGGTACCTCTTTCAGGCTTGTCACTTGTAATGTAGAAAGCACAACAGCTAATTATATACATTACCAGAGGTTTACGCAAACAGCAGTTATCAGCGACGTTGGGTGAGGGATAGATAGTATTCTGCGCAGAACTCCACTAAATACTCTTTAAAATGGTGACCTGGAATCTTCAGTTCACCTGAAATAAGGCAGGTATCAATACAATGTCTTACATTTAAGAAAGCACGCAGGCAAGAATATGATCAACTGAATCATGGCAGACTCGTGGCTGGATGAATCATCCTCTGTTTGAGGATGAAGTGAGACCAGAGATGTCTTTGCCAGTGCTGGTGTATCCAAGCTGTGCTGCGCCAGTAAGGGCTGTTTCGTCATTGGGAGGAGGCACCAAGCAAAGGTCAGGTCCTTCCTCCAGAAGTGGAACGCCATACCCACCTACCGAGATGGAGAAATACAAGATTCACAGAATGCTGAAGACTTCTGGAATTAAAATGAAAATAAATATTTTTCACCTTTTTGGTTGCAGCTATTCAAGAGGACGATCTGTTAAGTAGTTTGACAGATTGCAAAATACTCAGACAGAACCAAAAGAAATATAATCAGGTACAGCAACACTAGAATTACTCAATTTGCTCTTCATTGCTCTTGTTCGGCGATTATTGAAGGAGCTTCGTAACTGATCCAAATCCCAGTTTACTTACAGAATTTGGAGAAAATGCATGCTTTGAACTTCAAATTATGGTATTGATTTTTCTCCATCACAGACCATTCTTTGGTCATATGGTTATACTACACCGTACCCACATCCAAGGAGAATATTGACAGTTCCCCACTGACCCTTGCAGAAGCTAATCTTATGAAGGACTATTGTTCTCAATCCTAGCCTGACCATTCCTTGTTACAATGAATTATGACTAATTCTGTTATAGTGAATCAGTTTCTCCAGATCTTCCACCTTGTCCCATCATAAAATCCTCCATGGGTGAAGGGTGCAGTTTGTGAGGGACCAATTGAGTTTGAATGTCCAATCAGGCAAGAATTTAAACCATGGACCTTAACTGATGGGAGTTTAACACTACTGATGTCCTGCCATCGCTCTGAGCATCAGCCAAGTGCACTTCCCCGGAGGTACTGAAGCCTCTGAAAGGGACAGCACTACTACTGCTTGAAATATCAGCTTCAGTGAAACTTATTAGATCTTTGGATCTACACGGTGTTTCTCTATTAGTAGAGCAGGACATTCCTACAGAAACAGTTAATGGATCCAGCACATCAGCTATTTGCTCAAATAATCCCAATTTTTCCTTTCAATAAGGAAAAACTTAAAAACTTCCCCACTTTCTCATCAGTTGGTACTTCTGCAAGAACCAGTAGAGCCTCCGCCATTGTCCTTATCCTAAATTCACCTTTGCTATCCAGGAGCTGCAAAACAGTGATCAGGAGTGTGAACCCAAATTGAAACTTCTCAATTTCTACCTCCTAAAACAGCACAAATCGAGTGGGATGGAATGTTTGATAGAGCTTATGGTATTAGTCATGTGGCAGCATGGTAGCGTAGCGGTTAGCGCGACGCTATTACAGCACCAGCGATCGGGGTTCGATTCCCATCGCTGTCTGTAAGGAGTTTGTACGTTCTCCCGTGTCTGCGTGGGTTTCCTCCGGGTGCTCCGGTTTCCTCCCATGTTCCAAAGACGTACGGGCAGGTTAATTTGGGGTTTAAAATGGGCAGCGCAGACTCGTTTGGTCTGGAAAGGGCCTGTTACCACACTGTAAATAAAAAAAATTAAGACTAAGTTAAAACAATCACAAGTAACATCCTGTAATGTTTACTCCCATCCAGATTCTAGAAAGGCTAATACAAGATGCGACAAGTGCAGTCACTGGATCCTGACAGGAGTTAAAAGACATAAGTACGTGGCAGAGCAACAGGCTCATAAGCAGTGAATGTGAGAGAGGGGCACAATGGTAAATGGGTAGGAAAATGCTCGAGTTACTGATTTAGCCATGATCCTGATGCATGGAAGAGGAGACTTAAAAGGCCACACAGCCAATGCCTCCTCTTAATTCCTTTCCTCATAATGGAAAGAGATTGAACTGCCCGATGGTAATGCACTGACTGCATTGATACTGATCTGTACAGAGTAACAAGGTTAAGAAGGGAGAACAGCTGCCAGGATCCTTGCTCTCTGTTGACCTTTTCTGAAATGTGAGGGAAGATTGAACTTGGCAGAGAAATTAAATGGCCTACCCTCGGTCAGGCACTTAGAGAGGACCAGCAACAGACAGCACATTTCAGAGAAGGGGCAGAGGCAATTGGAACTACCAGAGTGCAGGGTACGCAAGGATGAACAGGAGGGGCATGGAGTGTCCTCATTCAGGGCTGTAACCTTCAACATTCTCCATGTGTTTCTACATAGGCTAGCAATGATCGATATGCAGGAGCAGATTCAGAACCTGTGTTATTCCGGCAAAGGAAACAATACCGTTGCCAAGATTAAGAGAGGTTAGTCTGAGCACCACTGATTTGATGACCTTATTTTTTTTAAAGTCATATTTAAAAATGATTCATCTCACTTGAGGGGGAAGCAGGAGCCAGCACAACAATCGAAACACATCCACGATGCATTTACAGTCCATGTCAATTAGTTTTCAGGTGGCAAGTGTGTACTCCCAGATCCTTTTTCTAGGAATCTTCCATTGGCCAATGCTCCACTGCTATTCTGGGAGCATCCCCTGATTTGTAGGGCCCTGTGAGGCTCAATATTTGATTTACATTATGTTTCCAGTTTGGTAGAGAATAAAGACCACACTCCAAACCACCAAAACACTGGTGTTTCCAGTGCTGAAACTGGCCAGTAATTCTGTCAATGCAGCCTTAATCACACAGTCCTGGACTTCAACCCACTGCTGGCCAATGAGGGAACCAGAAGTTAAGTTGCTATCCTCCCCTCTCTACTACCCAAGGGAGCTATAACCAACTCCCTTCTCATTCAGCTCACAGAATGATGGACAGATTCCCTCGAATGGTTCAATAGGTGAAGACACTGCCCCATTTGGTAGTATTGAATGTTGGACCACTGTTCGAGCTGAGGTATAGTGTACCAACCTAACCAAGATCAACAGAGCTGTCAGGGTAACTTTTTATTTAACTGAAAGAGCCCCCGTCTAATAAGATGCAAGGTGGTAGCACAGTGACCTGCTGTACCATGATTTTAATGACATTTAGTTCCAGTCAGCCAATTAGCCCCTCTCTGAGCATACCAAATAAACGGAGGTAGAGTGTACTAATGAAGCATGGTTTCTCTTTAACAGGTAGAAGTACTGAGTGCACAAGGAAAGAGTTGATGGTGAAACAAATGTGCAATGCTTCAGATTCTGATGTGAGTTGGATCGACAGCATGGTGAATTCACAACTGTCATAGTCTCCCCCTCTTGCAGGCTTCATTGCTGACAAAACCTACTCCTTATCCCAAGTAGCTGATGCTCACCAGGAAACCTAGAGAGCCCTCATCAGGGGAAGATCCCTACCAAGCCCTTATGTGATCTCTTTATCTACTATTTCCTGTTGCAAAGTGATCAGTGATGTGAAAATCAAAACATCAAAACAAATCTTAAGTAACAACGTGCTGGAAACACGTCAGGCAGCATCTGTGGAAAGATACAGAATTAACATTTCAGGTTGAATACCCATCTTCAGAACAGGGATAGTTGTTAGTCGTAACTAACTCGCTTTCCCAGTTCTGATGAATGGTCTTTGAAACATTAACTCAGTTTCTTTTTTCACGGATAGTGCCTAGGTTTCCAGCATATTCTGCCTTTAAAATCAGTAACATGAACTCACCTACCTGGACCAGGCTAATGCCACATATCTCCTACGCACCCCAATCCCTCCCTATTCACTACAACCTCAAATTCCAGTCCCTAGGAAACAGCTCACAAACCAGGAACCTGAATGCGTCTAGGGCTACATAACCTCATATTACACAGCCTGTGGATTTGGGATAATAACTCTAATTCAGTTCTTTAATTTAAGATTATTGCATCCCCAACATTTTTCAAACAGTTGTATTCCAATTTAAAATATCAAATCCTGCTACAGGATTTAGTAGGTCTGTAAATTTCAACCTTTGTATTCTAATGGCTGAAGGAATGAAGTTTCCTGGTGTCCAATCCTAGCCCGTACCAAGAGGCAGAAATATACCACCAGCCCTTTAGGTTTTAGTTCAAAATGCATCTGGGTCATAACCAAGAGATAAACATCACTTTCTCTCTCTCTGCTGTTCTGTGGCTAGGGATGGTGGGAGGGTGGGTGGTGTGCTTTTCTATTGAACAACTCTACATCTAAAGTATGTGGTACAAAATCCAGCCAATATAATTGGGGGATTTCTCCCACAGTGTGGCTATTATATCTTGTCCAGATTAGATACAAAAAGCAGTTTCTAATCTCCAGTTTGTTTTGCACAGTTTAAATCTTGGCCCATTCTAGCATATCAACCTCTCTTAACAATTTGTACTAAGATATCTTTATAAGCCACATGTACATTGAAACACAGTGAAATACATCTTTTGCGTAGAGTGTTCTGGGGGCAGCCCGCAAGTGTTGCCACGCTTTCGGTGCCAACATAGCATGCCCGCAATTTCCTAACCAGTACGTCTTTGGAATGTGGGAGGAAACCGGAGCACCCGGAAGAAACCCACGCAGACACGGGGAGAACGTACAAACTCCTTACAGACAGCGGCTGGAATTGAACCTGGGTCGCTGGCGCTGTTATAGCATTACGCTAACCTCTACACTACCGTGCCAGCCATTTATCTAATCTTCAAATGGAACTCATTGCATGAAGCTGTGGATGAACCACAACATAAACTTGTCTTCCATAGCACCTGTATATCAGCTATAGAGGAGTTAAGGCCTCTTGCCTTCTAAGGTTTCCCCCAACTCATATGACGTCAATGTGAGATGGGGGTAAAAGACAACCACTGGGGAGAGACAACCACTGGGGGAGTATCCTGCTGGATGTCAGCTAAGAATTCAGAACTAGAACTTGGATCCTCATTCTTCCAGAATGCCCAGAGTGGGGCATCAACCTTCGAACTCAGATGGGAGACGTATCACTAAGCAAAGGCTTGCTCCAGAATTCAGTGCTGGAAAGAAAGCCTTGCATTTCTATAGCACCTTTTACAATCTCAAGATGTCTCAACTTACTTTGTAACAAATGCCAACAGGTTATTCCCTGGTGAGAAATGTAAACTTCACCATAACTCTGCAGTGTAAATCCACTGTCTCCTTAAGTCTGTCAGTTGGATTTTCTGAAGGGAACAGGAACTGGGTGAAATGCATGGCCCACACAAGCTGGCCTAATGCCATCTTCATATTAACACTGCAGTAATAAAAATGTCCATTTTAGCTTAGAAAAGCAAGTCAGAAATCCAGCTGGATACCGGTAACTGGGACTAGCCTCACTCAGGAGGGGAATTTGTTAGATTATCTAACAAGAGATTGTTATATAAGCATATGGAGGAATTTAAAATAGAGGGATATGTGGGGGAAGGGGTTAGATAGTCTTAGGCGTGGTTTAAAGGTCGGCACAACATGGTGGGCCGAAGGCCCTGTATTGTGCTGTGCTGTTCTATGGTTCTATGGAATATTTCAAGCAGATGTGTTTATGGGCACGTGCTCCTCTCTAACACTTCTTCCTCCCCCAAACCAAAAAGATTGAACGAATCCATTATACGTTTCAAATGGAGCCGATATTTGGATAATTCAAGGTGAAAGAGGACAAGGAAAAAGCAATTAGTTCCCTCAGCAAGGACGTCAATAAAATGGGGAATAGATTTAAGGTAATTGGTAGAATGATTAGAGGGGAATTTAGTAAAACTTTAAATCCAGAAAATGGCAGGGGTCAGATCTCGTTGCCTGAAAACCGAAGATGGAGGCAAAACCTTCATCACATTTATAAAGTGTCTGCATGACATGCCACAGATGTGTGAGTGACGGAGAGCTGAGAAGTGAGATTAATAGCAATAGGTCTGGCATGGACATGAGTGGCTCCCTTTAGTGCTGTAAATTTTGATCATTCCAAGATGCTCTCCTTTGCATAGCCACAATCAAACATATACGGTCAAAACATCTATGCTCTACCACCTCTTATCTATTCACAGGCATGCACTTGTCCAAGAGATAACAGGGAAAAAAAAACACTTTCTCTGATACTTTGCATAATTTTAACACTACTTATGACTGACCGCATCACTTTCCATTCTGTTTAGACTGATACATGGTAAAGGAATCCAAGTGTAAGCTTTTGACAGCTGCTGCCCTTAATACCATCACCTTGGACCAACTGCCTGAGCAACATCAGAGTCAAGGTGCAAGATACCAGCAGCCAGATGCTCAATAAAGTGAAAATACACAAACTCCAGAGCAGCCGATTATTACTGAGCTGGCAAAGCATCCTAATGTCTAAGTTAAGAGTACATTCTGGTATGGGTCTCTATTAATAGGATCACTCCAAAACATTGCAGAAGGAGGTATTTTAAAAATCAACCTGTCTCCCATTGGAACTCTCAAGTTAGTCCATGGCAATCTCCAAACATCTTACCAAGAAAGTTTACCAGAATCAGAAGCTTTGAACCATGGAGACCATCACACCAAAGTTCAAACCTGCACTCATACCAGCAGGAGACACAAGAAAGCAGTCAAGAGCAGCAATCCTCACATCCTCCTGCAGCACACAAATCTATCCTGTTGTACTCATTCAGGACATCACTGAGAGTAAAGCTCCCTCTGCAGTGTCCCATTAATCATTCCCACGACAGGAACATCAGGGAATAGATGCACAATAAAGCTCCTAATGCAGTCCTACACAGCAGGTGTAACGTCAACAGCAAGACCAATTATTATTTTTTTTAACTGTTCCTCTGACTTTCAGGAAGGCCAGGAGTAAAGCTGTGAGCTAGCAGGCAACACATTCATGCTCTAGGTTCTGTTGTTGGTTTTGATTGGCAATGACATTGCCTTCAATTAACCATTTATATGGTCTGTTGAACCAGTCAAAATACACAGTGGTTAAAAAAAGTGAAGGGAAAGATTGTATCGTTCTAGTAACATCTGCAATAGCAAATTAAAACGCACATCTCCGTCTAGCTCCCATATTTCTATAACTTGGATCAATTTGAAGCAACTAAAGCTAGATTCCAAAAGTGAACAGTGCACTGAAATGATGCCTCTCAGCTCCTACCATGGCAGCCTTCTAAAGGCAAAAACTGTTTGGTGCTCCAGTGTCCCTGATGCCTGTTGGAGTTGCAACTTTAATGATGCCCTTCAGGATATCCTGGAGCCCTCAAGTCCTTTTGAAGTATAGTCCTTGGAATTTTATAAGAAATAAGCTGCAAGGAGACATTCCCAACAATTTCTAATCAGCAAAGGGATACACAGACATACAAATCAACCAGGCTTCTTTGAATGGAAAGTGGTAGGAACATGTGAGCATCTCTTCACAGATCTGCTTCCTATCCATCCCTCTCCTAACTTATTTTTCCACTTTCCTATTGCCAATGAGGTCTCTGATCTGAAACAGTAACTCCATTTCTCTTTCCACAGATGCCGCCTGACATACTGATCATTTCCAGCATTTTCTTTTCTAGTGTTCCAGTATCTTGATGATTTTTGATTTTCCTTCCAAGTGGTGTGTGAAGCCTGCTGAAAAGAGTTATACGGAGAAAAGTCTGGGCTGGGTTGTGACCCATGATACATATCAGGATGTATCCAAAAAAGGCTTTCAAACTAACTTCTTAATTTGTTGAAATGTATTTAAATATTCCCCAGCTTTGAATAATTTCACATAGTTTTCCAGTTCTCATCCAAACTCTCTCCCTTTAACAACATTAAGTTGTAATGTGAACCAAGGGTCCCAGACTCAATCACCCTTAATCTTAACCAGATCTTGTTGATTGCTTAAGGTATGTACAGAAATATTTCATTTGCTCTAGAATTACATTTATACATTTAATAACCTTAAACACGATTCTTATTGTCCTGCTTTGCATTTCTGATGTTATATTAGGCTCATTCCAAACCATCAGCTCCAAGTTTATCTTAAGACTCTTTATCTTAGTACATGGAGTTAAATCCATTAAATAAAACACCAAAAGCTGGAGCATAACGATTGTCAATTGTGGATGATTCCATTTATTTATAACTGCCAAGCAGCTTTAAGTTCAGTTTATTTCTAAACCAAAATAAGGTAGAATGCTTTTGCTTTAATCCTTTGATGTGTGGTAAACACAGACTGAGAATTGGAATCTGAGACTTTTATACTTTTCTGCACAGTTTTGGTCACTGCATAGGTCCTCTCATGATATGAATGTCTTATTCCAACATCTCATAAAATTTAGGCGAAAACCCTTTGTAAATGGAAAGGGTAATCTGTCCTACCCTTTAACATCATGTCAGCTGAAGAGATTCTCAGCTGCACAGCTGTGCCCTCGAAGGGGAGGGTGTTTGTAGAATTGACCCGTGACCTGTTTCAATTTAAATTGCATTATCTAATTTCCCACCATGTCTCAAAATGTCCAAAACCCCAGGAGGGGAAGGAGGAAGTTCTCTCCAGACTGCCCTGCCAAATAAAACATTCTCAAAGGATTAAAACTTGCTAGTGTTATCTAGGAACCTTTCATGAAATACAAGGAAACTGTTTGGTTTACTAGTACTGCATTGTAGTATAGCACTGTGTGCTTTAGGAAGGCCTGTATTCATTCTGCTAGTAGAAAGCTGGACTGTCTGCACACAGATCAGAACAATAAGTATGAAGGAGTGTGCACCCACCACCAGATGCCAGGTGGCTATGTTAACAGGTTTTTTAAAACCACTTCTGTTGCTGGATTTCACTGGGATGCAATTCTACTGCCAGTCAATAATCTCACCTGCGTGAGAGAAAGAGGCTGGTTCTCACCCCATATTTATGTACATGTTCCAGCAGGGTTACAGGGTGGCAAATCAGGAATGGAAACCAGTTACTTTCTCTCCTCCCAAAGCTTTCAGCAACCCCAGCTGAGATCCGCAAAACTCTATGCAGAGCAAGGATGGATCCTGGGACCTTCCTGATCATTTGTGGATCAGTGCCGTGAATGACAGTGCTGTTGAGGCAGCTGGAAGGTCATTTGGATGCTATCAAGTGATACACAGGCCTTCCTAAAACAACACAGCTGGAGAAATTTTCAGTAGTACATGCACAGTAGCTTCAACAATGAACAGTGAGCATACAAATTTCATTTGAATATCAGTGATAAAATCAATATTCTCTCAGACAAAGCAAATGCTGTTTTGCTGGTTCAAGCAGATGGATTGTATTTTCCATCTAATCTCACAGTAATATTCATCATTTCAAATTCAGGCATGTTTATAAATAGAGCAAGAAATTATGCACATGATTTTTCCAAAATCTAGCAGCATTAGATTTATGTAAAATGTCAAAGTGTGTAACTAGGATGAGAAACAGCAATATGTTCAGCCAACCCTGGATACAAGATCCAATTTTCATATCATGACTCAATCACAGAGTCATAAGAGGGATTAAACAAAATGGCTTAAAGAATACAGGCTGAGCGAGGAAGGTAGTTGTTGCAATATTTGGGCTGGTCTGCACAGAGTTGCGTTAGGACAATGGTACAGGACATTTTGGGGAGGGGGAAGGATGGTTCCAGATTACTGTGGCTACTCAGCAAGCCTTGTCAGAAGTGCAAGGGCAGGAGTAGCTCCCAATGTTCTCCACAGTTAAACAATCTGCCAGCACTCACCAACAACAATTCACACCGTCCACGGAGACAGCAGAGGCAAAGAGTGAAGAAACATTAACCCCACGAGGAGTTAACCTCTGAGGTGAGGGTTTGAGGAAAGGAGAGGTGGCAAGAAAAGTAAGCACAAATAAACATTAATGGAGGAGGAGGGGTGGTGGGAAGAACTTGCAACACAAGTAGGTGGGACCAAAGAAACAAAATTCTACAAGAACGCCACCTTGCAGCCGTCGCTCTGCTCCTCTACAACCTGGCTACAGGAAGTGAGGCTTGCACAGAAGTCTTCAAGTTAGCCAACCCTCCCAGCCAATAGTTACAGCCCTAACCATTGCAGAATTTCACTCCAGTTTCTTGAATAGTGCATCACTATCAGCAATCAAAGCCAAATATAGTAAACCATACAATGACAGGTGAGAGGCAGCATCGGTTTATCAGAATCAGGCTGCACTCAATGGAAAAGATACCACTACAAAAATAGGCTCCAGATGTGCCTACACACAGCCCAAACATGCTTGTTGACAGAGCATTCAGAATACATTGGGAGGAACTAATACTGGATTGCACTTCTGCTCTGGGATGTTCCAAAGCAGCATTTCAACTGCATATTTAGGGAAAATAACCTGCATTTATCCAGCAGCATCTCTCACTAAACTAAGCATTTCTCGTTCAATGAATTCTATTGTGTAATGACTGTAGTTAATGGGTAAATATGGCAGCATGTTGTATACAAGTGACAATGAGATATTTAATCTTTTTTTGGTTGAAGGAGGAATATTGGCTAAGGGGGCAGGAGAACTCTGCTGCTCTCTGAATAGTAACGGGGGTCATTAGAAGCCACTTAAGTACTGGAAGAGGAACCCACAAGAGGAAGGATGTGGGAGGCAGAAAATGAAGCTAAAAGAAAAATGATTGGCCAACAGGATAGACAAGGCAAAAATAATATCTTAGATATAATCAGCCTGATCAAGACAGAAGCTGCAGCAATATTTTATATCCAGTTAGTTACTGGAGTGGAAGTGTTCCATATTAATACCACAGCGTAATCCATTGCAGCCTACCATGCCTTGTACTCAGACATCACTGTGTGTGGAGCATTTGCACATCTCACAGGCTAACCACGTGGTAACAGTGAAACAAAATCCCCATGTCTGTATGTGGCTAATGAAATGGCTGCATATTAATAGTCATTAGCAACATGGTCAATGGCTGCACATTTGAGTTAGTTAGGAAGAGAGATAGCCACTTGATTGCGAGCCCTTAACCCTCCTGACAGTTCTGCAATTTGATTAATAATTTACACTCCCTGAAGTAACATGCAGAGAACCTGTCAGTGAACTACACAGTGACCCAAGCTGTGAAAGCCCATGGTTCCACCATATTGAAAGGTGCAAACTGTATCACAGAAAGACCGTGGAAACATCTATTTCTATTCAACCCCACCCACACTCAATCTTTCTGTTGTGGCCAATATTCTTCAAATTAAGGTTCAAGGAAAAATCTATGGTACTTTTAGTGGAACCAATGTTTAAAATAATGTGCAGATAGCTACCTTCCCCAAGCTTAAAACAATTATTTGTTAACATGACACAAAGGCTCACCATGCAGGCATCATGATGGCCTACTACTACCCCATTGATAATTTGGTCCTGAGTTTAGCAGTAAGAGACTGCAATGTTGCAATCAGCTAATTTTATGAACTGAACCCATACAGGTAAACAGTGGCATTATTATAAACTCTCAACTGAAGACCATGTATCAAGCTTGGCTGTTCATTAGGTATGGTGGCGGGGAGAATACACTGCGCTCTTCACAAAGATTCTGAATATCCCAATGAAAGCCAAACGTCTCCACTGCATGGACGTCAACTGAGATTCGCCTGCTTGTGCCTCAGTCCTGGTAAATTGATCCTGGAGATGTTACTCCAAACATTTCACATTTTAACTATGGGGGGTGGGGAGGGGGAGGGGAGGTGATAAGGGAGGGAGGGAAGATGTACACTGCAGACACAAGGAAATGCATATAGCTATGCTTCAGATCAAAGGCTGATTTCAGAAATAATAAGTAACTATATTAAATACAGAAACTGGAACATACAGAATAAATAATACAAACTAAATAGTTATGCAATCAGACAGCTCTTACCTGTTAGCTCAATTAATAACTGAAGACAACACTTCGAGAGTCATTAGGATCAGTAGTCACGGTTCAAGTCAGCAGTAACAGGATTAAAAATCCAGATTATACAATGGGTTAAACGGGGAGTGGATCAACCCTTGGAGTCAGTGTGATGTGAAATTAACAGGCTCTAGGGTTGTTCAAGTGCCACATGGCATTAGAAACCTCTTTCTGCTCTATTCCAATGATGTTCTTGAACAAGAACCAGAGAAGAAACCCCTTCTGACAGTGGTCTTTTGCACTGTCCATACCAACATCCTGTGGCTTTAATGAGATTTTAATGCCAGTTGGTGTTGAATCTGGGGCAGTTCTGTGTTATTGGCCAAGCCCAATTTCAAACCAAGCTCCAGCAAAGAACACATCCCTTGAAAAGGCTTTCATCTCATCAAGAAAAATCTGTACCCACACCCGATGAAATGCGTCTCACTCCCAATATCACCCAGAGTAAAATGTTTACAATAAAGAAAGAACGTAGCATTACAAATTTTAAAATGTCACTGCAAGGCAGCTGTCTGCACGTGTGGGTTTGGCAAGAAGCTAATCCTGGTTTTAGAAGTCCATCTGATGTTCTTTCCTTTGTTCATGGAAGGGCTCTTATCGCACTATTTTATAAATGAATTACCAATCAAAATAGATAAACGATAGCCCATTCTTAAAGAGATAAATATTTTGCCTATCCTTTTCCCTAAATAAAGATGTGGTTTGACATTCACTGAAAATATTCAGGTCACAACACTGCCAATTTAATGTTGGAACAGAATGTTGTGGGGCAATTTAAGAGAGTGGTGACAAAGGAGTGCTACAATGCGACAATCTGCTGTGTTGTGACAGGGTACGTGCCTACACGTGAACTGTGAATTGACTTACTGTGGCTCACACAGTACACAGGAGGGAGCCAAAAATCAAAGAGGTAGTTCCATGAGCTGACTTGACCTCCCAGGGAAAAGAGTTGCGGAAAGGATGCCAAATGCAGCAAAGGATGCATCTTTTGCAATCAGCCAAGGGGAGTAATGGGTCCAGACAATCGGTCTCAGGTGTTCTGGACCCAGGGAAGCAAAGACAGGCAAGATTCCCTGCCGCAACTGTAATTCTAGCAAAATGCATTTCAAGTAAACCAGTGGATAGTATCAGACTCTGCAACCATTCCCCCATCTGTCCTTCCTGATGAAACTTACTCCCTTTAATCAAGCTCATACTATGTTAAGGATTGGGTAAATGAGGGGGACTGACCAATCTGTGAGCTCTTAAAATGCAAGTCGGCACCTCAGCAACATCTGCATCAATGCATTACATAACTGGTTTCAATATCAGCTCCAGCCCGATAGTCGTCAATGCCTTGAAAAGTCTGCATCAAGCAGAGCTACAACTGACATACACAATTTCAGCAACAATATAAGGGGAAGGAAAAGGTAACCAGATCATTCTCAGGAAGAGTTATACCAGTGTCAGAGTAAAAGCTACCCAGAAAGGTTAATGATTGCCATGAGTCCTCCTCATTATGGAAAGACACCAGAACATAAATATTGGAACGTTCCAAGAGGCTCCTAGTTTGTTCCCTGCTGAAACATAGCAGGCACAGATATTTAATTGAGAGTTCATTGTTCATTAGAGAAAAACAAACTCGTCAGTGCTGTTCCGCTTTGACTTCCCTGCTCTTTCAGACTTGGAGATTTGCACAGTTGTTTCCGGTTTACGAGTGCAAAGTTCATCCAGACTGTAATCCTGAGCACAGCCCTCTGCAAAGGTGAAAATAGGGTACTTCTCTTTCAAAGACGAGGAGCCCAACACCTAAAAGAAAAACAAAATCATTTCACTGTTGTGGAGATGTGTACAACCAGGAAAAGCACAAGTTCTATTCCATCAGGTCATTTGGGCAGCTGATAGTTTTTAAGAGCATCTATTACTGAAGGTGAATTTCTCTCTCCAAGTTTCATCATTCCTCCTATGTATCCCAAACCCCAGACATGAGAACTCTTCCCTAACGGTTTCCACAGCTTGACTGTCTCCATTTCTCAGTGAACACCAAAGTGCTCTTGTAAACTGATCAATGCCATCTCTGATGTGTGCTGTACTAATTTCAGTAACCAATGGCCTGGTTAATGGTTCTTTTGATTGGTCGCACAGTTTGGAATGTTTTAAGTCAGTATATTTCTACGTTCCTCTAACATTTTTATCGACAGAGGAAAAAGAGAAATTCTCCCCACGAATAAATAACAGAAGAAATTGCTCCCCATCTCAGTTTTAAATGGTCACCTCCCCATCCTGAGATGATGCCCCCTATTATTGGGCTCCACTACCAAGGGAAATATCCTCACAAAAATAGTCTGTCAAACAAATACAGAATTGTGTGTTCTCAGAGATGATCAGAGCCCAGTAACCAGCTTGTATTACTTGCATAAAATTAAATAAATTGCCAATACTGGAAATTTGAAATGAAAACAGAAAATGCTATTAATACTCAAAGCAAGCAGCACTTGTGAAAAGAAAAAGTTAACATTTCAGGTCAATGACCTTTCATCAGAAAACTTGTAGAATTCCTGAGTTTATATCACTGATATTATTTGAATTTGTTTAATATTAATTGAAGACAAAGAGAGAGTGGTAAAAACTGCCATTATTCTCCAAAGTTATGGTTTAATTCCCACAGTAACTTGAGTCATCTCCTTTGGTTCCACTCCCCAGGCTTCATACTGTCTATTTATTTTAAGTTCCGAATCTACATCGCTAATGCAACTTGCCAACAGATATGGTTCCAATACAAACCCCGCCCCCCCCCACACCATGCTCCCACTCAGCTTTCCACTCCAGTCCAATGCAACTCCTTCAACAACACCTACTGCTTTTGACTAAAATTTTCCTCCAACCTCCACCCCCACCAGGACAACTTTGAACTTCACCAATATCCATGCACATAGAACTTTATCAAATGCCACGGACTGTTCTCCAGAAGGGCAGCACTCGCTAGAGTAACACCAAGTATGGTGCAACAACAAACTTAACCACCAGTGGTTCAAAAGCCAGAACACACCTCACACAAATAATGATCAGAAGAGAACAGGAGAAAAATAACTGGTTTATTTCAGAGTTAAGACATACAGCTACAGTTACAACATTTCACCTGTTATACTTTCTCAAAACACAGCTTCAGTAACCGATTAAAAAAAAATTGCACCATTTACTGACTTACCTTTGTGACATTTTGACACAAATTTTCAAAATCCTCCTTAGTCTTTGCATAAAACCCAATAGTACAGCTAGGATCCATCTTACTGAAGGACAGCTTCCTTGGAGAGATGCAGTGAAATGACTGTGGAACAAAAACAGCCATTAATGAACAGTTCTCTATGTTAAATGCTTCATTCTCCTTTACACTCTAAGATCCCAAAACATAAATCCAAGCCTCTATCAATCCAAGCTGCATTGGCAAGAATATCAGCGAGATCCTCCTCTTACATGCTCACCATCTCAATCTGAGTGGGGGAGTTACGATGGGGCAGTGGAGGGGCTTTGGAGACGGGGGAAGAGTACGAATAATTAGCTCAGCTTCCAACTCCTGATCATTCTACAGTGTGTAGACATCAGGCAAGAACAAGATCAGCTCAGCTCAGTCATTTGTTGATATTAGCTCACATGAACAATAGGCAGTTTGGTGATGTGTACTATAAGCATCCACCTCCTATGGAATGATATCACAACAAATTGATGCCCAGCAGTATTTTAACCAGGGGAAAAAAGTGGTTTTTATTGCTACCTTTAAGCAAGTGGATTACTGCAAACTAATTTGCAGCAAATGTGTTCATAAACTGGCCCTTGTTCAGTGTGCTCTTATCTATATATACCATGACTATGACCTCTTGAATCTGAAGCAGAAAAGTCTAACAGGGCATGAAGGAGTGTGATAGACAAAAAAAATATAAACATTGATACACGGTTGGGTGTCCTTTAGGAGCACATGGGAGTAGTAGGGGGAGAAGTGAATATTCTAGAAAAACCTCCCAGTCTACCTTTGCATTTCTTTCCTTGTCTCTGGTTCTTTTGAGAACAGCTGACCTCCCCTCCTCTCCCACCGGATTCAGTAAATCGACCAATCCCAGAGCATCCTGAATCTGCCCTGCACAGACGCATCCAGGAGTGACCCTTGCAAGGTATCCCCTACTCATCCTGATGCCAATTATAAATCCATTGTACTCAAAGCTCATCACAAAGCAGCAATTAAGGAAGCTTTCAGGAACGTAACTGCTCTTAAATAGCAGACCATGCAGTAATGATTAAATAAAGCAGTAAGCTTGCTACTCTGCCTGAAAAACCTACCCAAACACCAGGCTATGTTACAAAAACTTTGTTTTGTCAAACAGCAAGCACCACTGTGAACTAACACCAACTTTCAATTCCTCTGTATTAACTCTGGTACACTGTATAATAACCAAGATTCAAGTTCCTCTCTAACAAAGCAGTTATTTTGTTTGTAGTATACAAAGAAACAGCTGTTGTAAAAATTGACATACACACAAAAGCAATAAAATATCTTCACTAAGTAGAGCAGAAACTGAAAAACACCCTTCTGATGCCACAACAGATAGCTCTAAGCTGTTGTCTTGATTTAGTCTTTCTGGCTCTCAAGGTACATCTGTGCTCTCCCTACCTTAAAGAAAAATCTCAGCAACTGCTTGGCTAACTGAAACCAGGCCAGCAGCAGGCACAGACCCGTCCTGTGGCAACAGCCGGGCATTACTTACCTCCAGCAGGAAGTTGTATTTAGTTACATCCACAACTGGCTGGCAGTAGTGAGGATCCAAATACAGCAGGAAATCATCTGCAAAGTAATAAGAACGTAGACTGCTTCACTGCAATTTAACCTTCCACTGAAGGTGCTAGTAATCTCCGCTAGCATAGCTTTGGGAACAGTTCGGTATTCCCAGGCTAGGTAGGCTTTTACGATTAACAAAACTGCCCATTTACCAGGGAGTTCTAGCGTACAGGCAATATCATGGTCCTATGGATGCATATTCAAGAATAATTTCTAAAGGTTGTCTAGGTCCCTACATCAGTCGAAGGGAAAAACTAGAATCTACTGTTAAGAAAGTGGTAACATGGCATAGAAATTAATCGTTGGATTAGGCAGTTAACATGGATGAATGAAAGGAAAAGCATGTCTGAGGTGCAATCAATAGAACTGAGATGGGGCAATCAGTGGATGTGGTGCATTGAACTTTGAGAGAATCTTTGGTATGGGAACTTATGAAAAATTTGGAGCACAAGATTGTGGACATACAGGCATGGATTGATGATCGATTAATGGATAGAACTCAAAATAGGAATACATGGGTTATTTTTGGGTTGGAACAACTATTGGTCTACTGAGGCATTGGTGCTGGGGATCCGGTGTTCACAATACGTATCAATCATCTAGATGAGGGGACAAAATGCAACGTATCCAAATTTGCTGATAATGGACAGTTGAGTGGCAGTGCAAGTTGCAAGGAGGATGCAGAGGGGTTACAAGGGGATGTATAAAAGCTAACTAGCTAACTAGATAGGCCAGGATACAGACAGGCTATAATGTGGAGAAATGCAACACAGTCCGCTTAACTAGTAAAAGAAAATAGAAACAATATTCTTTTTAAAATGGTGGGAGATTGAAATGTACATTAAAAACTATTCAACTACATTGAACAATCAGAAAGCCAAATGATATTTTGACCATTACTGCAAGAGGATTTCAATACAAGAGTAAATATTGTAATGCAATTAAATAGGGTCCTGGTGAGTCTGCACCTGGAATATTGTATCCAGGTCTCATCTCCCTACCTCAGGTAGGATATAATTGTGATGAAAGGGAGTACAACGAAAATTCACCAGATTGATCCATGGGATGATTAGGAGAGGGTGGGGTATTAGAATTTATCTTACTAGCAAAAGACTGGGCAAATACACTCTAGAGTTTTGAAGAATAGGCAGCTCAAACGCAGAAAATGCTCGTGGGCCCAGCCAGGGATGATGTTTCTCCCAACTCTGGTACAAACACGCATTATGTAGTTCACAAGAACAAACTGCTCCCCAGTCCAACTATCCCTTCCACGATGTGCTGACTTTTGGGACAAGCAGCAACAAAAAAAACCTCATGATCAATACAAGGAAGATCCTAGGAAATCTCTCCAAGATGCATCACAACCTAAACCAACTAACCTAATAATGGACATGTTTGTTTCACACAGAAACTTGACAAATTCTTTTCAAGGACTTTAGCAATCACAGAGTCAGAAATTTGTTCCATGAAGTGATAATTCTCTGAAGAAGAAAACCTTCTGGGAATTTGAAATAACTGTGACACATAGAAATGGCATGATCACCAATCTAACCGGCCCAATCAAATCCAAGCAACATCCTAACTGGACTCATTCATTAAAATAAATCATAATCACAACCCCCCAGTACATTACAGAAGTAAATAAAATCTCAAGTACTTGTAAATGAAAATCAGTGGGTCCAATCTTCACCACATGCCAGTTTCAGCAGAGAACCAAATACTCCAAATGAAGCACACCTTTCAGTTTCCCCTGACTACAATGTCTTTCATTTGAATAATACGTATATGTGTATTCCTTCACAGCAAACGTTTGTCAAAGCAACAAACAATCTGACGGAACTCTGGAGGTTAAACAGCATCTGCGGGAGCAAAGAAATTGTGGGATGTTTCGGGTCGAAACTCTGCATTGAGACCAATGCAGGGTTTCAACCCAAAACGTCACTGAGTTCCTCCATCAGATTGTTTGTTGCTCCAGATTCCAGCATCTGCATTCTCTTGTGTCTCAAATGTTTGTCAAAGATGCATATTCAGTTAGTACTTCCAGCTCTCTTTTCCTGTTCCTAAGCCCAACACAGGTCACTATACTCGTCTAGTCAGATATAGGACAACTAAGATGTACTCTACATCAATACCTACCTTGAAATCCAATGAAGTAAAGTGAGTGTTTGGGTTTCCCACCGATGATTCCAATGCAACATTCAAGCTTCAGGATCTCCTGCAAATATACAAGATTCAGTTGCCTAGTACACTTCCAAGAGATCTCTGTAGAAGGCCACAAGGGCGATGAGATAGGGAGATGTACCAGAGTACATCAGCAAGGAAACAGCAAGAACTGGCCACCAACAGGAGCAAGGCACAGTGCCTGAAGAGCAGAAAACATGCCAGAGACCATCTTTGCAGAATGTGAACTATGGCCTCAATCTGTTAAATTTATGCACCCTTATTTGAGATTTTCCTCAAAAAAACATAGCATTTGAAAATCAAAATGACTACCACAGCTGATGGGCGAGAAGGCTACAAGTACCGGAGTGCACACAAGATTTATAATTCAATTATAACCACACTGTTTACCTTCACACACTGCATGTACACTGGGTTGAGATTTTCACCTCCAAGTCGAACAGGCACCAGGATAATAACAGACTTCCAATCCAAACCAGGAACTTTTCCACCCTCTAACTGCGTCTCACAGAGATTCACCACATCTCCTTTGTACACTGTCCCACAAGGAAAAGAAATAATTGCCAACTTCAAATGCATTCTCCTCAGAATTATATTAAAACTGCACACCTAAAGCAAAACTTTGATGATCTACCTGCAATCATCTTGTAAAATTTGCACTGGATTCATTTGGAACCTTCAAAATTTAATCAGATAACATTTTTAAAATACCTAGTGAAGAGACTGAAACCAGAAAATGCTCAACCAATTGTGAAGATGATTCAAGGTCAATTAATAAACAGATTTCATGATACCAAAGAAATGGTGACACTGATATCACAACCAATTGAGAGTTAGGCATTTACTTATGAGAAATTTGATTTAGTTTTGGTTCTACCTGCAGTTTACACTCCATTTGAGAAATCAGATGTGGGTAGCACTCTTCTCTTCCTGACAGATATTGTAGGTTCAAATTCAACTAGAGATTTGTGTATATAATCTAGGATGACATTCCATGCCAGTACCATTAGAAGTGTCATCCTTTGAATAATTGTGCCCCTCCAGCAAAGGGAAAAGATCCAATGACATTATCGTAACAAGAACAGGAGAATTCTCCCAGTCGTCTGACCATTTAATTAGTCCTCACAACCATATTATTGAAACAGAATTATCCAGTCACATACATGTTGTTGCTATTTGTGGGAGCTTACCAAGTTAAAACTGGCCATTTTACTTTTCTACATTCTAGAAGTGACTGCACTCCAAAAGCACCCTGTGACAGAGCCATTTGGGATGTTGAGGTTTTGAAAGGTGGTATGTAAATTAAAGTTCTTTATTCTTAATAATACATTGTGTGCAGAGTTGCTATTAATAGGGAGGGCAAAATAAGTACCTTCCCATTTACCTCTTCATAGCAAGAATAGTACCAATATAACTTTGGAAGGCAGAGAATTATTCATATTCAGTAGACTTAATGGTAGGGGATTTAATTAATCGTCTTCACTTGGGTTGGAAATAGCACTGTCATGACGTGGCTTATTTCAGGGATGGCCTTTTGAAGCACAACAAAGTTGTAGACAAAATGATAAATGACTGGTTATCAAAGTCACAACTTCATTAAGAGCATGGAGACAGGCCCTTCAGTATCAACCACCCACTTACACCACGACTACATTAATTCCATTTTATTTTAATTCTCCCCACATTCTCAACAACTTCCTCCCTCCCCCCACAATACTACCACTCACTTGCACACTAGGGCCAATTTACCCACCAAACCACACATTTTTGGGGTGAAACCAGAGCACCCAGAGGAAACCCACGTTATCACAGGAAGAATGTGTGAACTACACACACACAGCATCCGAGGTCAGGATTAAACCTTGACCCTGGCACTGCGAGGGAGCTGCTCTACTGGCTGCGCCACTGTGCTGCACTGTAACTCGGAGCCCTTGAAGTTGTTTCATAAAATCAGATTCTTTATCCATTGCCTTTATTTTAAAACTCACTTCACTTATCTCAAAGGATAGTTCAGTATCCCAAAGATATTAGGCACAGTGGTACAAGGTACAGTGAAAAACTTTGTTCTGTATGGATGGCATGCAAAACAAAGTTTTTCACTGCACCTCAGTACATGTGACAATAATAAACCAATTTTCCAATATTTTTTGTCCAATTTTCCAATATTATAAATGATGAGTTTAGATGGGCCACATTTCCATATACTTTCCCACAGCTGACAAAGATTTGCAGCAATTTTAAACAGTGCCCATCCCTTTCAACCCCAGACACACACATCACTCAGAGTTTGCTGTGAATGGTACAAATACTCATGTAAAAGCACCGAACAAAACAATTGCCACTAATGCACAGTTCTGTGGATAGGGAAGATGGAATCCTCCCAAGCAGCAGAATGAAGAAAATCCCCTCAAATATTTGTAAAATTCCCTTTTAGAAAATTACTGTTCAATCCGCTTCTAATATTCTTTCAATTAGTGTATTGTGTGTACAGATCAGTGTAAACCAATTACCAATCCTTCTACCAATGAAAACGGTTTTTCTATATTTACCAACATTACTTGTAATTTGTAAACCTTGATCAAATCTGATATAGTTAAATTTAGGTGAATTTGCTTCTGCCAGCAGTAACCTCAACTTAAAGAAAAATCAAGCAGTTCTAATCTCACTAGCGCAGTGCTCAACTTGTACGCCCGTAATGAATCAGAGTGCATGTTCACCTGTGCAATCCTGCGATACATAGACAGTAATGCCAAGAGATTCAGAGTCTTCAGCTTTTTCCACTGCTCTCCTGCAAGAAATGGAGAATCAGGATTATGAAAGCCAATGACAATGAAAATATGATTGAAAACTAATTCAGGTTCCCAATATTTCTTCAGACCCATCTGAAGGCCTTTTAGCATCTCAGCCAAGTGGCATTTCTTCACAACGCAGTGTTTCAGATAAATGTTCAATAGTGAGAGAACTTCCAGCTGCAATCACTGAAAAACATTCAAGGGAAAGAGTCTGGGTAATATTTTCTCCAGCCAATTGAGTTAATTCCATATTAGGCCAAATGCCAAAATCAGTTAATTCAACCCAGATAAATGACTTTCCCAGCTTATGCACCCTTAGATAATGTGATCATAGTACGATTTAATTTTATATTCAGTGTGATGGAGAGAAGAATGGGACCAAGACTGGTATTTTAAACTCAAAAGGGAATCCACAAGGACATGAAGTCAAAACAAGCTAAAGTAAATTTGGAAATTATATTAAGGGGTCAGTCAAGATGCAGTGGATATATTTAAGGGGATCTTTCAGAATGTACAGGATACATTCCAAAAGGGAGGACCCAGCATCCGTGGTTAACTAAGATTTAAGATTGTATCAAACAAAGAAAAAAATATTAATTGTTCAAAGATAGGTGGCAGATCAGAAGATTGCACAGAATATGAAAAAAAATGACAAAGATTACTCAGGAAGGAATAATTAAAAGATAAAACTAATCAGAAATATAAAAACAGATAGAGTTTCTGTAGACGTTTAACAAAATGAGCCTTGGTACTATAGAGAGCAAGCCTGGGGAATGTATAATGGGGAAACAAGGAGATGGCAAATGTATTAATTGGGATTTTACACCAGCATCAGCCTTCATTATAGAGGATGCAAGCAACATCCCAGAAATAGCTATAAATTGGGAACTCAGAGGGACGGATGGGAACAGAAAAATGACACAATCACTCAGGCAGTGGCACTGAGTAAATTGTTCAGTGAGCTGACAAGTCTCGAGGTCCTCAGGTCCTGATGGACTTCATCCAAAATGTCTTAAGAGCGGCCAGTGAGATAGTTGATACATTGATTTTAATTTTCTAAAATTCCTTCTGGAAAAATTCTGTTAGATAGGAAAGGGAGATAGAAAGCAGGGAATAGGGGAGTTAGCTTAACATTTGTCATAGGGAAAATGTTGAAGCTATCACTAAAGATATTATAGCAGAGAACTTTAAAAAAATTCAAGGTAATGAGGCAAAGACAATGTAGCTTTGTGAAAAGAAAATAAATTGGTCAGATGTGATTTAACTTCTTTGAAGTTACACATGCTGTGGATAAAGAGGAGTGCACCATATATTGGGATTTCTAGAAGGCATTTGGTAAGGTGCTGTATCAAAAAGTTATTGTGGAAAATAAAAGTTTATGGTGCAGGAGTTGGCATGAATAAAAGATTGGCTGGCTAACAAACGAGTATACATAAATGGGTCCCTTTCCAGCTGGCAAGATGTAATGAGCAGTCTGTCACAGGGATCAATGCTGGGGCCTCAACTTTTTACAACTTATATAAATGACTTGGATGAAGGCATCAATCTTTGCTAAATGTGATGACAATACAATAGATAGATAGGAAAGTGAATTGTGAAGGGAAGCGAAGGGACAAAGAGATAAAGTGAGTAGGCAAAAATCTGGCAAATGAAGTACAATGTGCAAAAATGTGAAATCACCCATTTTGGCAGAGAAAAAATAAAGGCATTTAATCTATATAGCGAAAGATTGCAAAGCTCTGAGATTCAAAGGAGCCTTAGTTCATGATTCACAGAAGGCTAGTATGCAGGTATAGTAACTACATACAAACACAAAAACAAAATAGGAATAGGCCACTCAACCCTTTAAGCCTACCCAACCATTCAATCTGAGCATGGTCTGCCCTGGGCCTCATCTCTTCTATGTTGTTTCCCCATAGCCCCGAATTCCACCCTTCAAAAACGTATCTACCTCCCCTTTAAATACCTCCAATGATCTAGCCACCACAAGCCTCTTGGTAGAGAATTCTAGAGAGTCACCATCCTCTGAGAGAAGTTCCTGTGTACCTTAGTTTTAAATGACTGCCACCTAATGTCGCAACTGTGTGCGCCTTCATTCAAGATTTTCCCACTAGCGGAAACATCTTGATATCCACCGTGTCATGCACCCCAAGGACCTTGTGTTTCAATATCATTCCTTATTCTTCTGAACTCCAAAGAATATAGATCTAATTTCTTTAGCCATTCATCTCAGTAGTTAGGAAAGGTAACAGAATGTTACCGTTTATTGACAGGGAGATTAAATGCAAAGGAAGGGAGGTTATGCTTCGGTTACATAGGACACTGGTGAGATAACATTGGAATACTGTGTACAGCATTGGTCTCCTTACATAAAGGAAGAATGTTAGTGTGTCGGAAGCTGTTCAGAGATGGTTTAGTATACTAATAGCTAGAATAGGTGGGTTCTCTTATGAGGAAAGGTTGGATAGGCTGGGCTTGTGTCCACTGGAGTTTAAAAGAGCAAGGTGACTTGATTGAAACAGAAGGTTCCAAGGGATCTTGACAGGAGTGGATATGGAGAGGATGTTTCTCATGAGAATCTAGAGCCAATGTTTAAAAATAAACAACTTCCCATTTAAGACAGAGCGCATGCAAAGGCATGAATACTAAATTTGGTGATGAGATAAAGACTCTGAAAATTTTTTAAAGCAGACAGATTGATACCCAATCCACAAGGGGATAAAAGGTTACCACAGGCAGATGGAATGATCTTATTAAATGGCAGAGCAAACCTGGAGGCTAAGTGATCTTCTTCTGCTCTTAATTAGTTTGTTTGTTGCTAAGTAAAGCACCATTTACTTACTCTATGATCAAGGGGGCCAATTACATGGCAGCATGTTAGTAATAGGGCACTATTGTTTGGCACATAAGTTCTTGGAAGTACTGCGTCAAAAACCATTTTAAAGTTCTAACATCGTGTTAGAATACATCTAAAGATACACTCGTCTCCACCCTCTCTGGATCAGCTGCACACAATCCAGGGTGAAACCCCAGTATAGTACTGAGAAGTGCCATGTTATCGGAGATGTTATCCTTCAGCTAGTCGTTAAACCATGGCCACGCCTGTTTACTCAGGTGACTGTAGAAGTTCCCACAACACTACTTCCAGACAAGAAGGGAATTCGTTCGATGTCTGTCCAGGAGACAACCCTCCAATGACATCAGATTTAACAAAGTCTTAAAATTATAGAAATGTCAACATAAAGCAAATTGAAAAATACTATTTCCTCTTGTTGAGGGGGACGGTAAAGAGGGGTCATCATTTTAAATGCACTAATGAGTGAGTGCACAGGTGAAATGTCTTCATACCATGAACTATAAAGATGTTTGGAAGAGTGGCCGAGTTAAAGCTCACTGCACCTCCTGTATTAATGGAAATTGAAAGTGAGCAAGATAAACGTTTGGAGGATTATTCTGGATAGGCACAATACAAACCACTAAATGGCCTTGTTCAGTATTGCCAAGAATTAGCTTTATGTAAGCAAACACAGATGGTAAGATTTAATGTACAGCCACAATTAATTGATAGTTCATCTGGGAATTGGGTGGAATGTGGATTTGAGGTGAAAGATCAGCCATAATTTTAAGAAAATAAGCAGCAGACCTGCGGGGCTAAAGGGGACTTTTCTGCTTCTATTTCCCCATGTTCCTGTATCGCATCACCAAGTCAAATCAATGTACTCATCTCAGGTATGTATAACAGTGACTAAATTTCCAAAGTATTCCCCAATTAACAATTAAAAAATCAGATAGAGCACGAGTTATACAGCACAGAAACACCACTACTTCAGCCCACTGTGTCCACACCAACCACTGTACTTATCCATACCCCCATTTGATCCATAGCCTTCTCTGGCTCAGTGATTCACGTCCAGATGCTTCTTAAACATTGAGAGAGTACCTGCCTTCACCACTACCTTAGGGAGAACATTCCAGATTCCAACCACACAGTGTGAAACAATTCCCCCTCTGATCCCCTTTAAAACTCCTACCTTTCACCTTATACCTATCCCCTCTTGCTTTAGACAAACCCACTATGGGAGAAAGATCCTTACCATCTACCCCATTCATCCCCCTCATAATTTTGTATACCTCAATCAGGTCCCCCTTCAGTCTCCTCTGCTCCAGGGAAAACAAACCCACACCATCCAATTGCTCTTTATAATGGAAATGCTCCAATTAAAGCAATGTCCTGGTGAATCTCCTCTGCTACCTCTCTGGGACACTGGCATCTTTCCTGTAGTATCATAGGATCACTTTGGGCACTCTGAAGATTGGAAATGTGCTACATAGATACAGCTCTCCCTTTGCTGCAGTTGCAGTGGCTTTACTTACTTGATTATATGTGCTACAATGGATGGGCCATACCAGTCTCCAGCCTTCTTCCCAGAGCTCTTTCCATATTCTACAAGCTGGTGTACTCCAAACGGGGCCTTGGGGTGATCTCCAAACCAGGAAATGATTTTCCGATGCTCCATCTCCTCTTTGTCCATTTTGTACGAGTCAAGGTTGACCCGTTTCAATGTCCCTGCACGCGCTTGCGTGACAGTGGTTCCTTGGGCATGCCAGAGGCTTCTACTTCTATCCAACTGGGAGCTGAAGACCTCAGAGAAGGCTGACCAGTTGGTAATGTTGGATTTAGATGGTGATCTGGATTCAGCTTCCGACTCAACAGAGAGTAACACATCAGGCCAGGTCCAGTCTAAAAGAAAGGAGGGCACTTAAACCAGAGCCATCAATACTACAGAAATTAAATTCACCCAGTGCAACAAGCTTTTATTCCATAAAACCAGAAAATGATGGGAATGCTCAGCAGTTCAAACAGCATCCATGGAGACAAACTACTCAATGATCTTTCATCAGAACTAAAAATAGTTAGAACTAAGCTTGGTTAACAATGCAAAGAGGGGAAACAAAAGGGAATGCATTTGATACTGGAGGCTGCAGGAGATATAAACATCTAAAAAATGATCCTGCAACATAATAGAAGGCAAAAATGCAATATGTAAAGAAAGAAAATGATAAAGGGTTTAGAGGAGGTTTAAGTGGGACAAAATAAATTAGTATCCAAAATTGTTGAACTCATTGCTCAGTCTGGTAGACCATAACATGCCTCATCAAAAGCTTACACTGAGTTTCGTTGGAGCTGTGTAGGTGGCAGAGAACAGAAACAACTTAGAAAAATGTCATGGCGACAGACCGCACTCTAGTGTTCCCCCAAAGTGGTAACTTTGCATTAGAAAACAGATGCAAGCTGTTATATAGTGGTAGGGAAAGATCCCATCCAAGACTGGTCTTGTTTTCACCAGGAATGGGTTGGTACTGATCAGGAGTAGGATTGCTTTTTCCTTCTTAGTACAAGGACAGTGAATTGCAAAATTTTTATTGCAAACCTCAGTACCAGATGAAGATTTAGTCAGGTATCTTCTGCGGCTAAGCTCTATGAATTAAGGAAACAAGTATTCAATTCCACTCAACTCCAAAGCTCACCTCTTGTAGGAAGCATAAGAGATTCTACAGATGCTAGAACCTGCAGCAACACACACAAAGTGCTGGAGGAACTCAGCAGGCCAGACAGCGTCTATGGAAGGAAATAAACAGTCGACGTTTTGGGTCGAGACCCTTCATCAGGACTGGAATCACCTGCTGAGTTCCTCCAGCATTTTGTGTGTTGCTCACATGTAGGAAGTTAAGTTGAAGTTTACTTACAAATTGATTTCAAATCATTTATTAGATTCAAACCTTCAGGAGCTCCCAAGCCCTTCACTATTTCATTTGCATGCCTTGCTATATGCTGACACACAAATAAGGATAAAGTAAACGTCGTATCATAAATCAGTGGACAAATGCATTGCCTGGCATTTTCACTCGTCTTAAGTGCCAAGACTAATCTCTGGTCTGCATTATTAGTTGGTGATCACAACTGGGCAGGGAGTTAGGGCTAGAGTTTGTCTTTGCACCTTGGGGGTACAGTCTGAGGGGCAAGGGAGAATATCAGGCAGGAGTACTGACTACAGATTGATACTTGTAGGAAAGGGCATGCATGTAGAAGGATGCTCATCAGTAAAGTGGTAGATAGGCAGGTTTTCACTGCTCAGACACTTGAGAGTAAAGTTAGCTACTTGATGACTGATGGTCACTCGTGCAAACTGCACCTCATCAACAGTCAGGAGAAAAAGACAAATCAAAGAGTGCAAAATTTACTTCGAGAGAGAAGATGGACAAGAAGTCCTTGGGCGAGCAGCATCTGTCCACTGCGTAACATGCAACCCCAGCCACAATCCGTGGTCCAAATAGAACCCTCCAGCTGTGGAAATTCACGGCGGTAAGTCAGCCAGATTCGAGAGCCGAAGTCCTTCCGAAACAATTCCACCACAGCAGAAGCAGCATTTTGGTTGTCTCGTGCCTCACAAATGCTGTCTGGGCTTGGTGGTGAATCAGCTGCTGGTAAGGAAACAGATGGTTTTGTTATTAGTAGTTTCGACAGTTACTAGCAGTCAAAAAGTCACAATGCATCCCAGACCCACCAATGAACAAATTACCTTCTGACTCAAACTGGTAGCACCGTCCCAGCAGAAAAATAGGGGAAGTTTTGCTGAAATTTGTTCTCCCCTTCACCACCCAGCCTACAGAGACAAATCAATTGGTAAAGCAGGTTAATAAAGATAATTCTTGATAATACTAAGCACTGACAACATACGGCAAAATGCAAGGGAAAGATATTAAAAGTAATTGCACAAAGCAACTGAATCATCAGCAAAAACACAGTGGAGTTGTTTCTTTGACCTTCGGATCTGGTTAATGCACTACCATGAAGTTCCACAGCTGAAAACGCATCAAATCCAATTTTATTACGTACGCACTCAACTTACACTGTAAGGCTCAGTAACACATTCCATGCCAGTTTTCTGACCACAATTATAGTACTCATTTTAAAGAAAAACTACCCAATCCAACTATAAATATTAAAAACTGAGGTATAATTGACAAAGTCCTGTTATAAAAGAAATGGCAAGATATTATCAAGCCTCACAGATCAGTCAATCGAGTTTGCCAATCATTTATGTTTATTCAATTGCGACCAGAGTATCGACTGCAATAGCTTATCTTCTTGACCTCAAACCATTTCCTTAAGGATCTATTCTTGGTCCCCTATTTCTTCTTCATGTTCCACTACTCAGCAGCTATTAATTTCCACATGCACACTGGCAGCACTCAGCTCTACCTCATCACCACCACTCTTTTTTTCCAAGTTGTCCCATTGTTTGTCCAATATCTAACATTTGATGAGCAAAAACTTCCACCAAATAAATATTAGTTAAACTAAGGCTTTCTGTCTCCATCACAAACTCTATTCTTTAGCCACTGGCTCCACCTGCTAATTATCTGAGACTGAGCCAGACTGTTTGCAACCTTGGTGTCAAAACTGACCAAGTTGTATCACTACTATAGTCATCTATTTTCACTATATTGCCCAACTTGGTTCCTGCCTCACCTCAACAGTTGCTGAGACTCTCATTCACGTCTTTGTTACCTCGACTTGATTATTCCAACAGACTCCAAGCCAGCCTCCCTTATGCAACTCCTCGAACTTGAAGTCATCCAAAACTCTGCAGTGCATATTCTAACTTGCACCAAATCTTCATCCATCCCTAATTTTACTAATGCACACAAGCTGCCAGATAAGTGACACCAAATTTTAAATTCTCACCCAATTTCAAAACTCTGCCTTAGCTCGTGCCTTTCCTGTAATTGGATCCAGACTAATAGTTTTCCATGATATCCATAATCTTCCAATTGTGACAGACTGCTCAGCCCTGATTTTAATTGCTTTGCAACTAGCAGTGACTTCTTTAGCTGTCATGTCCTTCAGCACTGGAATTCCCTACCCAAACATCTCCTTTACCAACCAATGACTAAGCTTTAGGCCACCTTTCTATTATCTACATGTGTTAAGTGTCAAATTTTGTTTGATAATGCTTCTATGAAGCACCTTGGGATGTTCTGCCATAACTTACATAAATACAAGCTATCAGACACCATCAGGGCAGGAGTGATCAGTTGGAATCAGCGTAACGTTGACTAAAGATTAGTATATATTGTTAAAAAACACCTGTCAACCACCAGAAAAGGTACTGGAAGGTCAGTAAATGTGGAACAGCAACCAACACAAGATAACACATTCAGGACAGAATGGGAAATAAAGCGAGAAACAATGTACTGGAGGTATGGGAAGAATTCCATCTGCAGAGAGTGCCCTCACCATATTTGACATTGTTCCATGCTGTCATCAGCTTAGCTTTAATCTTGTCCACCTCAACTGGTTCATTCTGTTGGGATTTCTCTGGCAAATTATAGCGGCCATTCCAGCTATTCTCTTGCTCACTGGCTTCTGGGAGCAGTCGTCTCTTAGTATCTGAGGGAGTCAAGTCTTCCTGGCTCTGGATGTACTGAACGGAGGAAGGCGAGACAGAATTCATTGGTCACGTAGTTAATTGTCAAAAGACACAGCATTGGTGAGCAGTGCATTGATTCTTTTGTCTCCTGGCCATCTGAATTACAGCAAGGAAATCCTGGAAGAAGGAAAAAATATACACAATTAAAAACCAGCAAAAGCATGGCAGTTAAAAAAATTCAGAAGTGACAGATCTATAACTGGAAGGAACGTATATAGTCGGCTAAAGGCTCAGCTAAGGCACAAATTGCAGCCAAATTTGCCGGTTCAGATACTCTTCAAGGCTCATTCATTCTATGTGATACCGATCTACTCTTAAACCAATGAATTAATGATGCCGATAGTTCAAAATGTAGGCAGGTCAGAGAGTCCAAAGATACATTGTGATTTACAAAGCCTAGGCTTAGCACAGGAGGTCAAGTGGCAAAGACACAAAAGATGGAAGAAAGAAATATTTCTTTTGTGGTAACAGATTGAACTTCTGTCCTGGAGGTTCTGGCATTGTGCAAACATGGAGGAGAAAGGGCCACAGAAATAAAAATCTTTATCAACTCCTAGCTTCGATTCACATTTCAGCTGAACAAGATTCCACTGGCCTCATCATCGTTTTCTTAACATTAGTGTTACCAAACCTCATCAACACCTGGTAGTGGAAGAATGGGTATCATTAGGGGAGGAAAAAAATGGATTCCATGCTCAGTATCTTACACATACAATAAGAAATGGCTGTTTCAGAAAGCGGGAGGTGTATATAGACTACAGAACCATGCCCCATATTCAGGTCATCATCTGTTGTATATCCTTGTGCTTCAAAGCTTCACTCTGCCTAGATCAGACTTAAGAAAACCATTTCTGCTGTTGGATTCGATTGTTTTAATTAGTTTTTAACATGTATAGTGTTTAATATACCTCCAGTGGCTGCACAAGGAATGGCCACTTACTAGCTTATTGGTTCGTCCATCAGGTGAATATGTGGTTTTTTATTGGTTGGTTTGGCCACAACTATCTAATAGGTTTCCTGATTGGACTATTGTTAGCTAAAGAGCATCTCTTATCTCAGGTATAAAAGGTGTTGTTTTTTTGTTAATTTCTCTCTTGCTCTTCTCTCCCGCCCTGAGCTCATCTTTTGTTCCCTTTGTCTCGGCTCATCAAAGCTGGTGCCAGGTGCTTTGTGACTGTTTCCTCGTTTTAAACTTTCCAATAAAACTTTGAAGCACCAAGTTGTTTTCAACTCACTCCTGAAAGAACTTGTGGATTCGAAAATAACCGGATCCGACACTGCCTTCCTTCCCTTTCTAAATTTGCTCTCACAAGTGTTTCCCTTTCCAGTGCTGATGAACTTGTCATTTTCAGCAACACCTCTGCATACATCAGCAAAAAAGTTAAAAACTCATAGCTGAACATTACTACCACTTCCGATACACCGC
Source organism: Pristis pectinata (assembly GCF_009764475.1). Classification (NCBI taxonomy): domain Eukaryota; kingdom Metazoa; phylum Chordata; class Chondrichthyes; order Rhinopristiformes; family Pristidae; genus Pristis; species Pristis pectinata. The sequence continues at coordinate 12,757,719 of NC_067435.1, read as the reverse complement.
CTCCTATTAATCAGGAAAACTTGAACATCCATGTTTGTATCTGCTCAAAGAATACTACCTTCAAAAGTGCAAGTATCAGATACAAAAACTGAAAATACTGCAAACACAATGGGACAGTAAGCATTTGTGGAGAACAGATTGGCTCCATCTTTGGAGCTGAAAAATGAACTGTTTTCAATCAATTAGAATGAAGGTGGTAGGGGTAGTAAAATGCACAGAAATCTCAGTAAAGTGACTCCCACCCCAAACTCAGCCAATGCTAAATCCTTGTTTCCCTGTCCTTTGGGCATTACACCCACATAACAACATTACTGTGATTAGTCCAAGGGGTGCAACAATGAATACATAAAACACAGGAACATGGAATTCATCTCAAAGACTCATGTTTATCATCCACACTAGTCTCTCCACCTTGCTAAAATACCCTACTATTCTCTTCTTCCTCAAGAATTTATCTAAGTTCCCTTTGAATGCATATATGCTTTTCAACTCAAGTTCAAGGCGAGTGGGAGTTCCATCTCTTGCCAAGCTTCAGTGAAGATATTTCATCTGAATTTCTTACTGTCATATTTATGGTCCCTAGTTTTGGATTCACTAGGAGTAACTGTTCTTTCTACATCTACCAAACAAATCTACACTTCACCACTTTGTGACTGCTGCTCTTCAAGTTAACTAACACTGAGATTATTCTATTTTAAAATATTATGCCCTTAAATAAATCCACTTGTTGCAGTCTTACTACAACTATGTGTATTTCTGACCTTGATAGCCTCTTCCCCCTCCACAGCACCATGCTGCTACTTAGAGCGTACCACAGCACTTCCCTGAAACTTATTGCAGAGAATTGCATTCAAAGTGCAACATAGAAACAAACTTGATCTCCAGGACCCACCATGTTCTATTTCCTCCATTAACCTGTCTAACCTGCTGTGAAACATTGAAACAATCTACATTCTAATTAGCAATTCTGTACTGCATTCGACTACCTTGAAACCTCCAAAAAAATTTTTCTCTGGTTCTCTGTCCTAAAACTGCTTAAGTTTAACTTTGTATCAATATTCCCTTGCTCCACACCTATCAGTCATTGGAAACTAAGTACTGGTTTAATCCAAGTCTTAGCCATTCACTTTCATAAATAGATCAAACCAACTCTTCATCTCTGTTCTAAAGAAAATAACCACAGGGAGGACAATGTGGAAGCAAGTATGGGTATTTTCTCTCAGGGAATTGTGACACATAGCCCACTCCTGCTATTTTATGTTCTTAAGAGCTGCAATACCACAGAACCACCATCTGTGCCATGTAATACACTGTCCTGATCTGCCACTAAATTCCTCAAATGTCAGACCAATACTCAAATTTTATTATCTAAAGCCATTGCGGGATAACATTACAAGCCTGCAGGCATTCAAGACAGCAACCACCATCTAAAGGAAGCAAAGTGTGCCTTGTGGCTCCATCACTCATGTAACGAGTTCCACAAGATGTTTGGAATGGTCATGTATTAAGCTTAGCGACTGTGAATACATGCCAAGGATTTTTAAATTTAACATTGCACAAACCATGTGTCTTTAGTGAGTTTAACCAGAACATGGAGTTATGTGACAGAAGTTAAATAGATCATGAAAGCTACTAGGCAGTCAATAAAGCTGGTTAAAATGCAAAATCTTGTGGATGTTGGAAACCTGAAAACAAAACAGAAAATTTGGAGATACTCAACAAGTCAGGCAGCTTCAGTGAAGAGAGAAACAGAGTTATTGTTTCAGTTCAATAACCTTTCATCAGAACTGGCTGTTCTAATAAAAATACTTACAGTGGTAAATTTTCTTTTCAGAGACCGTTGGACCCAGTGTGCATTTCCAGCCTCTTGTATCTTTTAAATGCCAAGTTAAAAAGCATATAACTACCTAAAGTTATCACAGTCAGTTTCAAAATGAGGAATGGGGATCTGGTACAAGTAGTGAACTTAAGTAATGGAAATACAGTCTTCATAGTCAGGCCATTTATTGTATTCAGCTTGTAAATTCTGCTGAAGTTAATTGCAATTTGACCAAACGTAGAACTTGGTCAACATTTTACACACAATTTTGCCATGTGATACCAAAAGGACTTTTAGAACCATGACAGAATAGACAGTTGGCCACCCTGAAGGTTGATCAGCACCAGACAACTGTATTTGGCAATGGTTTGAACTGATGCAAAGAGAAAAACAACAACAGCCATTGCTCTTGCCAACTGGAAAAGTACCACATTTGGATATGATCCGGCTTCAGTGGTATAAAATAAAGTGCTGCAAGACAACAGCACCTTGTGAATACTGCAGTGGGAGGTGTTGCAGTAAATTGCCAGTGACAGAGCTCCTGCTTTTGACAGCTGAACCAACCACTTGCTGTTGCAAGTACATATGAATAATAGATCTTTGAATGCTTATTTGCAATCCAGGAATATGGTGGAATGGTTGAGACATCTGCAACACTTGTTTTAAGTAGAATACTACCAAACTAAGTGGACGTGTATACTAATGGACAGGTATCAATTAGGAATGAGAGCATGAACTGGACATTGGGTCAAAACAATTATGGACATGGATACTAATTGTCCACTGGGAAAAGTGATTCATGACAAGGAATTAGTTGTTATACTGCCACGACATTAGGAAGGATGGGTGCCACTGGGCCCTCTTATGTGGAACAATTGGATATGGGTGCCTAAAAGATATCACATCATAAGTTATGCTGAGGGAGCTATTGCTATCCATTGACAAGATTATGAGGAGGGGACAGTAGCAACAGAAGTCTGTGTGGATGAGGAGTCAATGTCCAGATACCAAAAATATATATTCCTCAAGGAAGCTGAAAGAGTTTAAGACTGTGGCATCCTCAGTAGAACAGCAAGTGCTCAACCCCATTATGACACACAACAGTTCTCCTACAGGACCAGTAACTCATGACACATGGAAATGACTACAGAGTTTTGAATAAAGGTAATGCACCTTTTCAACATTACTTCTCAACTGGCAATTTACTGGGATAGAAATTGTCTACCGAACGGATGAAAGCCTCAGATTCAAAGTCCAAATAAAAGCGGCACAATAATGGGAGACAGTGCATTGAGTTGGTGCTCCTTGACTTACATTTGCATGCTGTCTGACAATAATATTAATTTTTAAAATTTATCTTCATTTCCAAACCCCTCTGCAATTTTACTCCTGTTCAATGAAGCCTCATCCAGCCGAGTAACCTAGATCTCTGTGCTCCTAGTTCTGGACTCAACTGACTCATCCCACAGTTGGCAACCAGGTCTTTGGCTTCCATCATGGCTTTAAACTCTGGGATCCTGTATCTTAAACATCTCAATCTTGCACTCCTCCTTTCAGAATCTTGTTAAAACCTACTACTTAACCAAGCAGCTAAACTAATATCATATATGAATCTTGTACGATAACACTGCTGCTAATTGACGGTACAAGTTACCTGCATTAGAAAGGTACTATATAATGCAAACTGAAATCAGGATAGAATTTATTGTTCCTGACACAAAGCAATGACTAACAATAATGAAAGATAACTCTTTAATAACCTGCAAAATTTAACAATTGCATTACACCAACTTTCCCAATGCATGAAAAATGGACAAAACTAAGCATTATTGTTTTCACCCAAACTTCACAGCTTCAATGACCACAGTAAGAGACTCACTTTTTCCTCTCTCCATGAGCACGGCCTGACCAGCTGGGCATTTTTTTTACAATTTGGAAGAAAATGATTTAGTTACGTGCAACAGTTTGCAGTGTTACAATACAAAGCAACAAAAGCACTCAAAACATTTGTATAAGAAAGGTGGGAGGCAGCATAAAGGAAATTACAGACCTATTAGTCTTACGTCAGTGGTGGGAAAATTATTGGAATCTATCCTCAAGGATGGGGTTACGGAATACCTCGAGGCGCAAGGCAAGATAGGTCCTAGCCAACATGGTTTTGTGAAGGGAAGATCCTGCCTGACCAAACTATTGGAGTTTTTTGAAGAAATCACAGGTAGGGTGGATAAGGGAGAGGCAGTAGATGTTGTGTATTTAGACTTTCAAAAGGCCTTCGATAAGGTGCCTCACAAGAGACTGATTAATAAGATGAGAAGTCATGGAATTACGGGTAGGATAGCAGAATGGGTGGAGCGTTGGCTGGTTGGCAGGAAGCAAAGAGTGGAAATAAAAGGATCTCGTTCTGGTTGGTTACCGGTTACTAGTGGTGTGCCGCAGGGGTCGGTGTTGGGACCGCTCCTTTTTACCTTGTACATCAATGATTTGGATAATGGAATAAATGGTTTTGTGGCTAAGTTTGCGGATGACACCAAGATAGGTGGAGGAGTAGGGAGTATTGAAGAGATAGGAAGGTTGCAGAGGGACCTAGACAGTTTAGGAGAATGGGCAAGGAAATGGCAGATGAGATTCAATGTTGAGAAATGTGCAGTTGTACACTTTGGAAGCAGAAATAAGTGGGCAGATTATCATCTAGAAGGAGAGAAAATTCAAAATACAGAAGTACAAAGGGACTTGGGGGTTCTCGTGCAGGATACCTTAAAGGTTAACCACCAGGTCGGATCGGTGGTAAAGAAAGCGAATGCTATGTTGGCATTCATTTCGAGAGGTATAGTGTATAAAAGTAAAGAAGTGTTGATGAGGCTCTACGGGGCACTGGTGAGGCCTCATTTGGAATATTGTGCGCCGTTTTGGGCCCCACATCTTAGGAAGGATGTGCTGATGTTGGAGAGGGTTCAGAGGAGATTTACAAGGATGATTCCAGGAATGAAAGGGCTTATGTGTGATGAGCGTTTTTCGGCTCTTGGACTGTACTCACTCGAGTACAGAAGAATGAGAGGGGACCTCATAGCAACATTTAAAATGTTGATAGGAAAGGACAGAGTAGATGTGGCTAGGCTGTTTCCCTTGGTGGGTGAGTCCAGGACCAGAGGGCACAATCTTAGAATTAGAGGGTACAGTTTCAAAACAGAGATGAGGAGAAATTTCTTTAGCCAGAGGGTGGTGAATTTGTGGAACTCCTTGCCACATACAGCAGTGAAGGCCAGATCAGTGGGGGCGTTCAAGGAAGAGATAGATAGATATCTAAATAGTCAGGGTATCAAGGGATATGGGGATAAGGCCGGAAATTGGGATTAGAATAGGGTTTTTTTTCTTTTCTCCCAGACTCGATGGGCTGAATGGCCTGCTTCTGCTCCCTTGTCTTGTGATCTTGTGATTTCATAGCTCAGAAGCTATTGTTGTTTGGTAGACAACATGCTTACCCAATACAGAGTTCTGCAATGATAAATGTCATGATTTCACATACAAAAGGAGCAAAAGCTAATCCACCTCACTTCTCACGCAAAACAAATTAGTAGAAATCTTTACTAATTTTCTTTAAGAATTACAGACAAATCAAGATATAAAGACCATAATAAGTTTAATATTGCAGACAAATATCTCTTCTTTATGCTACTTCAGTTTCACACACCCAATTATCTTTCTCTTTTATATAGATCCTTTATCTCTTGAGCCATTCTCTCATAAACGTGAGATCTTTTATACCCCCTTAAATACATATAAAAATCTGCAGATGCTGGTAATTTTAAATAAAAAACAGAAAATGACACAAATGCTCAGCAGATCAGGAAGCACCCGTGCACAGAGTTAACCATGTTAAATTTCTGGATGTCAAGTTTCTAACCTATATGCTGCATTCATTGTTCACATAGTCTTGTCTACATTGGAGAAATAAAATGTGGACTGGATGACCAGGTTGCAGAGCATCTCCATTCAGTTTGTGGAGGCCATTGTCTATCAGTTTAATTCTTACTCCCTATCTGACCTCTTTTCTGTTGATCTTCTGTACCCATATTACGAGGTCCAACACAGCACCTTGCCTTCCATCTGGGCACACCGCAGACTTCCAAAAGTCAACAATGAATTCAAAACCTTCAGGGAACTTGCTTTCTACTGACTACTTCTGTTGTAGGTTATGTGTAAAATTGACTTCATTTATTCTCTTCATTAGCATGGCCTGACTTACTGGGCATTTCTTTTTCTTATTATTACCCTCAATTGGGATACAGTTCCCTCACAATTCTTTCCCTCCTACAATTCACAGGCTTTTACAAGTAGCATTCCCGCCTACTCCGCTGGACGTTGGGTCTCTCTCACGCTCTAGTGGTTTTCTGCTATTGGCCTTTTACAATTTTTTTTTAAAACAGTGCGACCTTTAGACTCAAACCAAAAATACTCTCCCACCCAAAGAACAATATTCGAATTTATTGGCGGATCATTTAATAAACTGCGGCAATTGCTTCACAAACATTGCAATTACAGTTTACACACCATCAACTGTTGGGGGGGGGGGGGGGGGGAACTAGCACGAAGAAACAGATGCAATTACTTCCACATCACGGTCAACGCAAACGTAAAAGACAACTCACGGCCGAGTGCAGTCGGTAACAGCTGCCAGTGGTTTAGGACGTGTGAGAGAGGTTGTAGATTCACCCACAGCTGCAGCTGGACCGTGTACAGGGAGCTGCCACAACCCTGTGAACATCTTCAACCAACGCGAGCGGGATTTGGTGGCCTGTTAAACTACTCCGGGGCGCTCCATTAACAGCTACAGTAACCAGGATCGGAGGAACCTGGCCCACACCACAAACTAAAGGTCACCGCACCCAAACTTAGCCACACTTCGGGGCAAGATTTGACGGAGACGCCCATGGACCAATCACAGGGCGGACGCGCATTTGATGAGCAGCCAGGCAGCCAATCACCACTGGAGGTGCCTCTGATCCCGCCCCTCGGGTTGCCAGAGCCCGGCTTTGTAATTACCGAATGATTTAAAGCGCTCACCTTAACCCATTTCTTCCGGAACTCGCGTTAAAACCGGGCTGCGACGGCTTGGTTGCGGCAGTGCGGGTTTAAAATGGCCTCTTAGCCCATAGTTGATTCGGTTTCTAGTCAGACGTCAGATGAGGGAGCGACAGCCGTTCCTTAACGACCGTAATCGACTCGGAAAAAAAAGAGCGTCCCCTTCACCCAGATATGTACCTGCCGCACCGCGACAGCGCCACCCGAAGCCCCGGAGGAGTAGCAGAGGTCCTGATGGCTCACCGCCTGTGAGCACCTATGCACTGGAAGTGGTGTTGGCAACAGCCCAGTTTCATGGATTAATTTAACCATACCAGACACAGTGAAATATGCTGTCTAAACAACAGCTTGTGTCTTTGCTAGGCTCCTTAACCACATCGAGGTATTACTACGCCCAGACCTGTTCATTCATGCTGCAAAATTAATCCATCTCTACTTTTACACAAAGTTTAGACGGGATTACTCTAGGTGAAGTCGGGCTACAGCCGATTGATATGGAACATCTAAATATTATACCAGTTCTGAGGAAACGTGATTGCTTTTAAATGTAAAGTTTGATTTGTTGTCCATAGACGCTGCATAGCTTGGTGAGTATTTTCAACATTTTGTGTTTTTACTTCAGATTTCCAGATCACCTTCATTCTGAAGTTTAGCGTCTTGTCCTATTACATGGTAACGGTTACAAGTCAAAACACTGCAATTTGTAAAGCAAATGGAGAATAGATAGAAGAGGAACAGATTAAGAGGAATTAGATTAAGGGGAATAGATAGACAGCCAGCGCCTCTTTCCCAGGGCACCAGTACTCAATACAAGAGGGCATAGCTTTAAGGTAATGGGTGGGAAGTTCAAGGGAGGTTTTTTTACCCAGAGAGTGGTTGGGGCATGGAATGCACTGCCTGGGGTGGTGGTGGAGGCAGGTACATTGGTCAAATTCAAGAGATTGCTAGATAAGCATATGGAGGAATTTAAAATGTGGGGGGAAGGGGTTAACCTTGGGTAAGGTTTAAAGGTCGACACAACATTGTGGGCCAAAGAGTCTGTATTGTGCTGTACTGTTTTGTTTCTAGAGAAATAGTGGCACTGCAGTTTTGCCAGAAGTGCACAATGAAAGCAGGAGTGGGCCATTCATTATGTTAACGGCTGATCCGCCCCAAGCCTCAACTCCTCTGTGCCAGTTCCCCATAGCCCTCAATTCTTTGGTTTTTCGAATATTTATCTATCACTACCCACTAAGAAATTTCTATGCACCTCAGTTTTAAGTGACTAACTCCTTACCTTGTATCTATGTCCCCTTGTCCGCTCTCCCAATGTCATCCCCACAAACTTCCCCAAATCCACTGGCAGGGTTTATGAACCAGAGTCAGTTTCCTCACTCAGACCAGCCTCCCCAGCAGTGAGGCTCTGTTCAAACTCAACCAGCTCTGATTGGCTGGTCAACTGCAAAGATTTTACTGAGCTCCTCTGTGGCAAATGATCTCCAGGAGGGCAGAGACAATGCTTCAAGGATGGCCTCAAAACCTCCTGGAAAATGCAATTTCATCATTGGCTCATTGCCACTCAAACCAGTGGGGAAGTGACTGGAAAAGTACGTAGCACTAAGGCCTTCTCTGATGGAAGCACAGAGGTCAAACACAAACAGTGGAAGGAGTGTACAGTAATCTTAACCTATCCACTTGCCCCTCCAGATCTGCATGGGACTCGCTGGCAGCCTTAGAACCCATAGAATGGCAGTAGAAACAAGTCATCCTCAATCCCAAGGGACCACTGAGGTAGGAGAACTGAGACTGCTACTGCAAAGTGGCAAGCTTACACAATTTACATTAAAAAGGTGAAGACTACCTATATTGCTGACACAAAAATGTGACGAGTGAAAGTGTATGGGCAGTGCATGCAAAATATTAAAGGTCTGGGATAAAATGGGCCATTTTCAGGTTGGTAGGGTGTTAATAGTGAAGAGCTTCAATGAACTTTGCTACTCTCTAAACTATTTATTTTAATGACAATTGAAGTGATTGATTCTAATGTCGTCACGGTCACTGATGATACAAATCTGGTGCAAAATAACTTGTGGGAAGGTTGTTATTGTGCTTTATCCATTTTAATATCTTCAAACTTAAGGGTCCTTATTTTTGTGCAAAAACCTATAAATGCCTTATGGTTACTATATTATATTATACTAAAGTATATTAGATTCACCTTGTCTATCCTGATACTTACATCCTCAAACTCTGATTAAATATGATTTCTTTTCATGTCAAGTGACAGGGTGGAGTCTGAATGATGTTGATGTCTTAAGTGACATTATCAAACCATCTATGTTTTAGTAGGAAACACAAATGAGCAGAACTCGTCTCGACTGTGACTTGTACCGCTGCAAGGCTATTCTTGAACTGCATGGAAACTGTGGTGGAACTGGGAGTGGGATTTCTAGCAAGGCTGATGAACATAAATGAAAGCTGGACAAAGGTTAATATTGAAATCTTTATTTCTCCTCTGGTGCTTTTATCAAGACAGATTACAACTCTAGAAACTAACTGGCGACCATAGGAACTCCATAACTGTAAAGCACTCACAAACCAAGGTACCAGCACAAAATTTAACTGCATCAAAAAAAAATGCAGCAACGTCATGTAACAGTTTGAAATGTTGGAAAGTCTTTGAAACAAAACCTTCCCAATACTGTTAAGATTGAGTCAGTAAATAGAAATATAGAAATATCAGTTGAAATAAATTAATAGAAACGTGAAGACTCTGCTTTTGGCAGTGGTCTGGAGAGGCAGGAAGCAACATCAGATTCCTGGAAATTCATTCGGCTTTTCACCTCTTCCCTCATTTCTCTCCATTAATTTTTTTCTATCAAAGATTCAATTTCTAATCTGGCTTGTTTTGGGATTTTGTTTTATTTCAGTTGAGAGAGTGATGAGCAAGGAGAGGGGTGTCGAAACATTAAAGTCCTCTTTTGTTCTCAGGTGTGAGAGAAACAAGCCAAAGGAGGAGAGATAAGAGGTCTGCAGCTTAGACACGGCTCTGCCCCAACTGGTGGTAATTGGTTTAGGGGTGAGGGAGGGGGTTAGGAAAAAGGGGAAGGGCAGAACTGGGATTGAAACATGTGGGAAGGACAGGTTAGAGACGGTTGCAGAACTAGGGGTGGTGGAGGAATGGAAGCTGATGGTGTTTGGTTTTACAGTGAATACTGTGGGGAATAAGGGAGTTAGATCAATGAGGACACATGGAATAAACAGGACTTGCATTTCTGGTTAGTATCAGTTTCTGGACAGTATGAGCCCATTTCTGACTCAGCGGGAGGGGAGTGGCGCCAGTAACTAAACAGCAGAGCATGAGGGTGGCCACCAGAAAGAGTGGGTTCTGCCTTCTCAATACCAAGAAAACAAGCTTTGCCATCCAGTCGTGACATGCAGGTAGCACAGAAGTGATTTAAGGCACAGAGAGGGGCCGGGAGATGGAGCTGCACATCAATGCTTAGAACACAGAAACTCACCCCATGTCTGTGGGGAACCTATGGGCACGCCTTACATAGAGGGAAGAGCCAATCCCACTCTCTCTCCTCTTTAAATATTCAACTTTATCTTAAAACATGTAATTGACTTTGCTTCGATCACTCCCTGTAACAAACCATCCTACCCACCAATTACCCTCAATGTAAAGAAACATTTCTGAAACTCTTCTCACTGATAACCACAACCGGCCAACAAACTTGGTCAAAAGGGACACCAGTTATCAGGAAATAGAGAGATATGTAAATTGTTACAAATGATAAACTTTATTTTCAGAATGAACAAACAAAGCTCTCCAATAAAATTACCAAGCTGAATGGTGTGATGTTTACCGAACAATTTAAATATTCTTCGTAGGCTGTCAGCATCCAGTGAACCATTTGGTTAGCCACACTCCACTGTCCAGCACAGCAGTCCAAGGTTTGTGCATTTGGCTGCTGCTGATCTTGCAGTGTATTTCAGTTTGACTTCTATCTCGATGCTTTTCCTCCTTGTAATTTATTTACTCAGCTGTGTACAGATTTCTGCAGTCCCACCAACTCAAAACTATTGGCACACACAATCCAAAGACAGAGCATCAGTGAGCACCAGATTCGACCCATCCAATGTCAGCAACCACATGACTTCCTATTTTGCCTCTGTTCGGCAGTCTGTATCCGCCTCGTCTGAACACACTCCAAATTGAACCCAGTTGTTAGTCATTTCAGGTACTCGCTCTCCCCCACACGACAGAGGTACCACTGATACCACGTGTTTACCAGATAGGGGGATTGTGGGGTTCTGCAGCGAGCTTCTGTCAATTCAAATACTATGCTTTCGGGGACCTGACCAACCGCACGAAATCCATGCAAGGGAATAAAGGACAGCCCAGGTTATGTAGTGCAGTTGGCAAGCTCCCAATCCTCCTGGCGAAGCCAAAGCACTACCAGGGTAAAAACAACCCATGGTTAAAACTTAGGCACAGAATCCATGGCAGGGAAATCGTTGGTGACGGTGCAGTTCGGCAAGCTCTGCCGGATTCTCTGCAGGTCCCCCTCGGAGTAGGGGTTCCCGTTCAGGTTGAGTTTTGCCAGCGATGGAAGACCAGTGCAGACGGCCAAGAGCTTCTCGACGGTGATCTGGTCGCAGTACTCGAAGCACAGGGACTGCAGCGAGCGCAGGTCACCGAGACAGGCCAGGCCCGCGTCGGTCATGGAACAGAAGTTCGTGAGGTCCAAAGTGCGGAGCTGCGTCAGATGCCGAGCGATATGGCGCAGTGACTCGTCGGAGATGTTGCAGCCGTGGAGCTTGAGGTGGACCAACTCGGAGAGACACTCGGCCGACTTCTCAATGCCGGAGTCGGTGACTCTATACGTGCCAGAAAGGATCAGCACTTTCAGCGCTGTACGGGATGCGAGGTTCTGCAGATGCTGGTCTGAGAAGTTGGGGACATTATCCACCTCCAGGTTCTTGATGCGAGGCGGCACACGGGTCCCGTTGGCAGCAGCCGCGGCCCTGAACCAATGCAGGGGAATCTCGCAGTGCGTCAGCTCCAGGCTGAGCAATGAAGGGGGCAGGCATTCATAATTGATGCCCCGCAGGTTCATCTCAATGAGCCGGAGCTCAGTCAGGTTTGGACAGCGTTTCCCGATCTCCAGCAGCAAGGCTTCGGTCAGCGACTCATGCTTCTTGACAGAATGGAGGACACCCTTGACTCTCAGGGTCCTCAAAGTCCCACCCAGGTAATGTCTGACAAGGTGCCAGAGGATCCGTGAGTTTACCTGAAAGAGCAGAGTCAAACCACAAGGTAATTCATGCAAGAGACATGCCGACCGATAAGACACCAACACATTCTCGGTTGTTACATGCAGCGTCACCGGGCTGCCTTCGTTGGGGCCAGTATTGAGAAAGTATGGCCTCTGATCAGGGAAGCCCAGACAGTTCAAGATGAAGCCAAGAATATTTCTTCATTCAGGCAACAGCACTGTCTTTCCGTTTTCTTAACTTGGAAGCTAACACCGAAATGTTTTAAACTCAGTAGCCTCAGTTCACTACTGAAGCATTCAGCAAACCCGCAAACTATTTCTCAAGGTGAGGAACTCCTAGACAAAATTTCAATACCGAATTTTGACAAAGTAGTACCAGAATTGTCCTTTACCTTGTATGGGGTTAAATTGACATCTTTCCAGAGGCCTTTGTCATAAGCCAATCTTCTCCATCTTTTGCAAACTCTGTGGAAACATAAAAGTATCTCGTCTAAATCTTTGGTCTCGTTTACAGACTGTTTCGAAATTAAAATCCCAATTTATTCCTTGTAGTAGCACCCTTTCTGCTGGGTTAGGAGATTGATCCTAGACCTCAGCATTCTGCCTGGTAAGGCTGTTGAACCCAAGGTTAGGTCTGTCTCTCGCACCCCCTTCCCAGAAGATGGGTCTCCCTCCTTCCCACAACCGAGATCTAAACACTCACTACCAGCCCCAAAGGGCCAGGTCTTCCTGCCCAAACACCCACCTCCTGCTGGGGGCTGAGCCTGTTTATTTGTCAATTATCCATCTTCCTGGGGAGCCACTCCCCTCCCCAGCAATCTTCACCTTCGGCCGGGGTGGGGTTGGACCTGTACCCGACACAAACGTTCAGCATGTAATCACCCTCCTCCCCAGCCGGTACACATGTACTGTTTCCCCCCCCCATCCCCCACAAGGAGGTCAGGACCAAGTCCACCTCCACCCTCCCCCTCCTTCTCTTGGGAGCCAGGCCTATCCCTTCACCCTTGTCCGGCGGCCGGGTCTGTCCATCAACACCCGTCTTCCGCCCCCCCCCCATCCTCCCCGCGGGAGCCAGGCTCGTCACCACCGCCACCAAATACCCCCAGAGGCTGGGCTTCCACCTCCCCCAGGGATGGGGCTTGTCTCTTCCCTCCCCATCAGCCCCTCCAGTGGCCGGGGCGGGGGCCGGGACCCGCACCCGCCCGCCCCGGCAGCCGGTCCCTCCTCCTGCCCCGACACCTCCCCCCCGGACCAGGCCCGTCGCTGCTCCCCCTTCCTCCCACCAACCCTCCCCCGGCGCACCAGGCCTGACAGTTCCCTCCCTCCCCCCGGGGGCTGGGGCCTCTCACCGCCCCTCCTCCCTCCCTCGCCCCCACCCACCCCGGGCGGACCCGCACCCCCTGCCTCCCCCACAGGTCCCGCCGGGGGGGCCGAGCCCGCCCTGCCGGCCCCGGCAGCCTGTACCTGCTGATCCGCAGCAGGTCGCGGGTGGACAGGTAGCTCAGGATCTCCACCAGCACGTTCTCGGGCAGCGAGTTCAGCGTCGCCGCTTCGCCCAACACCGCGGCCATCTTCAGCCGGAGACACAAAGTGAACGACAACATCCGCCTTCCGGAGAGGAGCCCAGATCCCGCCCCGCCGCCGGCCTCCCCGCACCGCGCCCCCTGCCGGCCAGGAGGCGCAGTACCCCGCCGGCCTCCCCGCAGCGCGCCCCCTGCCGGCCTGGAGGCGCAGTACCCCGCCGGCCTCCCCACACCGTGCCCCCTGCCGGCCTGGAGGCGCAGCACAGCCCCGCCGGCCTCCCCGTACCGCGCCCCCTGCCGGCCTGGAGCCGCAGCACATCGCGCTGGCCTCCCTGTACAGCGTCCCCTGCCGTCCTGGAGGTGCAGTACCCCGCCAGCCTCCCCGCACCGCGTCCCCTGCCGGCCTGGAGCCGCAGCACACCCCGCTGGCCTCCCCGCACCGCGCCCCCTGCCGGCCTGGAGGTGCAGTACCCCGCTGGCCTCCCCGCACCGCGCCCCCTGCCGGCCTGGAGCCGCAGCACACCCCGCCGGCCTACCTGTATCGCGCCCCCTGCCGGCCTGGAGTCGCAGCACCTCGCACAGCTCGCCCTACCAGCCTGGAGTCGAGGTCGCTAATGGAGCGCTTATGACTGGGGCCAGCACCAAGTGCCCCAGACTTTACCCAGAAGGTATCGTTGACCCAAAGCAAACCAGAACTCATTAATTAATCTGCAAAGAGCTAGGGTACATTTTAGCCCTTCATTCTGCAGTTTGCCAGGGCTCCTGTTCTCAGTTCTGCCCACAATGATTCCAACTCTACACAATAGCTGGGGAGACACTTCGACATCTCGGATGCTGAGACAACACCAGGGTTTCTTCTTCTTTGCCGTTCACCACGGTCATTGATCGGTAAAGACTGATTTCAGCCTTGGGTTCTCAAATACAGGCACGATACGCTCTACAAACGGCTCTACATTTATTGTTGACACTTGTTTTTTTTACACAAAGCAATTCAGAGAATAATATGCACAAAATTTAATTCCCAATGTTTAAAATCCAGCCTCATCGGCGAACGTACGAAAACAACGCAGTTCCTGTTATTTCAAAGTGCAACATTACATTGAACGACTGCAACAAACATTTAAAATAACCCACATGTATAATGAATTGCAGTGGTCTAGAAGCTGATCCAGTGTTGATCAAACACTGCTATTGAGAAGGCAGGTAACAATCTGCACTTCTGCAGTACCACTTACACAAACTGCCAGGGACAAGGCATAACCAGACGGAGTGGGATGTGTGTGAGGGAAAGAGATAGTAATTTTCCATAATCACAAAGCTGTAACCTTAAACATTGGGTGGGCATCCCATAATATTTATTAGTTCAAAAATATTTTAATGTACAGGCTTAACTTGTAATTCTGGTCCCATTGGTAGGAATGAGAGCAGGAAATTGCAACCGTCAAGGGATTCATACAAAAACACAACAGATAAACATAAATATGGTAAATACAGATAAATGCTGTGTTCCCACAGCTCTTCAACGGAATAGTCAACACACAGAAAGAAAGCACTGGGTGGACCAAGAAAGGATGAAGAGGAAAAGGAAAGAGAAAGATACAAACAAAAATGACCGCATCTACCTTTCCATCCTAATCTCATTCATTGGCCAAAGGCACAACAACTGGGTGAAGAAGAGAGACTAATGAGAGGAAAGCACCCCTCCCTGAGATAGGTTGTCCGCTGTCTTCTCTCCAGTCCAAATTTTCCACTTGCTTCTGATGCCTACTCACTCCTGTGTCGAGGTGTTGGCACCATCCATCATCACGTTGTGTGTTAGCAGCGTTACTGGATGACCTGGCATACAGGGAGATCTCGATTACCTTGGCCACTGCCCATCAGTGGGGTTTTGGCACATGCCCATCCACATAGAAGTTCCTGGTGATTTTGGGCAGTGTTAGCTCCATGCCTTCCAACTCTTTGGTGAGGATGATCTGACATCCCAGTCGGGAGTTGAGCTGTAGGACTGGTGCCATGTCCAACATGTCTTCCTCCCTGGCAACAAACACATTCATCTCATTGCAAACCCTAGTGCATACATCTGATCAAGTATTAAAACTGCCCCATATCTGACCATAGATTTGGATACATTTTGCCATGACTTCCTACCCTCAGTTACAATAGAGCTTGACTGTTTTAACATCGACATTTTAATTACATCCTTTCAGCTGCAGAATTCTTAGTGTTTTTGTCTCCTTCACTTCTGTTAATCAACTTATGATCAAATCACTGTTTCCCAGCTTTCACTATAACTAGATACCAATATAGTCCGTGATTGAGGATATTAATGCAACTGAATTCTACACATACACTAAGGTTACTAAACACATCAACTGAAGATACCCTTAGGCTTCACCCATCCCATGGGGTGACTTCCATCCACAACAACTTGTGTTTAGGAAGCAGCATTCAGATGCTCAGATCAGTCCAATACCCAACTGGCAGAGAGAACTCACCAGGTTCTGGGCAGTTCACCAACAGAGGTATTCAAACATCACTTCAGCAACAGATCTAAGGTATTAGAAGTAACCTTATAATAACTGTTTATCTGCTCCTTTACTGTGTAATACATTTTGATCTTTAGTGGAGGTTGAACCACACAGCCTGGCTGTGTAGTGACACTTCACCAATGGAAGGAGTGGAATCGTACAACTGGGCTTCTTTGCAATTTCCAGCATTAAAGGCAGTGGTCAGAGGGTTAGTTCATTATTCCCATATGCTGCAAATATTGCATTGTGATTCTGATTGTGAAGATAACTGTTTTACAGATGGAAGCTATAATACAACACTTGATGAATGAGTAAATTAGTGTGTCTGAGCTGGAGTGTGGATACACAACATAACCTTTACCTTTCAACCGCTTCAGGAAGTTTATCGAAATGCTCTTCATTCACATAGACGTGGCAAGTGGAACATGCCAGGGAAGCTTCACAAGCACCTTAAGAGGGAAAACAAATGTAGCCTCAGTGAATTCTAACCTTCTCTCAAAGGTTTGGTGGGTGTCTGAGCAACGTTGGGAGGAGGGGGAGATGAGGGACAGCTCTCTGGCATCGTTCAGCTATACCTGACCCTGCCCGGATCTACACAGAATGTACACCGCCGACTCATCACATGAATGTACTCTCTCTCTCTCTCTCTCTCTCACACACACACACACACACGCCGGGGTTACTGATCAGTTGTTACAAGCAGTAACTTCATCGTAAAATATTTTTCACAGAGAGAGAGAGGTCATTCAGTCTGTGGATGAGAAGCTCTTGAACCGGTGTGGTTACAGAACATCAGAACAACCAGGTAACTTTCCAATTCGGTGCAGATTCCTGCTTCCTCCACTTCCCGACAATCTGTACATCTCTCTGGGTGAAAATAGCTCAACCAATTACCTAAATCAATGCTGCTCGTTGATGACCTCTCTGCTGAGTATCCTTCCCTGTCAGCCTTCAGAGCATGGATGAAACACTCTGTGGTGTGTTTGTAACACCCAGTGACCTGACACTGCCAATCAGGGATGCCTTACTGAGGGGAAAACAAAACCAGCAACAGGCTGCTGCTGACTGACCTGGACATTGACCGATGAATACGCTGGTCATATGGTTAGCTCTGCCCCACAGAGTGCTGGTTCTTTATGGTGCTTTTGGTCCTGGAGCCCCAACATGCACAGATACCCACTCCCTCTACTTAGAGAAAATACTTCTGCTTGGCTGCTGTGCTGGGAATCCCTCCCTCCGCTGGTGATCCTGCAGTGATTAAACAGCGACCTTTTCACTGCATAGCTCAGAGCGGAGTGAACCACAAAGGGAATGTGCAAGGCTGCCTGTGAGAGGTGATACTGGGAGTGAGAGGAGAAGGCATCAGTGAGCGCTGAGCTGTGGGGCTCAGGGCAGCAGAGTCCATGCAGACCACTGCCGGAGACCAGCAGAACCTGCTCCTCATGCTGACTGACTGCCCGGACCTTGCAGTCTGTCTCCCCACCTCCTTGGACGTGATGGACAAGAGGTTTCTCTGCAGGAGCAAGCCTCAACTATCACCAGCCTTTGAGCTCATTTCCATAGAGAAATCCCTGGGCTGCGGAGAGCTGTGCAGCCAGACAAAGAGGATGGAGACAGCAGCTTCCGTCACGCGCGAGGTCTGTCAATTCAGAGAGCAGCTGCTGCCAGTTCCCAGAAAATGGGCCACACCACTGTGCTGGTCAGCCCTCGTTGCAGCCACCACACACGGTATCAGAGGCTCATCCACTCCACACTATACAGCAACCATTTTATGCTGCAGGAGAGCTAGTGAAGGACTGAGCCCTCAGTCAGGATCCCAGCACAGCACCGCCGTCAGTAACACATGTAATGACCCATTTTAACACGAGTTCCACAGCGCTAAGCAAGTTATCTGTGCACAACTTTGCAAAATAGCAAAATGTATCCTGGAATACGCTGTCTCAACCTAAATAGAGATGATGTATGTTAATGTTCCTTATCCTATGGAAGTTTGATCTCTGTGTGGGGATAGAGAGTGAAGAACATCAGTGGGGGAATGGAATGTCATAGGAAGTGGTAGAGCAAGGGGAAAAGATGGAGTAACAAATTGTGTGATTAACAGCTGGCGTGAGTGATTGTGTGTGTGAGAGAGAGAGAGGGAGGGGGGGGAGAGGGGGGGAGAGGGGGGGAGAGGGGGGAGGAGAGGGGGAGGAGAGGGGGAGGAGAGGGGGGAGGAGAGGGGGGGAGAGGGGGGGAGAGGGGGGGGGGAGAGGGGGGGAGAGGGGGGGAGAGGGGGGGGGGAGAGGGGGGGGAGAGGGGGGGAGAGGGGGGTGGGGAGAGGGGGGGTGGGGGAGAAGAGAGTGAGTGAGTGTCAGCCAGCAGCTTATCTTGTGAGGTCATGAGAGAGCAAGGTTAGGTGGCACGTTTGTAACTAGCTTCTCTTCCTACAATGTACCAGGCCACATCTGCTAGCAGGTGGTGAACTGGTGAGGCTATGCTTTCTCCTTTGTTACTAAAGAAAGAACATTAACCCTCACGTGAGAATTTAGAGAGATAAGAGAATCTTGGGCAATATTTCACCTTAACCAACCTTGATTGTGTGAACCTACTTCACACAAATTGCCTGCGTACCTAACTATTTAATAAGTACCTACATTTTAAAAAAAATTGGACACTTGTGTAAGTGTAGGGATGCTCAGGAGAAAAGATCAGATATTTCATAAAGCTTTTAGCAAATAAGAGCACTTGAGTGAGGTAAACATATTAAAGATTAGTATGTGCTCCTCCTGGACCATAAACTGAAGTTCAGTGGGAGGCATTCTCACCACAGTAAGGAGGTTTTGAGTTCAAGTCACACTCCAGAGACTTCACAAAAATCAAGGCTGACACTCCCAATGCAGGACTGAGAGGTTCTTTCAGATGGATTTTAAAGCAGAGCACTATCCTTTCCCACTCCAATATTGATAAAAGATCTCATAGCATTATTGGAAGAAGAGTTCAGTCTGATGCCCTGACCAATATTTAGCCCTCAACCAACATCACTAAGTCAATCTATCCATCTCCTTCAGGAAACTGCAAAGGTGAAGAATTTAAAGTTTTCTCCAGTAAATACTCACCCTCCAGATCAATCCCGTGATCCTGAGCCAAGTAGAGGACATTGTCTCCTACTTTCCCCTTCACAGGTATTCTCCGCCCCGATCGGTCAATGAAAGTTACATTTACTCTGAAACAAGGAGAAACACTGCCTGTGACACCAATATTTATTCATGGTTCTAGTTAAGAATAATCTGAGATTTTCCAATTTATTGACAGCTGGCTGTTAAAATTAACACGTCAATTTTCTCCTGAAGCTGATTTCTCAATTGGAGAAGGGTTCCAGTACCTTTGTCAGGTGCCTGGCATCCCAGCTGTGGCTGTGACAGATGCTTTCTCTCAGAAGTCACTTCCATAGCCAAGTGTCCACACTGCAAACTCACAGAAGGTCAGACCCCTGGTTACATTATGCATTATGCCCTGTGTGACTTACACACTGGAAATTATGATGAGCTCATCATTACTCTGCAGACCTTCACCATAAGGGAGTACACAACCCAGCATGATGCAGCACATTCAGGAGGAAGGACAAGGAACTGAACTGATGGCAGAACAGAACAGGAGATACAACCTCCAATGCTGGGTTTTTGTACTTACACATCTGTCGAACTCTCAGGTTTCTGGCTTGTGTCCTCACACTGACGGGCATCTGGAGAGAAACAAGAGTGGTCACTGTGTTTAACCCAGGACTACACAGTGTCACACTGAAGCTGCCCAACTGCCAGTCCACAAGCAGTTTGGGAAAGCAATTAAACATCTGGTGAATGGTTTACTTCTACAATACGGCTGAGTACATTAAATCTGGATATTTACTCTTATCCACAGGAAAAGTTTCAGCTCATCATTTCATTAGTCCACAAGGTATGGTAGCATATTAATGAAATTACTGGATTCATGATCCAGAGACTCAAATTCTCCCATGAAGCTAATGATCCAGCTCAAGTTCTTGCATGAAGCTAATATATTTAAATTCAATTAATCAAACAAGTCTGAAATAAAAAGCTAATCTCAGTATAGTACTGATGACCAGCGTTTACTGAATTGTTATAAAAACCTAACAAAGGATCAGTGTCCTTCGGAAAGAAAATCTGCCATCCTTAACCAATCTGTGTGATTCCTGATTACACGGTAATCTGGGGACTCTTAACTGGCTTTGTTAGCCAGGTCAGGCATCGTCTGCAGAGAATGAGACAGGGTTAACTTTTCAGGTCGAAGAACCTTCATCAGGAATGGGAATAATGGGAGCTAGCACAGACCCAAAGGGATCCTTCTGTGTCATAATCTGAAATATACTGTATCAATTCTGAAAGGGAATTGATCCAAAATGTTAATCCAAAAATTTAAGATGCTGAAAATCTGAAATAAAGAAAACAAAGTGCTGGAAAATATCCAACAGGTCAGGCAACATCCATGGAAAGAGAAACAGTCTTCAGCAATTTGTGATTGGTGTCTGGAATTTTTTTTGTATCATTATCATGGAAGATGCATTGACCAAGGAAAAGCAGGAGCATTTAAAATTAATGAATGATTTTTTTTTAAGTGGTAGTGCTGATATCACCCAAATGCTGCAGGAACCTTCTGAATAATGTTCCAGGCAGGTCTAATTCTGAATGGATTCTGCAAGTCCTTAGTTTGTGCATGCATATGTTTAAAAAGCAGATCGATGAAGCCACATATTAAGACAGGGCAGGTAGTCAGAAGTGCATTGGAACAGTTATCTTGAGGCAATCTAGTTTCAATAGATGGAGTCAGGCAGGGTCAGAGTCAGCAATGCTATGCAAGTGAGAGAGGTGGTCTTCACGACAGCAGTGATAGATATTCTGAAGATCACCTCAGGGTCAAATATGACACCAACAAAGTTAATAATGTGTTCCATTAAATCTCCTGCACAGGGATACTATTTCGGACCAACTCCTTTACCCCTAGTTAGCACTTTCTCTGCCCCCATCCACCCCCAAGATCCCATCCACCTTCCTGCCCTTGACACCCCCACCCTACTTTCAACTCTGCAAGTGCCCGGTGCCCTGCTTTCTCCTCAATCCCACGTCCCATCCCTCAGGTCGCTCCTCAACCTGCTCCTTGACACAAGCATTCACCCAGGAATTCCCTCACTAGTGCCCCGCAACCTGCCCCTTCCCATCCTTCCACTGGACCCCTCACCTACCCCACTCCCCCGTAACGGTCCCTATCACCCATCCCCTCCTTCCTTTCTTCACACCTGTCTACCCCCCTCCCCCCCTCAACCCCGACCCCCAGGCTTTTCATCTGCAGTAGATCAGACCACACCAAGGCTCCTCCTCCACTTCCCGCCCACCCCTGGGGACACACTCCCCTCCTCCTCCCCTCACCCCCTTCTCCCTCCTCCTCCTCCTCCTCCCCCTCCTCCTCCCCCCTCTCCCCTCCTCCTCCTCCTCCTCCCCCCTCCCCCCCTCTCCCCCCCTCCTCCTCCTCCCCCCTCTCCCCCCTCCCCCCCCTCCTCCTCCTCCCCCCTCCCCCCCCCTCCTCCTCCTCCCCCCTCCCCCCCTCTCCCCCCTCCCCCCCCTCCTCCTCCTCCCCCCTCCCCCCCCCTCCTCCTCCTCCCCCCTCCCCCCCTCTCCCCCCTCCCCTCCTCCTCCTCCCCCTCCCCCCCCCTCCTCCTCCTCCCCCCTCCCCCCCTCTCCCCCCTCCCCTCCTCCTCCTCCCCCTCCCCCCCCCTCCTCCTCCTCCCCCCTCCCCCCCTCTCCCCCCTCCCCTCCTCCTCCTCCCCCTCCCCCCCTCCTCCTCCCCCCTCCCCCCCTCTCCCCCCTCCCCTCCTCCTCCTCCCCCTCCCCCCTCTCCCTCCCCCTCCCCCCTCTCCCCTCCTCCTCCCCCTCCCCCTCTCCCCTCCTCCCCCTCCCCCCTCCCCCCTCTCCCCTCCTCCTCCCCTCCTCCTCCCCTCCTCCTCCCCCCCCTCCCCCCTCCCCTCCTCCTCCCTCTCCCCCTCCTCCTCCCTCTCCCCCCTCCTCCTCCCCCTCCCCCTCCTCCCCCTCCCCCTCCTCCCCCTCCTCCCCCTCCCCCTCCTCCCCCCTCCCCCTCCTCCTCCTCCTCCTCCCCCTCCCCCTCCTCCTCCTCCTCCTCCCCTCTCTCCCCTCCCCTCTCCTCTCCTCTCCCCTCCCCTCCTCCTCTCCCCTCTCTCCCCTCCTCCTCCTCCTCCTCCCCCCTCCCCTCTCTCCCCTCCCCCCTCCCCTCCTCCTCTCCCCTCCCCTCCTCCTCTCCCCTCTCTCCCCTCCTCCCCTCCGGGTGACCGCCTGTTCCCAAGGCGAAAGTTCCCACCTGTCTGGGCCGCCTCTCTGTCGCACTCACCCGGCTGGCCGTGGAGGTCTCGGCCCGGGGCCGGGCAGAGCCGCCGCCCCGGCCGCAGGGACGGGCAGCACCGGGCGGCCCTCACGGCCACCCCGAGGCACCGCCGAACCCCGCTGGCCGCCGCCATGACGGTCCCAGCACGTGATTGTCGCGTGACGTCATCGCCGGGCCTCTTAAAGGGGAAGGCGACGACAGGCTCTTAAAGGGAAGGTACACTGACTTGATTCTTCGGCTGGAGGATGATTTGTCCCCACGCCAGCCCTGCGTGGAAGGATTCTGTTCATGTGGGGCCATTGCACAGCAACCTCCAGGTGGCCCAAGGGAACCAGATGGCAGGCTCTCCTGCACTGCACTGCACTTCCTCTGTAGCTGTGACACTTTACTCTGTACTGTTACTGTTTTTACTTGTACTGCATCAATGCTCTCTGTACTAACTCAGTGTAACTGCACTGTGTAATGAATTGATCTGTATGATCGGTAGAGATTCATAGAGCTATGCAAGACAAGTTTTTCACTGTACCTAAGTGACAATAATAAACCAATACCGATACCAATACTTCCAAATTAGTGGATTGGACTGGGACATTGAACCTCTCCTTGAACCCTTTCCAAAGTCTGGAAGAAAATCTAACTTTCTCGTCAGTCCTGATGCAGTGTCTCGACCAGAAAACAGTGACAATTCATCTCCCCAAGGAGTTCCTCCACCAGTTTTTTTGGTATTGCTCCAGATTCCAGCATCTACAGTGTCTTGTGTCTCCATCTCACTGAATCCTTGGCTCCTGACCACTCATCTCGACGACAGAAGATTGGGAAACTGGAACACGGTTAGTCAAGAGTCAGTAATGACTTGGAACGTGGTCTACGTGCATCCCCACATCGTTTGTACTGTATTTCGATTATATAAATTAAGATGAACTTGGTTCTGGAGTTTGATCGCTTCCTCTGTTAAACTCGGTGAGCCGGCACCTGGAATGTTACCTACAGATCTGGATTACCTACCCGAGGAAAGTTTTACTTGTAACGAATGTTCACCAGATTGAGTCCGAGGATGGACAGTTTGTTTTACAAATGTAGATTGAGTACAGTGAATTTAGAAGAATGAGGGGCAATCTCATTGAAATATGCAAATTGACAGGATAGGTGTAAACATAATGTTTCCCCCAGCCGGAGTGTTTTGAAGCAGGGGTCCGATTCTCAAAATAAGCAGTTTGCCTTTCAGGATTGAAATATGAATTTCTTTACCAGGAGGGTGGTACATCTTTGGAATTCTCTACCCCAGCTGGCTGTGAAGGTTCAGCCACTAAATATTTAATACATCAATAAGTGTATGGATTTTAAGGAAATCAAGTGGTATGGGATTAGTACAGGGAAGTGGCGCTGAGGTGAAAGATCAACCAGGATCTCAGTGAATTGTTGAGCAGGTGTAAGCGACCAAATGGTGCTTTGATTTCTCCTATTCTTGTGAAAGAAGCACACGTTCTAAACTGCCGACTGTCTGCTAAAGCCACCTGGCACTCCCAATTTCAAGCCATTTTAATTCCCCTCCCCATTCCCACGCTGCCCCCGGTCTCCTTCACTGCCTGAGTGAGGGCAAACGCAAACTAGAACTCCTCATATTCCGCTTGGGTCGTCTGTAGCCCAACAGCACGAACACTGAATTCTCTAATTTCAGGCAATCTGGCTCCCCTTCTGATCTCCCCAAGCTCTCTCTCACACCCTTCTTTCAAAGCCGACCCCTCAGCCTCTGATCTCAGTTTCTTTCACTTCTTCCATCTACTTATCAGCCACACCCTCCTCCCACTGGGTCCCCTCCCCCCATTGTTCCCTTTCCTGGTTCCTCTACCTTCCTTTCCCATCAGATTCCATAAAATGCAGCCCTTTGTTCCCTCCACCCATCACCTCCCACTGTCAATGAACCCCTCCTCCCCCCCAGATCTGCATATTGTTTGCCAGCTCTTGCCTCGCCCCTTTCCTTCACCTCTTTATACTGGCCATCTCCCGTCTACTCTTTCAGTCCAGATGAAATAACCCAAAATGTAGACTGGTCCATTTCCCTCCATAGATGCTGCCTGACCCACTGAGAAGCTCCAGATTCCCCCATCTGCAGTCTCCTGTGTTTTCATCCTGAACTATCCACCCGCCTCGTCAAGCACCACCCTCTCTTTGTGTGGGAGAATCAGTGCATCCGCTGTGGGAAGCAAATCACCCTGCAGCCTAAAGGTCTGCCTGAAAAGGAACAAGATGACAGTGATTTCTGCATTGAAGAAATTCACCCTGAAGCCGCCTAGTGACCAGAACCTGCAACAGCATTGATTGCTGACATGGCCAAAAAAAAACGAATGATGAAAAATAGGTGCAATTTACATTTACAGAATGAAAACGTTGCCAGAAATGCATTGGTCAGGATACGAACCTGCATATAGGAAACAAAAAGCATATGCAAGGTTTCAAACATTTGTTCTTCTAAATCATACGTAGGACCAGCTTTGAATGCCAATGAACATACTGGCAGTGATGAGACAGGTTTTGTTCTTAAAAAGCACTCAACACATGAGAAAATTCCAATTTTATTAGAGATATGGAGTATAATCTCCAAACGTGAAATTGCATTTGTTTTCTAACTAATTATGCAGCTAAACACGTCCGACGATCAAGAACTTTCATCCTTTCAGGGCCTTTTATCCTACAGCAGCAGGAAGTTCAACCTCCAGGGCCCCCATTTACCACCTTCTCCACCCTCACATGCCCAGGTTTGGTGCCATGGATAAGGAGAGAAGGACACAGAGCTTCTCTTCCACCTGCACCTAGCCAAGAGGCCAACATTTGTTCTAATGTTACGGATGCAGGGACTTTGCATTAAATGTCACAGGAACCTTTCCTTCACACCCATTTCAGATCCATGCTGCACAAATTGTGGTCTCCAAGCACATCCAGGAACCTTGGATAAGCAGGGTGTTCCGCCAATGGAGCACTGCAGTTGGGTCCCAAGCTGACAAGCAGTCATCAGACACCATACCTGTTTACTTCTGATTTAAGGCCAAACTTCTGGTGAACTGCCATAGCTCAGGATTCAGCTACATCACCATTTCCCTTTAAAGCAGCACCAAGCCATGAGGTTTGATCCCCAGTCCTGGACTGGGAGAGCCAAGCTGGGGTCTCATAACTGACCACAGTTGAGGGGAAGAAGTTGGGGCTGGTGTCCAGAATTTTAATGCAGTATCTCATCCTAGAGAAGGTTCAACAAGTTGTTTATATTGGAATCCCTGTTCCTCATTGCAATGGACCCTCACATCCCTCAGAGTAGATCCTGTATTTTGGTTGCTCAGAGTTCTTACAGTAGCATGATCAAGAGTCAAAGCACAAAGTAAAACACATTGAGGGGCTGGGTACAACAATACCAAGCTGGGTAGGTGCAAAGATCTTTATTAACTCACAAGAAAGCACTTTCTCACAAGCAGTTTGTTTATGCACCATTGATACTTTTTTTGGCCCATGTTTAGCTCTGTGTTTCTGCAACCCCCACCCTCCCCTCTCCAAATGTCACACCAAGCCAGCACAAAGGTTTCTCACCTCTTAGCCATTGCCAAAAGCTACCCATTTTTGCTTGGTAAGGGCAGCAGGAGAAAGATAATAAAAGCTCTCAGCTGTAGTGAACTTCTATTTCCTTCAGGTGAAAATAATTGTTTCTAATAACTCACTCTTCACCTTGGTATTTTGATGTCTGATGAGATCAGGGAGGCCGAGGGGATTTAAAGGTTAGCTGTGGAAATCCTACTGTGCTGCTCTCATGTAAATTGGACAAATGTCAAGTGAAACCAATTTTTTTTCAACTCCCAAGAAATTTCAAGGACCAGAGCTGTGCTGAAGGGAGAAGAGATACTCCACTGCAAGCTTCAGACAAAACAGGCATGTTTACCAGAAAATATAGGCAGCACAGGTAGTTTCCAGTTTCTGCAGCTTTAACCTAGAGCCAGTGTCTGCTTAGCTGCAAATGTTTCTTATTATATTTACATTTTTTTTTAAAACCACTAGGGTCCCATATTTGCCAGTTTAGGGATTCTGCCCAAGCCTCACAGAACAATGCTCAACATAAAAGGACCACAACTTAACAGGCATCAGGAATTTAACAAAGTCTTTGCAGAACAAACTTGCGATAAAAAGAGAAACTAACACAGGCTCCAATGCACATGCCAAATGAAATGGCAGGGACAAAATAAGTTATGCCTACCACTCAGCCTTCTTAAAAAAAATGCAAAAGGATGAGCACGTAACCCTTTCACTGCAAATAATTCCCTAAAAATTAGATTAAAAATAAAGTTCTAAATTAAGGCAAAAGTTGATTCACAGAATGAAATGAAAAATTAGGGGGAAAAAAAACACCAAAAAGAAACCCATAGATGTTAGGGGTATGCACAAGGACTGAAATTCAGACTAGACGGAGTCATGACAAAACTTAAAAGCCAAAATTGTGGTGCAGACCAATTAAAACAAAGGGAAATAACTCACAAAAATAATTCCCATCTCCTGGGAAACACTTAGAGCAAACAGCATGGCGAATTACAAAAGAGAATGACAGCCTGGGGTCTGAAGTAAAATACTTGGTTAAAATGTTGACATATAAAGTGCACATTTTGCTGCAGCACCACACACAATGTGGCCATTCTCAGGGAGACAGGATCAAATGAGGTGTTTGTTTGTTACAATGGATATTATTGCAAGGTAGATATTGTGTTTTCCAATTTTAAATTTGTAGAGAACAAAAATACTACACGCACAGTCGGAAGCTGTTCACTTGCCTGCCTCATTCACAAGTCTCAAGTACTCTGATAAAACCATGAGGTTGTTGACAGGAGGCAGATATGGCAACTGACGCCTCGCTGCTCCCCCCCCCCACCTCCCCCCCCGACCAAGAGCAGGTTTGTGTGCAAGCCCACACTGGGTGATTGTGGGGCTGACACTCCTGGTGTTGCAGGGTCATGATTCAGCCAGCTCTGCAAGTTCCAGCTTTATGCATATCCCACATTCAGATACAAGATAGCCCCCTCCCCCGAAACATTAAGAAAAAAAACTGAGATTAAAAATATCTATACAAGATTTACACCCTTAAGCAAAATATAACTGAATCATTCTGGATGGAAACACCAGGTCCCCAGCTAAAATATCCTCTTCCTCTTCAAGTAAGAGTCAGCGTAGTGGCCGCCCAACCCTTGAGAGTGCTGGCCGATATAGCCTCCTTCTGGACTGGGCTCAGGTGATGGGATCAGGTGAGAGGCACCCCGCTTGTGGCCAATGAGTGGAGTCTGTGAAAGAGAGAATCAAGGTAATTTACAGTCCAATGTTAGCTATTCCATCCCATGTTCCCCCTCTCCAAACTTCCAATCCTATGACATGCTTCAAAATTCAGCCATGTAGTGGTAATGTTATCATACAACAACAAATGACCAAGGAACCGATAAGGGAAAGTAGAATAATCTAGCAAATATGAAAACAGACTGACAGTGATGTGAAAAAGAAAAGATTATCCCGAGTTAATGGTGGTCCCTTACAGCCTGGGAGAGAAGCTATATTGGGGAACATGGAACTGGTGCAGTAATTAAACCAATACTCTGGATCTCTTTTCAAGGAAGATGATACAAGAAACCAGCTGCCAATGATGGAGAACAATACATCTAGAATGAATCAGAAGCATAAATGAATTAGGATTAATGGAAGAGTATTAAGTAGTAAAATACAATATTGAGAAAGCCATAGGAGCTGATGACTTCTATCAAGGTTTTAAAAAGAGGTGGCTATTAGGACAGTGGATGCATTTGGTTGTCAGCTGTAGATTGGAACCCTACTATTTAAGGAGGGAGGGAGGGAGGGAGGGAGGGAGGGAGGGAGGGAGGGAGGGAGGGAGGGAGAGAGAGAGGGAGAGAGAGAGATTACAAAGATTTACAGGATAGTTAGTCTGACACTATTAGTAAGGAAAATGCAAGAGTCTCTTAAGGAAGACTAACAGAGCACTTAGAAAATTAAGACACAGATATATTGGAAAAAGAAATCCCGTTTGACAATTCTGTTGAAGTTTCGAGGTTGCAATTAGCAGAATTGATAAGGGAGAACCAGCAGATGTGACACATTTGGCATTTGATGAGGTGACGTAGAAGAGTTTATTAACCAAAATTAGAACATGTGGGATTGGAGGGTGACATACTAGTGAAGACCAAAAACTGGTTAATGGACAAAAAACAGTAGGGATAAATAAATCAGTTGTGGATTAGGAGACTGACTACTGGGCTTCTGCAAGAATCAGTGCAGGGGCCCCAATGTTCATTACCAGTTGTATCAGCTGTTGTAATGAAGACACCAAGCCTATTATATTTAAATTTGTTCATCACACAAAATGGGGTGGCAGTGTGGAGTTAAGAATGTAAAGGGACTTCATGCAAATATTTTTCCAGGAGTTGCAAATGAAATTGAACATTGCACTATCAGCAGCAAATACTGTAACCTCACTTAGACCCTTATGATGGAAGGAAGGTCATTGGTGAGACAGCTGAAGATGTTGGGGATAGGATACTGCCCAGGAACACCTGGGATGACTGACCACCAACAACCACAGCACCAGTGACCCAGGTTCAATTCCAGCCACTATCTGTAAGGAGCTTGTACGTTCTCCCTGTGTCTGCGTGGGTTTCCTCTGAGTGCTCCAGTTTCCTCCCACATTCCAAAGACGTACAGGTCGAGTTGTGGGCGCGCTATGTTGGCGCAGGAAGAGCAGCGACACTTGCGGGCTGCCCCCAGCACATTCTCAGTAATACAAAACGATGTAGTTCACCGTGTGTTTTGATGTACATGTGACTAATAAATAAATATCTAAATCTTGGTGCAAGACAATGGCTCCAATCACTGGAATGTTTTCCCTTTCATGTTCATTGACTTGATTTTTACCAGGATACCTTGACGCACACTCAAATGTCATCTTCATGCGAAAGGGTAGTTAACCTCACCAATACCTCCATAATTCAGCTCTCTAGTCCCTATTTGGACCAAAGCTGTGATGAGGTGGAGTCAGATGGTCCTGGGGGAATCTGAACTGGGCATTGACAACATAGTCAACGACAGATTTGATCATTTTTCTGATAAGTGGGAGTAATGATTGGGCAGTAATTAATCTGATTGGATTTCTTTTATTGTGAACTGGCTGACTAAGTGAATGGGCAAGAACATGGCAGATGGAATATAATGTGGACATATGAGAAATAATCTTTTTGTAGAAATAATTGAAAAGCAGAGATTTTTTAAAATGACAGGAAATGATTGAAAGGCCTTAGTGCAAATGTATGCCGAGAGTCTTATTTACAAATTACTTAAAGTGCAGGTACAGCAAACAATAAAGGAAAATTAACATATTGGGTCCTCAGTGCCAGCAGCTTTGAGGATAATAGTAAAGACATCGTACTGAAATCACCTGGAATACTGTGGTCTCCTTCCCCAAGGTAGACCAAGTGCAGCCAAGCTTTAGCGGATTGATTGGGATGGAAATGGGGTGGTGTTCTATGAGGAGAGATACAGCAGATTGGGACTATACTCCCCAAAATTTTAATTAAAGGTGATCACACTGAAACATACAAAGTTCTTACAGACCCTTGATGATATTTCCCCAGGCTGGGATGTCTAGAATCAGGGCACAGTCACAAAATAAAGGATGTGTGGAGGGGAAATTTTGTTACCTAGAGGATAGTGAATGTTTGGAATTCCCCAACCAAGGTGGCTGTGGAGGCTTAGCTGACGAGAACATTCAAGAGATGAATAGATTTTTGGATATTAAGGGAACCAAGGGATATGGGGTTAGCGATGGAAAGTGGTGCTGAAGTAAAAGATCAACCTCAATCCTACTGAACAGCAGAACAGGCAATGAGGCACTGAATGGCCTAACTCTATTTCTATCTTATGATTTTATATCACTGCAATTACACTGAATTGAGCAGCATTATATCCTGAGAGCAGATAAGAAAACAAATTATGTTATCAATTGGCACGAGACTTGTTTCAGCTCAATGCATGGGGCATCAAGTGGTGAAGAATTTAAAAACCGTTGAAGGTATTGGCACAGGGATCTGGAACTCCATTGAGTCTCTAAAGATTCAAAACCAGATCACACATTAATGCAGTCATGACTTACTTCGAGGGATTTTCTACCACCCTGCATTAATTTGGTTGTCCCTGGCAGAACAAAGATGTTCACGGATGACTCCCCCAAACGTGTCAGCAACATTCTTGATGGGTGAGACCTTCTTGCCTGCAGTCTTTTCCAATACCCAGCAAGCCCAGAAAATCCTCAATGCAATTTGCTTCCTGGTTATTTAACGTGCTCATGTGATCTTCCTGTATTCTATAACTTGCTGCTGATAAAGCTAAGACTCGTGAGTTCAGCACGAACTAAACTTATTTGTGCAATGGGCATTAAGTGGTACCAACACTAAAAATGTGAACAATCTCATCCATCTTTCGTAAAAGCCAAGCCACTTATTTCTTGCATTCTCACGACATAGGGTTAAATAGAGATGGGGAACCTCCTATTTCAGAGAAATGAGACACTCATTCGTTTAAGTGCATATCTCTATCCCACTCAGAGATCCCACTCAGAGATCATAACCAAATGTGAGAATCTCTCTAGCTAAAGCAGTATTTAATTAATATCAATGGAATGTCTTAATTTAAATCCTGTTTCAACATAGCTGATTTCTAAGAAAGCAACTTTCTGGACTTTTAACAGACAATTAAGTTCCTGAGAAATTAGGGCACAAGGCACAATCCTTTGCCAGTCGAAGCTACAACATTGGCGAACACTCACTATGGCCACATTGCAGTTTGCATTAGGCACAATTCCAACTTACAATGTGAGCAGACAAATGAATCAAGAAGTGAGACAGTTACCTTCAGCAGGGAGCCTGGTGGGGAGCTGGAGGGCCGAGCACCCAGGAGTCCTGCCCCAGAGCTCAGCAGCGGATTTAACTGCAACAGGCCAAAGAAAAGTTACATCTCTAACTGGTTTAACAGCAGATTCAGTTCATACCATGAGAATAATTAAACAGCAGTAAAAACATAACACTGGCCATCTGTCTTTCATAAGAAGTCTGTGAAAGACTCTTCCCTCAACCCAAAGCACATATTTTCTGCTCTCGCTGATTTAGTAGTCAGCCAGAATATGACAAATGCAGAGAAGCAGACTGATTCCCAAAGACAGAATATAAATCTCGGTCATTTTGAGATAATAGATTCGTTGGTCTTAAAAGGGACAAAAAGTCATAGGAGTGCTACGGGATCCTATGTACCTCACACTCAGGTACATTTTGGTGTTATCATCCTGCAGTTTGCATGCAATAAAGACCAATAATTCCAGGATGCCAAATGGGCCCTGGGTTTCCTAGCAGCTACTCAAGAGGCAGCCACTAGGGCATCAATTAGCAAGCAGCAACCTGCTCCAGTTTAACAAAGGTAGCAACAAGTGGCAAATGGAACTTAACATTTTCTCTTCAACAGCCGGCTATAGATCAGCATAGCTCTTAGTTCTGAAGGGGAAAAATTAGAAAGGTCTTTCTTTAAAATAATTTCCATTGTTAAATGGTGCAAGTCAGCTTAGTCAATCATTTCTCAAGCAGGAAAAAGTTTTTTGGGATGTGGGCTCCGTTAACAAGGCCAGCGTTTACTACCCATCCAAGACTGCTCCCAGAAAGCGATGGTGAGCCATTGCTGTGAATTGTTAGCCTTCTGAAGGTATGCCTACAAAGGCTGTCGAGTAGAGAGTTCTAGGATTTACAATCAGTGAAGAACTAGATATCTATTTCCATATCAAGATGGTGTGCAACAAGTTGGAGTGCCAGTGCACTCTTGAAGTTCTTGTCCCTTTTGGAGGTTGCAGGCTTGAAACGCATCATTAGAGTAGCCCAAGCAGGTAATTGCAGTGCATTTTGTAGTCACTGGTGGAAGAAATAATTCTTAAGAGTGATGTAAACAATGACAATCACAAGGTTGATTTGTGCTGGATGGTGTTGAGCTTGCACATCCAGGCCAGTGGAGAGTATTCCATCACACTCTGGGCTTGGGGCTTGTAGGTGGTGGAAAGAGTTGGTAATGAAGGAATCTTTGCAAGGGAATGCCATCAAATATCACAGGTCAGTGATTTGTCTGTCTTGCTGGACATGTTCATTGCCTGGTATCTTTGTGAAGTCAATGTCATTTGCTGATCAGCCCAGACCTAAATGTTGTTGAGGTCTTGCTGTAAGTCAGCGTGGACTGAGGTACTGCAGTTACAAGTGATATTGAACTTGGCATAATTAGTAGCAAGCATCTCCAAGATTAGGCCTGGGGTAGTGCACCAGGTAACTCTTGCAATGTTATCCAAAGGCTGAGATGATTGACTTTCTACAATCAGAGCCACCTTCTTTTATGCAAAGCATGACTTAAGTTTTACTGGACCTCCTGATACCACACCTGAAGGGCAGCCTTTTTTGTCAAGGGCAGTTCACACATCACTCTTGGAATTTAGAGGTGAAAACTAAACCTGGCATCAATGAGCAGGTTATTGTGGGAAAGGACGGTTCGATAGCACCGAGGACACCTTGTATTATTTTTGCTGATTAGTGCTTCTCAAAATAATTCACTAATGCAGAGATCTTTGAGGGATGCGAGAGCATCACAGAACAACTTCTCCCTTGACCCAAGATGCAACTTATTTTCATACTAAACCATGGCACTAGAGGTGCAAGAGAACAGCTTACCAGCAGCATTCCACACTTGGCCAAGTGAACACAACAGCAAGATTGCACTACAGGGTGTGCACTTATTTCCTCTGGCTCTACGGAGATAGAATTTTATGCAGTAATAGGACCATTGTCACAACTCAAGGTCATTTGGACAATGGAGGGCCCCAATCAAGTTGGGAGGGAATCCTTAATCAGTGTCCACAGAATCAGAGCAACTTACAATGCGGGCCATCTTTTAAACTATTGCGTCATTGATAGAAAGTTTTTCTTCACAACAGCCTGTAAATAAATGTGCATAATGATACATCCCACTATCATTGATGATCTACCTTGGAGGAATAACCCTGTCGGAGTCCTGCTCTTAAGCCACTTGTGAAATAGGATGTGGGGGAGCTGGAGTACAGTGGAGGTGGAGCAGATTCCAAATCATTGTAGCCACATGGAGTTGATCGCTTTTTTAAACAAAAAAAATAGATCATTACCAATCCTCCACTATAAACAAAGATCAATTTCTAACAACACTTAATCTATTTAAGGTTATACACAACTCCAGAGTAGCCCAGAAAGAACAGCTGATATTCATCATTTTATATTCCCCCACCTCTGCACTAACTCTTTTGGCCACTCTTCAATGCCTCAATCTTGAAGACATTCATATACAATCTGGATACTTTGTGCTGGCAGGCTCTATCATGGCCAGTGTAGTAGCAAGTATGATCTAATTTTCAATAGACTTGCAGACAGAGCTACCAGGAGGAGGACCCAGAGTAAAAGCCCTCCAATTCCCACACTGTCCCATCCCATGCAAGTAGACAATGACCACTTGATGAACCACAAAGGTTGACCCCTCCAAACTGAGCTAATACCCCAAAGACCAAGGACTGATCCATGTCAGGCTTGCACAGCTTTACATGGTGCCTTATCTGGTGGATTGCTACTTTGGACACTCCATCGTTCTGTGCCAAAACAAGAGCTTAACATTTTATTTCATTAATTAATAATCTTGACCATTCCAGTTCTAGCTAAGACATAAAAGATACAATCGTCGATGAGGATGCTGGTACTACTCTCTTGCCCAGCTGAAAGGTTCTTTAGTCTAATCTTTACCTGATTTTGGTCAGATTCATACCCTCCAAGTCCAGGGTCAAGTGGAAGTTGATATCGTTCCAGCTCCCTTTCCTGCAAAGGAAGCCTTGATTAGTTAGATATTCCCAAAAGTATTTCCCTTCTAAAAGCATCAGCTCCTTGTCCAAATAATGTCCAAGCTGGCTATTATGAACAGTAACAGTAGACAGGTTATTCAACATGTTACAGCATTTTTACAAACACCACCATTTTTGCCAATTTGTCAATCATAAATGGGAATGCCTGGATGTTAATGACTTTAACTCAACGTAGCCGAGGCAGACAGTTGTTACCTAACCTCTTCCACTGATGGGAACCAATCTCAACATAGGCCTAGTTTTCATGGTTCAGTGCCATACCACTTGACAGCAGTGATTACAGACCCTGT
Organism: Pristis pectinata; assembly: GCF_009764475.1. NCBI lineage: Eukaryota > Metazoa > Chordata > Chondrichthyes > Rhinopristiformes > Pristidae > Pristis > Pristis pectinata. The sequence continues at coordinate 12,722,852 of NC_067435.1, read as the reverse complement.
TGCACCAAAACACTCTGCTTGAAACATCTGTTATGGGAAGCAAGCTGCAATAGGTACATCCAGTTCGTCTCATCAAATTCTTCTTGTCAAAATCCTTCACTCACGTTAACGGTACCTGTATGTTTCTCACTGAAATAGCTATTTTAGTCCATCTCAAAAAGGCATTTCACAGCTACTTAACATATATAGCGACTATGCTGAGCCTCTCTCCTACCCTGTCAAAGCATAGTCTGATATTCCTAGGCTAGTATGTCATCTTGAACACTTGTTTCTAATCGGGCATTTCCCTTGCAATACTCACATTGTTACGATCACGTCCATAGCCCCGAACTCCTCCCATGGCAGGATCACGGGACCTTGAGTATCTCTCCAGTCCCCTATCCTAATCAGAAACAAAATTCAGTTAAAACCATGTTTTCACCATTGAAACAATTGTTCTCAAATTCCTTCTTTCATGTTACTTACTGGTTTCCCATTCAGTTGGTCATGATGGTCAGTCTCAAAAGGACAGTTAACAGGTATTTATCCTTCACAAAGCCAAGCCTCAACTCTCCAGAACTCTTGCTGGAGCTGTACTATCCCCCTCTGGCCCAGTGTACAGATAAAAATCTCAGATTCATGACAATTACTCTGGTGGAGACATGTTAACTCCATACAGGCAAAAAAACAGAATCAGATGATTCCTGGTTCGTGTTTTTAAAATCTACTACACTGCACATCAAGAGAGCTCCAACAGTGCTCCACTGTGTTGTTAAGTTGACGAGAACAGGGCCCAACCTAGCTCAGCTATCTGAAGAATGCATTTAATATTTACCTCACTTCTGTCACGACCATACCCTCGAAACCTAGGATCACACGATGGTGGGTATTGCTCCAGTTCTCTTTCCTGCCACAATAAAGTTAGACAGTTCACTCGAAATATACTTAGTTTTCTCCTGCTGCTTCCAAAGTATTTACATTTCAGCTACGCTTCTGTTAGAGTCGCAACAGTTAAGGTCACCATTCTAATGTGTACGAGGCAAATTACTCCCCTCTAGCACCAGCAGCAACACGTTTCAATAAATATCATTGGATACCCAATACAGATAAGGAAGACGCCAAGGGCAAGAAACCAAGATGTTCCAGCATTTCACAGCAAACATGCACAGTATGAACCCACAACACTGTTTAGTGTTGTTAGTTGAAAGGTAAATATTGGACATGGCATTAAGAGAACTGTTTTGTTTAAATCCAAATAGAACCACAGGTCTTTCAACAGCTGCCTGAGCAGACACATAGGATATTTATTTAACACTATCTGTTCAATGAAGTACTTCAGTACATAATAAAAGTTGCAAAAATTATACATTTTTGGTAATATATTCTCAAATACAATTTTTTAGTAGTTTCCGCACACCCCTCCCACAGTATTTCAAAAACTGGATGCAATCAGCCTCCTATTGTTGTCTACTGTAAACTCTTGCCTGTACTTAATAACATTCCCGGTTTCAGAATTTGCTGCAAATAGAGCGATTACCCAGATGAGCAGTTGTTGAAGGAAACTAAGATTAATTGTATGGATGAAAATGACGCAAAATCTTTGCACAGGTTTATTATTCACTCCAAATTACACTGATTTAACAATAGATGGTCACACCTGGAAAAGGAACAACCCAATTATACTAAACCCAACTGTGTTGCAAATCAATAACATACCTGCCCATAGTCCCTGTAAGAGTGGTTGTAATTATCATAGTTTTCCAAGCTGCCATAACCCGACTGTTTGCTTCCAGCCTCTGGATAATCACTGATGCCAGATCCATGATGAATTCTGGGACTGGAGCTTGGGTAGTTTCCCAGAAGACCAGTACTGTGTCCATAGGACATTGAATTGCTGGTGTTAGCTGTTGGAGAAAAGAGCATTTTCAGGCCTAAAAGGTCTTCAATATAGGAAGTGGCAGGTATAGGCAACAAGAATCAATGGAATCTTGAGGAATATAGGGTGCGTAGGAGAGAACTTAAGAAATTAGGAGGGCAAAAAGGCAATGAAATATCCTTGGCAAGTAAGTTTAAAGAGAATCCCAAGTCATTCTATAACTATACCAGAAGCAATAGAGAAAAAGTAGTTCCCCCTAGGGACCAAAGGGGTAATCTACCTGTGGAACCAGGCAATGTGGGCCAAGTCCTAAGTGAATACCTCTCATCTGTATTCACCAAGGAGAAAAATGTAAAAGATAGCAAGTTCAGGGAGGGGTGTGTGAATAATCTGAAGCAAGTCAGTATTAAGGAAGTGGTGTTAGATGAAATGAAACACGGAGTTGATAAATGCCCAGGACCGGATGAGATCTATCCCAGGTTGCTATGGGAAGTAAGGGAGGAGGTAGCTGGGGCCCTGACAGATTTTTGCATCTTCATTAGCCACAGGTGAGGTATCAGAAGACTGGAGGATAGCTGATGTTTTTCCATTTATTTAAGAGGATCAGCAGAGGTAAACCAAGTAACTACAGGCTGGTGAGCCACACATTTCCTGGCTTCAGTCTTTGGGGGTAAAAGCCAAAATAAGTCTAGTCAGGACCAAAAGGAAAATTACAGAATCTGAACAATCTTTCAGTTTCACATTCATTACAGAGCAGTTTACAGGACAAAGGACAACAGCAGACCTTATTTACCACACTCCCCCCATCCTTCAGCCTTTGAACAAAGTAAATTAAACCTACCAGCTTGTCCCTTACCAGGCAGGTTAGCGGGGAACACACTTCGCAGATTGAGGTATGGATTTTGAGGCATCCGCAGATCTTTCGGTGGCTCTCCCAACAGAGATGGCTGTAACACAAATTTGGTGGTATTCAAGCCACGTCCAAGAATTGTGCAAGATAACTGCTTCTAATCATTCAGTGCTCCAGCAACAGAACGACTACATAGACCCTACCTGCACCAGGCAAACTTGACAGGTTAAATGAGAAAAGAACAAAAACAAAAAAAAACTGCAAATGCTGAAAATCCAAAACAAAAAAACAATTGTTGGCAATCTCCATCTGCGGAAGGAGAAACAGAATTAATGTTTCAGGTAAATAACCATCAAAACAAGGAAATGTTAAAGACCAGAATGTTCTGACGTGGCCAAATCATTCTTGAATGCTCTGAACAATAGAATCCCCAGAATCCTCTTAGGTAGAGGATTTTAAAAATCCACTGACTTCTGGTTGAAGAACTGGTTTTCCCATCTCTGACCCAAAGAGTCAAATCACTTAATTTGAAACTGTGACCCCTGGTTCTAGGCACCCCCAGCCTGTAGAATAATCATCCCTGGCACATAAGAATTTTTTTTGTGTGTGTTTCAACAAGATCACCTCTTATTCCTTCAAACTCGACAGCACTGCCCAATCTGATTAATCTCTCCTTATTGAACAAACCTGAGAGTTATCTAATTAAATATTATATCAATAAGCAATATATTATATTGAAAGGGTTTTTCCAAACACTAATCCTTCTGCTACCATTCACCAAATAAACCAGTACCACTGTACCTACTAATAAAAGGATCCTTTACCTTGATGGATGGATACAAGGCTAAGAAAACACTCATCTTTGACAGCTCAGCCCCAAGATGTTAACAACTATGGGGAGAAGGCTTTCTGATTGGAGAGAGCTGTATCCCAAGTTGCTGCAATCAGATTTGACATTGATTTTGCTCACAAGTTACAAATAAATTGTAGAAACTGACACTATATAGTCCTGGTCAGAGTATTCAAGGATGAAGTTCATCTGCAAGATTGGATTGATTACACCACTAAACATGTCGATGTTTGTTGAAACATATAGCTTTATCCTCATTCTGAAAAGTTCTTTCATTCCCCATTGCATTCCAGAGTGAAGCAAGTTTCACTTTATCAGGCAAGAGAAATTTGCAAACTTTCCACAAAACAACCAACTGTGTAGCACATTTGCTTCACACAAACATTGTCAAGCAAAATTTGACATCAAACAGGCTTTTAGCACAGATAACCAAAAACTGGTTCAAAGAACAAACAATCCAGATGCTGCTCAATCCGCTGAGTTCCTCCAGGCTCCAGCATCTGCAGTTTCGTCTCCACTTGTTCAAAAAAAGTTGGATTTCAATCTTAAAGGATTGAATGCTAATTGATCCATACCATTTGCCACTAACAACGTGTAAGGCAGACACTAATATTCCCATTTGTTACTTTCCTCTGCACCATTTCTGGTCTAACAATCTCCCTATCATTGCCCATTATTCAGGAGAGTTTCCAAAGTGTAGCTTTAACAATACATTTAAAAACTTGCACAGACCTTCATTTCAGTCAACTATGGTATAGATCACAAACTGAAAGACAGGAGGAAGAGGTTTAAATTAATTTCAGGATCAATTGATATTTGCAATGCAAATACTCCTCTACATTAATCACATTCCAAGTGTCCTTTTCAAAAATATTAACTCCTGTTAATTGTGATGACAGGAATAAACTTCAATACTCTACAGAGGTATGACCATCCGTTTAAGCTTGATCTCTCACCCCGGATGTGGCTAAGCCAGTCTCTTGAGACACGTTCTGGTTCCTCTGTTTTTTCAAATCACTGAGCACAGAACCCAGGATGGATGTGGGGATTCCTTGCAGAGGAGCCGGAGGAGAGGAGACTTGCCGAGTATGAGATGGATTATCCATCATACCCAGCACATCAGCTGGCATTTGTCCATGATATTGTTGGTTTGGCAATGACCCCACTGGCATCAAAGGTGGATTCAGATGTCCTCTTTCAGAATTCAGTCCTGCAAAGGGTAAAATACAAAAAGGATAGAAAATAATTTAGTTAAAATCAATCAAGAGAGAAAACTCAATTAAAACAGAAGTAACTCTTCATTAAAACAATCCTGCATAATAATTTGCAGAGGAATGGAGTACAGACATGCTACTTCTACAATTCACTGTTCTAAAATGGACAGTCCTCAGAGGTTTAAAATCACAACAGAAAATTCTCTAAAATGGACAGGTGGGTTGCCAAAGAGCCTTTTACCTCACCGCTTGCAGCCCGGAGTTTCTGGAAGTTGTCAACTTAAAGACCAGCACCTCAAACAGATAGAAACTGAAGAGGAAGTGGTAAAGACAGACTGCTCAACAATGGTCACAGATAGATAGGCTGAGGACCGTCATTCAAGTACCAAAGCATTTTTTCTGAAAGTGGTATTTGATAACATGGGAAAAATAAAGTTTAAAAGTGTATATTCCATAGATTCTACTCATTACAAAACAATCCAATCATTGGACAATTTTAAGTTACAGGCTTTGCAAATTATTAAATAGCATGTGGAAACCTTGTTGGAGTAAAATGTCTTCCATATCCCCTATTACCCTGTTATAGGATGGATGTCATCTTACATGGGCTTTGGCAAAGTACCACGTGGTAGGCTAGTCTGGAAAGTTAGATCACATGGGATCCAGGGTGAGCAATTGGATACAAATCTGACTTGACAGTAGGAGACAGACAAGGAGGGCTGTTCTTCAGACCGGAGGCCTGTGACCGGCAGGGTGCCACAGGAATCAGTGCCAGGTCAGCTGTCCTCCATCATTTACATTAACAATGTGGATGAGGATGTAGCTGGCATGGCTAGCAAGTTTGCAGATGACACTAAAATTGGTGGTAGAGTGAATAGTGTCATTTTAGTGTCATCTGCAAAAGGTAGTTACTGAAGATTACAATGGGATCTTGATCGAATGAGCTAGTGGGCCAAGGAATGGCAGATGGAGTTTAATTTAGATAAATACGAGGTATTGTATTTTGGTAAGACAAACCAGGCCTGGACTTGCATAGCAAATGGTAGTGTTACGGACTCAGTGAAAGTCCCTTTAAGATAGAGTGTGTGTGTGTATGGGGCGTGCTTACGTCAATAGAAGATAAAGGACGTAATGACGTTGTTGAAGAAGAAGAGAGAGAGAGAGAGAGAGACAGAGACAGAGACAGAGACAGAGACACCAGCCTGCTAGTGTTCTCTATCGATGGATGAGAAACAATAACTGTGTTTGCCACTGAAATCCATGTATGGAAGTTGGAAGTAATCCGGTGGAGTTCACTTTGTTGCTGACCTGTAGAAGGAAACAGGTATTTGTGTGTGGACGACCACGATTCGGATGCTTTTCGGGGTGAGGAAGTCACTACCGAGTAAACACTGAAGTGTCGTTTGGGTTCCATCATGGAACATTTGGATTTCGTATTTACTCTCTATGTTTCTCTACATCTACGTCTTATCTTCTGACAATGGTGGTTGTTGAAGAAACCCTTGCTCATGTTTCACCTTATGGCTTGCGGAACTGAACTTTAAGAACCATTCCAGAACTGGGAGTTTTGGACTTTGCCACACACACGACGAGTTTAGTTTTGGGGTTAACGTTCGAGGTTTAACATTTTTGAATTCTAACTTACTAACATTTTTACTTTTATTTTACGTATTATCATAAGTAGTAATTAATAAAATAGTTTTTAACACTGAATCATGCTCAGTGTGTTTCTTTTGTTGCTGGTTCGTGACAGTAGTGCCCTGGGGAGTGTTGTAGAAGACCTAGGGATGTTGGAACATTGTTCCTTTAAAGTGGCAATACAGGTAGACAGGGTGGTGAGGGTGGCATTTAGCACACTTGCCTTCATCAGTCAGAATACTGGGTACAGTAGTTGAATGTCATGTTACAGCTGTGTAAGATGTTGGCAAGGCCACATTTGGTCACCTTGCTATAGGAAGTATATCACTAAACTGGAGAGGGTGCAAAAGACATTTACAGGGATGTTACTGGGCCTGGAGGACTTGGGTTACAAGGAAGGGCTGGATAGGCTGGCATTTTTCTCCCCCTGGAGCATGAGGTTGAGGGGTGACCTTATAGGAGGTTTCTAAAATCATGAGTGGCATAGATAAACTGAATAGCTACAGTCTTTCCCTAGGGTAAGAAAGTTCAAAACTAGAAAACTAGATTTAAAGGGGACCCGAGGGTCAACTTTTTCACACCAAGGGTGGGGAGTGCAAGGAATGAGCTGCCAGAGGAAGTGGTAGAGGTGGGTGCAATTATGACATTTAAAAGGCATTTGAACAGCTACATGTATATGAAAGGTTTAGAGGGATATGGGCCAAACACAGGCAAATGTGACGAGCTCAGTTAGGCAACTTGGTCAGCACAGACGAATTGGGCCGAAGGGCCTGGCTCAGTGCTGGATAGTGGTTGGGTTTATGATCTAAGCAGTGTGGCTCCATTAGCCCCATGAAACTGGGGGAAGCTTCTATGCTGTAGGCCTTTGGACCTCCATTTACAGCCTGTTCAGCTGCAGGATGCAACACTGATCTTGCACTTTCCCCTGCGCTGCAGGAGGTGATGCCAGTTGAAAGTTATTGTGAAGCAATTACCACTGAGCAACAAGATAAAAGCCACTAAAATACATCTATTAAACTACTGACTTAAGAGCCAAACCATCCCATTCCCCTCACCACCCCAGTAGAATCTGGGGATGTCAGTGACTTTCACTTGACCCTCAGTATTTTGCATGGCTAATAAGTTAATGATTTGATGATGATACCAAATAGAAGATTCGTGAGCAAAATTGGCTGGGGATTGGAGACACGGGGTAGTGGTTGAGGGTTGTTTTTCTGCCTAGAAGTCTGTAACTAGTGATGTACTGCAGGGATCAATGCTGGAACATACATGTATGTATACATATACACACACGTGTGCGCGTATATATATATGTGTGTATGTATATACACATACGTGTATGTATGTGTATATACACACATGCATACATATATACATGTATACACACACACACACACGTACTTGGATGAGAATTTAGGTGGACCAATTCGTAAATTTGCTGATGACACAAAAATTGCTGTAGTAGATAGTGAAGGTGGTTGCAAAAGGATGGAGAGAGATATAGATCAGCTGGAACGTTGGGCAAGGTGGTAGCAGATAGAATTTAATCCAGACAAGTGTGACGTAATGCATTTTGGGATGTCAAATACTAACTGGACACATACAGCAAATGGTAGGGACCTCACGAGTGGTGATGTACGGAAGGACCTTGGCATGCAAGTTCATAGCTCCATGAAAATGGTGATGCAGGTGGATAGGGTATGGAAGGCAGTATTCAGCATGCTTGCCTTTATAGGTCAAGGCACTTGCAAGGACTGGGATGTCATGTTGCAACTGTACAAAATGTGGTCAGGCCACACTTTGTGTGTATTATGCACCACTCTAGCTGCCATACTACAAGCAGGATATGGTAGCATTAGAAAGAGTATAGAAAACGTTCACTAGGATGCTGCCTGGAATGGAGGGCCATAGTTAGTTAAGGAGAGATTGGATAAGCTGGTTTTATTCTCACTGGAATATAGGAGGCCAAAGAGTGACCTTATATAGGTTTAAATAATTAAGAGGGGCATACATGGGGTAAATAGTCACATACTTACCTGGGGTGGATGTCTAAACTAGAGGCTATAGGTTTAAAGTAAGAGGGGAGAAATTTAAAGGAGATTTGAGGGACAAGTTCTCCCACACAGAGATTAATGGTTATATGGAACAAGCTGCCAGAGGTAGAGGCAGATGCAATTACACTTAAAAGCCATTTAGACAGGTACTTGGATAGGAAAGGAACAGAGGGATACAGGCAAATGGGATCAGTGCAGATAGGCAGCATGGTCAGCATGGATGTGTTGGGTCAAAGGGCCCGTTTCTGAGCTCCATGACTCTAAACAACAGCTACAACATTCTTCCAGAACAGGGCTGAGGTTGAGATAGCTGACAAAAGATAATGCATTGGCTGCAAGTGCCAAACTAAAAAAGGCTCTGGGCTTCCAAGGCTTTGACATACCCGAGGGCGATTTCCCAAGAAGTCCTTTCCCGGGTTGTGGTGGGCCTCCAAGTCCTACTGGGTTTTGCTGCAAAGCTGCAAGAGGAGATTCACCCAGAATCCCAGGCTTCTGGAAAAAAAATATACACAGACAATGCCAGACTTTTACCTGGTCAAGAATTGCAGAACAGCACACTTCAGTGTTCAAGCCAGTGTTAGATTGTCCCAAGAACAATCTAGTCACTTCCATTAACAATTAATGTTTAAAAAAAAATCCTTTTTGAATTCCAACAATGAATCTCTATCAACCTTCAAGTTTCTTTCCAAGACTGAAGGCCATCATCACTGGAACTATACAAATAAATCTTTATTTAATCCACACAGTTCTTGAGACAACACTATCATACAGAAGGATACTCTTCGATTTGTTTTAACGTACCAATCACTGGAACATGGAGTACAGGACAACTCAAACAACGGCCAATTCCCATCTCCCACCTTATTTATCTAACATACCATCCCTTTTATTGTGATTATCTTCAATTTCTCTCATCTCATCCCCAGGAACATCACCATCTTTAGAAATCATTACTGCTGAAGAACTTTGAGGAAGCCAATACTAGTCCCCCTCCTTGCCACATACGTTGAAATTACTGAGCCTCCTCACTTCAGTCTCCTTCGTGCATCTTAGTTGTAGGAATCCCTTACTCCTCAGTCTTACTATTGATACTCTCTTTTTCAGCCTCTGGAAACCAAAGCTTGGTTCAATTCATCATTAACCCCAGATCTAACTCAACATACCCATTTTTTTAAAAAACTTAGTTATACGAGCCCAGAATCCACAATTTAGTTTATTACTTAGTCATTTACAACAGGATGCAAAACATCACCACAAGAGTGGTAGGGCACTGCAAAGGTGAGAAAGGCCAGGAATTGATATTAGAATTCCAAAACTGTACAGATAACCTTTGGTTGTCAAGGGCCAGAGATGCAGCTCAAGAAGCATCCTACTGCAAATGCACATGTACTCTGGGCTCAGTTACGGCACCCTCTGTAACCGAATATCCAATTAATCTTCATCATCAAGGTTCATGAGGTTTCAGATGGAACCACCACCCATGAACCAGCAAGTCAACATTTTACTAGTGTTAATGATACTAGATGACTGCTTAATCCCAGTTAATTGTTCTAAAGGAACAGCCTTTCATTTTTGAGCCCAAGAGAACAAAGCTTTTAACCTCACAATACTTGTACTGCTATATCTGGTGCCTAGTTTTCTTCAGTGGCAGAGGGATTTAGAACAGTTCATGGAAAGCCAGCTCATGGATGCAATGTCTTGGAATCTGAAACAATGTGTAAACAGCAACATTTACAGCCCATCAAATCATGCATTTTCAGTTCTTCAACCAGATTTCATTGCAGTAAAGCCAGCTAGTTATAGAGAAAATCTCACTGGCAAGTCAATGTACAGGTGCAAGATACAACCTGCAAGAATGGACACAAGTGCAAATCAAAAGAGGATCAAAATAGTTTGGTGACACCATTCTGAAACATCAAATGCTTATTTCAATGCAGTTACCATAGGGAACACTGAAGGATGATTGGAGTACGGTAATAGGAAGCAGAGAAGACCACAAGTGCTGAAGGCTTTACTGCATCAGTTTCTAATGAATGATGGCAGAATGCACCCAGATTGCACATAGAAACATATTTTTAATCAAGTTTTCTAAGTACTGTATTTTTAGTTTTAATGCAAGTGTAGATAATTGTATTCAATGTGAAAGGAATTCCTAAACTGCACAAGCAGAGGGAAAAACTGTTAAGAGACAGAGCAACTTAAAAACAGTGGCAGAAAGCAAAAGAGGAGATAGGAGCAGGTGGTGGCCATTCAGCCCCTCAAGCCTGCTGTGCTATTTGATAAGAATGTAGCTGATACTTTACCCCTAACCAGCATTTCCACCCACCTTCCCCACCCATACCTCAAAAGAAATCTCCTCACCTCAGCCTTAAATGGCCAACTTATCCTAAGACTATACCTCTATTTCTCAACTCTTCAGTCAGAGAAAACAAACTGTCTCACATACTTCAATGGGAGGTGATCTCAAATCTTCTAAACACAAATTATTTCATGTGTCAAGGAGCCCTTTATATTTCAATGAAATTCTGCACAACTGCAGGAAAGGCAGTAACAAAAAGTGCCTTGCATGTAACAATGTAAAATAATAATATTTTATTAACTCAAATCAAAACACTGAATATCATCACAAGTATCAGGGAGTGTTGCAAAAAGACACTGCCACAGACCAACAGCCTATTTCTTTCCACAGGTGCTGCCTGACCTGCTGACTTCTTCCAACATTTTATTTATTCAGAGTTCGAACAACTACAGTTGTTTTTTTAATTTTTAAATCCAACAGCCTTAATTTGTTATACCTGGAAACTGCCCCTCTTACTCAATTATTTGCTGCAAATAAACCAAACTGCTGGCCACCACTTTATCCAAATAAAATTGTAAAATAGAGGATGACAGCAATATTAAGATTGGTTAGCAGGTACTACAAAGACAAAACCTAGCAGGACAATCTGTTCTTTGTGCACTTACATTGAGGAATGCCTGGTTTTCCTTATTTTGCATCAGCTGGGTCCGAACCAGATTCTGCAGAAAAACTGGGTTCCCAAGCAAAGCATTCTAGGACACAACAAAGTGTAGAGGAAAACAGGAGGATGGGGAAGGGTGCAGCAGAAAATGGAAAGATTAGTCATTAAACAGAAAAGAAAATTAGTAAAAAGCTACCAAAATTCCACAGGCAAAAGAAAGCCTCATTTTGAACAGGACCTAATAAAGTAAGCAATGTTTAAAGAATTTTGAAAGCAACAAATAGCTATTGAAGATATTCAAATTCATTTATTTGTTACATGACTAAATCTAAAAAGAGGCCAAGATGTGCTCAGAATTTACCCCCTTTTTTCTGCAAGTGTAGACGCAAACAAATATGCAGCAAGTTTAGAGAAACAAAGGACTGCCGATGCTGGAATCTAGATGAAAAACAAGATGCTAGAGGAACTCAGCAGGTCAGGCAGCATCTGTGGAGAAAAGCAGACCGTCAACGTTTTGAGTCAAGACTCTTCTTCAGTCCTGACCTGAAACGTTGACCGTCTGCTTTTCTGCACAGATGCTGCCTGACCTGCTGAGTTCCTCCAGCATCTTGTTTTTATTTAAAATGCAGCAAGTTTGCTACAAGTGATTAAAATACAAGGTTTGCAGTCTATAGGGCTGGATTGAACATGTTCAAATCCAACCATGACAGCTGGGAAATTTAAATTTAGTGAATTTAATATGGAATTTGAAGAGCATTAGTAACAGTGACTATGAAACTACCAGGCTGTCAAAAAAAACCCATCCACATCACTAACTGATTAATCTTTACCCTGCGTAGACACAATGGAATGAATTGTCTCATTCTGTGCAGTAAATTTTTATGACTATGACACACAGATACTCTCCCACCTCTGATACACAACATTCTACTATATTCTGACACTGTTGAAAGGGTGATGAAGGAAATTAATGTGTATTTGGGATTTGGTGTCTTCCAAGTAAACCTACATCCCAGCTGAACACAGTGATCCCCAATTCAGCCAGTAGGAGCCAATTATTTCATCCCAATTCACCAAATAATTCTGTGATTGAAACAACACTCACTCCAGTATTTTAGTAAACAATAGTTATTTCAGGGTAAGCGGGCAAATGTATTTGATAACGTGCACAGTTCAGAATAGGTTTCAACTGGAACTGTAGTGAATATTTGGTGGCACTAATGACACGAGGCCAATTCAAATTCAGTCAAAGTAACAACACAGCAGGTTGTGTTGCTATGCAATCCGTCATGCTTTGTTTGTAGACAAAACACTTGTTACATGAGAAAGCCTTTGGACAAGACCACTATGTGGCCCTGTCTTTACTCTATGATGCAATACCATTAAGTTCACTGCAAGGGAAGCTGCAGGACAGCAGAAAAGTCGTATCAGCTTACATAGGTAAGCTGCTTTGAGGCAAGTACACCAGCAGGCAAGTGCAACAAGTCAGCTTGCTGCTTGATCAAGTTATGATCAAGCAATTGTAACTGATTAATTTAATTGGTGGATGATCTATTATGCACATTACCCAAAAAGCAAAAGCTTTTACCTTCAGGAGTAATATTGTGCCACTGCAGAAACACCAGGGTTATAGTCATACAGACCTGAAAACGTTCTGGGTCATTGAGTCACACAGCAACAGAAACAGGCCCTTTGGCCCAATAGTCCATGCTGACCACGATGGCTATCTGAGCTGGTCCCATCTACCTGCATTTGGCCATATTCCTCTTGGCCTTTTCTATCCATGTAATTGTCCAAAAGTCTTTTAAACACTGTAGTTGTATCCACCTCTACAGCCTCCTTTGGTAGCTCGTTCCATATACTAACCACCCTCTGCGTGAAAAAGTTGCCCCTCAGGTCCCTTTTAAATCTTTCCCCTCTCACACTACATCGACGCCCTCTAGTCTTAGACTTCCCTACCCTGCAAAAAAAACTAAGCATCCACCTTATGTACATCCCTCTCAATTTTAAACACCTCTAAGCCACCCCTCAATCTCCTACGTTCCAGACTATCCAGCCTTTCCTTATAACTCAAACTCTCCAGTCCCAGTAAAACCCTCATGATTCTTTTCTGCACCCTTTCCAGCTTCATTACATCCTTGCTATAGCTGGATGGCCAGAAATACACACAAGTGTGGTCTCACCAGCAACTTGTACAGTTATAACATGAAGCCCCAACTCCAAAACTCAAGCCCTGACTGATGAAGGCAAGCATGCCAAGCACCTTCACCACCCTGTCTACCTGTGTCACTGCTTTCTGGGAACTATGTTCCTGTATCCCTAGGTCCCTCTGTTCTACAACACTCTCCAGGGTCCTATTTACTGTGCAATTCCTGCCCTGATTTAATTTACCAAAATGCAACACCTAGCATTTGTCAGAGTTAAATTCCATCTGCCATTTCTTGGCCCGTTGCCCCATTTCATCTGGATCCTGTTGTAATCTTTGGTAATATTCTTCACTGTCCACACCACCAATTTTGGTGTCATCCACAAACTTATTAATCATGTTAACATCGTCATCCAAATAGTTAATATAGATGACAAATAACAGTGGACCCAGCACCGATCCCAGTGGCATGCCACTGGTCTCAAGCCTCCAAACTGAAAAACATCCCTCCACAACCACCCTCTGACTCCTTTCACTAAGCCAATTTCGTATCCAATTGACTAGCTCACCCTGGATTCCATTTGATCAAACTTTCCAAACTAGCCTATAATACAGGACCAAAGGCCTTGCCAAAGTCCATGTAGACAACATCTACTTCCCTACCCTCATCAATCCTATTCATCGCCCCTTCAAGAAACTCAAATTTAAGAGAAAAATTTCCCCACACACAAAGATGTGGCTACAATTCCAAACCAATCCTTCCTTTTCCAAACGCTGGTCCCTCAGAATCCTCTCCAGTAACTCTCCCTCCACTGATGTTAGGCTCACTGACTTGTCCTTGCAGCTCTTAAATAAAGGCACAACATTAGCCACCCTCCAGTCTTCCAGCACTTTATCGTGACTAAGGATGATGCAATTATCTTTGCCAGGGCACCTGCAATTTCTTCCCTAGTTTCCTAAAATTACCAATGATACACTTGATCAGGACCTGGGGATTTATCCACCTTAATGCTTTTAAGACCACCAGCACCTCCTCTGTTGTAATGTGAATATACTCCAATGCACCACTATTCATCTCCCTTAATTCGTTGGTCTCCATGATCTTCTCCACAGTAAATACAGATGAGAAATATTCATTTAACATCTCACTCATCTCCTCTGGCTCCACACATAGATGACCACATCGTTCCTTAAAGGGACCCATTCTCTCCCGAGTTACCCTTTGTCCTATATGTAGAATTTCTCAGGATTCTCCTGTACCTTAGCTTTGGCAGGTAAATCATGTCTTCTTTTTGCCCTTCTGATTCCCCTCGTGTACTCCTACATCTTTCATACTCAAGGGATTCGCTTGATCCCAGTTGCCGATACCTGACATACACCTCCTCCTTTTCCGCCACCACCACCCCCCAATCAGTGCCTCAATATCCCAAGTCAACCAGGGCTCCCTACTCCTGCCAGCCTTGCCCTTCACTCTAGCAGGAACATGTTGTCCATGAACTCTTCCCCATCTTACTTTTAAAAGCCTCCCTCTTGCCAGACATCCCTTTACCTTCAAACAGCCTCTCCTAATCAACCTTTGCAAGTTCCTATCTAATGCTTTCAGAATTTGCCTTGGCCTAATTTAGGACTTTAATCTGTGGACCAGTCCTATCTTTTTCCATAATTCCAGTCATTCAGAAATAGTTATGGTCACTGGTCCCAGAGTGCTCCCTCACTGATATGTCAGTCACTTGCCCTGCTTCATTGCCCAACAGGCAGTCCATTGTTGTCCCTCTCTGTAGGACCATCTACATCTTGTTTGAGGAAACATTCCTGGCCACACTTAAAATTCCACCCCATCCAAGCCCTTTGCACCATGGCAGTCCCAGTCAACAAAAGGGAAGTCGAAATCACCTTCTATTACAACCGTATTACTCTTATGGCTATCTGCAATCTCCCAAAGTACTTCCTCCTCTCATTCCATGGGCTATTGGGGGGCCCGTAATACAATCCCAGAGTGACCATTGCCTTCTTATTTCTAAGTTTCACCCATAATAGCCTCACTGGGCAATTCCCCCAAGAATATCCTCCCCAGGTACCTCCATGATGTTCATCCTCATCAAAAACACAACTCCCCCTCCTCTCTTATCGCTACTTCTATCATGCCTGCAGCATCTCTTCCCTGGAAAATTGAGCTGCCAGTCCTGCCCCTCCCTCAACCAGGTTTGTCATGGCTATAACATCCCAGTCCCATGTACCAATCCATGCCCCAAGTTCCTCTGCCTTGCCGGTCAGTGGAGATAATGGTGAATGCAATATTACCACTGAGGAAACAAATGAGGATATTTCTGGAATAAAATTAAGAAAGCCTTTCCTCATGGGCTAAGTATGAACTCTAGAATATCCCAACTTCAATTGTCAATCATATAAATTAGTTAATTGAGCAAGGGGTTGCAACCTCTTTCTGCAAGGGAGGTACAACAGTAGTAGTCGACAGCATCAAGGCCATTCATGATCTAGTGACAGCCACATTAATAATTGGCTGTGCATTAGGGTAGAAAACTGCGCCCATCTGCTATATCCTGCTCTAGGTAGGCAAGAGACCATCTTGGAGTCTTGCTAGTAGCCATAGAAACATCTGCCTGTGACCCTGATTATGTACAGTTACCTATCATTATTGGTCACCCAGACTTTGTCCTACCCTGCTTGACAGCAGGGCCAGTCATCACTGATATGGCTGCTGTCACTATTTTCCCCCCAATATGCTATCTCCCATAACAGTATCCAAACTGGTATACTTGTTTGAGAGTGGGATAGCCACAAGTGACTCCTGCACTACCTGCCTACCTCTCCTGGTGGTCACCCATCTACCTGATTGAACTTCTGAGATGACCGCGTCCCTAAAATTATCTAATACACCACTCTGCCTCCCTTATGCTCAAAGCATTTTAAAATTTCATTTCAACGTACAGCCTTCTGTTCGGTACAGACTCTGACAACAACCTGTACAAGATAACTAGCCAACAAGGAAAAAAGAGATTGATTGTTTCTGACCCCACAAGAACTGAAATAAACATTAATTCAAATAGAGAGGTTACATTTACACAACTGATGCAATATTCCCACTGAGGAAATGAAAGATGACATTCCTGGAATAAAACTAAGAAAGCCCTCCCTAAGTATGAACACCAGAACATCCCAACTTCAACTGTCAGTCACAGTTCGAGCAAGGGGTGGCAACCTCTGTTTCTGACAGGGAGGTACAACAGTAGTGGTCTACATCATCAAGGCGACTCACTTTCCAGTCACAGCTACATTAATAAGTGGCTGTGCATTAGGGTACAAAACCGTGCTCAGCTGCAATATCCTGCTCTGCCAACACAACTGCTCACACTTTTTCACTAGCACTTTAGCACAACTCACAAAGAGCAGAAATTTGGGTCAACTGGGCAAGAGCTGTACTTCATTTATCCTATTGCCATGCAACCAACAGAATTTCCACTGCCCTTACGAACTGATGTTAGAAGCCAATTCTTTTTTCTTAAAAAAAAACAAGGTGTAAAAAAAAACTGCAAGGAATATGTGGCAAAAATATGGAATTGAAATCGTGCCCATTTTGGTATGATGTATCCTTACACGTGGTAGGCACATACTCCTAGTATGGGCCAATTTTTGCCCAATGCTTATGAACAGGCATTAATGAGTTTATACAATTTACCTAACAATTCCCAAGGATTTTGCACACTGCATTAAAACACTTTGAACTTAACAATAACTTCAAGCACAGCATTTATATTCCAAATTCAAACCTTGTCCACAGAGAAATTAGTTCTGCAGGACAGGAAGCCTGAGGGGCCTTATGGCCCATTCCTGCTGTTCCTATTCCTTACGTCACGGCCTTTAATCTCAAAGAAACAAATCGGACGATCTGTCCCCAAATACCTTTTGGAAAAGGCACACAATAAAATAGAATAACTGAACATTGGTAAAAGGAAGGGTTAACAGTTAACAAAATAATTATTATGGAATATCTATTCAGCTGAAAGGTGATGTTTTTCCATTCAGATATGTGACTCACTGGGCATCTTTTGTCAGATTTGCAAAATTCATTTTCATTATTTTTTCCTTAACCACCACATGGCAAACTCCAAATTCAGCAATGCTGAGAGAATGGACACTAGATTCAATGACTAATGCACATTGTAGAAGCTTCATGAATCGTGTGGACAAATCTATAGGACAATGTGTCTATAGTTTAAGATATTAGGAAAGCACCACATCAGACTAAACTGATATACAAAACTGCTGTATTATTCAGATTATGTTTGCCTTGTTGCTTCTCACACCAACCTGTTCAGCTGATTACTGGTATCAAGAAAACAGCAACTCCCATAGATTACACCATTAGTCCAGACAATCATTCAACAAGCTAGAGTTAACGTTTCACATCTGGCTGAAAATCATTAAATAACTTTTTCAAGCACACAAGAGGGCAATGAGAAAACTACAGGAAGGGGATTAAACCAAATAAATTTAAATTTGAAACCAAGTTCAATCTATAGTAAATGAAACACACAGAGCCACAAAACTGCCAACAAGTTCATGCCGAGCATCAGTTTTACTCAGGATACTAACAATACCAGCATTGCTTCAATATAGCTGAAGCAACAAAGAGGATGAAGTTATTGGAAACACCACACGACAAATGTAATCTCTTCAAGTTTGTACTCACACTTCAAAGCAAACATTCTATTCCTTGTAGCCTTTTTACAATCAAATGTGTGTGCATGAAGAGATTTACCTGGACTTGTGCTGGATTTTGGCTCTGTAAAATCAGCTGCAGGAGGGCAGCACTTAAACCAGGATTCCCCAACAGTGGCATTGAAGGAGCAGCTCCCAGAATTCCTGAAAGGAAAAAAAGCATAACTGTTGGCATGGACACCAAAAACTGCAGATGCTGGAAATCTGAAGAAAAAGATACAAGCTGAAAACATGCAGCAGCTTAGGCAGAAAGAAGATCAGAGTTATTGTTTCAGGTTGAAAACCATCAGAACTTGGAAGGAGAGGAAACAATGTATAGGGAAGGTGGGAGAAGGATGGATAAGATGAATGAAATATCTGCAATAGGGTATAACTGGGTTGCTGTGAGGATAAATTGTA
This sequence comes from Pristis pectinata, assembly GCF_009764475.1. Taxonomy (NCBI): domain Eukaryota; kingdom Metazoa; phylum Chordata; class Chondrichthyes; order Rhinopristiformes; family Pristidae; genus Pristis; species Pristis pectinata. The sequence goes on along the minus strand of NC_067435.1, from coordinate 12,704,146 downwards.
GAGTTCATCCAATCAATGCGTTAATGGGGGCAGAGAAACAAAGGACTGCAGATGCTGGAATCTAGATGAAAAACACAATGATGCTGGAGGAACTCAGCAGGGCAGGCAAGATCCGTGGAGAAAAGCAGGCGGTCAATGTTTCAGATCAGGACTGAAGATAGGAAAAGGGGAAGCACAATATATAGGAGGGAAAGGTGGCTGAAGACTGACATATCTGGGATAGTGTGGGAGGGGGAGTTGAAGTGACTGGCAGCAGGGAGATGCAGATCGCGGTTACGGACAGAGCACAGGTGTTCTGTGAAATGGTCACCTAGTCTGCGTTTGGTCTCACCAATGTAGAGGAGGCCACACTTGGAGCACCGAATGTAGTAGATGATATTAAGGGAGGTGCAGGCGAATCTCTGTCTCACCTGAAAGGACTGCTTGGGCCCCTGGATGGAGGTGATGTAGGGCAGGTATTGTACCCATGGTGGGGGCAGTGGAAAATTCCTGGGGTGGGAGCAGGATGTCACAGATATATCAGTCCTCGGCCTCCTCCACCACCAGGAAAATTCCAAGTGCAAACTGGAGGAACAGCACATTTTCCATCTTGGAACCTTGCAGCCTAACAGCATGAACATTGAATTCTCCCATTTTATGTAATCCCCAACCCCCTCCATGTTTCTTCATCCTTTCCCTAGCCTCTCTTTTTCTTTTCTCCTCTTTCTCTCCTTACCTGTGACCCACACCGCCCCCGGTGGACCTGCTCTCCCCTCCTCCCCCGCACTTGCCTATCACTATCTCTTACCTGCATCTACTATCACCACCTTGTGCCCACCCCGCCTCCCCTCTTTTGTCTACCTATCACTGCTCTGCTTTTCCCTCCTATATATTGTGCTTCCCCTTTCCCTATCTTCAGTCCTGAAGGGTCCTGACCCGAAACATTGATCGCCTGCTTTTCTCCACGGATGCTGCCTGGCCTGCTGAGTTCCTCCAGCATCAGTGTTTTTCATTCAGTTCATGGAGGCAATTTGAGAGCAAGAATACAAGCAATGGAACATAAAAAGTTTCAAGATACAGGACTGTAGGACACATCCAGCAGATCGAGTGGAAAACTGAGCCAATATCACAGATAGGTGACTTATAGCAAAAAGGCTGTTCTGATACAGGCACAAAAAGCAAGTTACCTGTCGCTGTACCTCAGGTTTATGCTGAGCCTCATTACAACAGTCAAGGAGACCACAGACAAATAGGTCAATGTGGGATAGAGAATTAAAGTGGAAGGCAATTGGAAGCTCAGGGTCATCCATAAGAAGGGAATGTAGGTGCTTTGCAAATGATCACCCGAATTGTGCTTTGTTTTTCCAATGTAGAGACCACCACATTGTGAATACTGAATGCAAATCATCAGATGTGCAAGTGAACTGCTTTTTCACTTGGAAGGACAGGACGATGGGAAGGGGAGAAGTCAAAAGGATAGATGTTGCATCGTCTGCGGTTGGGTGGGAAAGCACCATTGGTTGGTGGGGACAGAAAAGCAGGATTGTAAAGACAGTGGTCCCTTTGAAATACTGAAAAAAAGGGAGGGAAGGGGAAGATGTGTCTGATGGTAGAATCTTGAAGCTGACAGAAATAATGAAATTAGCATACACTGTACTTACAAAGGGAATTTCCAAACTTATTCATCATAAAAAACATTTACAAATGTTCAATGAATTTAGAGGATACCAATTTAAAAATAAAATTTACTGGAGATCAAGATGAACCAAAAGATGTCAAAAGTTTAAGAGCTCGATTTTTTAAATAGGAGCCCTTGGCAATTTCAAGCTTTATAGATCCAACAATATACCATCTCATGAAGGAGAATAATGGACAGCTAACATGTGGGAACACCAACATATTTCTCTCCAATCCCACAAGACTTTTGGAACACCCTACCTAACACCCCTGTAGCAACAACATGGATTGTAGCTGCTAAAGGAGACTTCAAGGCAACTACTGATGGACAGCAGCATCCAACCAGAGTTCACAATTTTTAAAACATTTGATGAAATTCCATTCAAACCATTTCACAATAGAGAGAACCGGCCCGAATAATGGGATTAAAGAAACGCCAAGTCAGCAGCTAAACAACTATGCGCTGTCAGCTGTAAGCAATGTCATGGCATATCCAACAATAAAGTATGAATTTCAGCACTGCACTCAAAACAACAAACAATTTGCAATTTCAAAATAGTGAAATGCAAGAAATTAGAGTTTGAGTTGTTGAGCTGCGTGACTACAGGGGAAAACCAAACTTCTTCAGATGAATAGTCTACCATCACCGTTTCCACAAGACAGCTAAAAAGAGTGCAAAGAAGCTTTATGAGAATGTTGCCATGTCTCAAGGGCCTGAGAGAGAGGTAGAGGTTGGGCAGGCTGGGACTTTATTCATTGGAGCATATGAGATTGAGGGGCAACCTTATAAAGGTGTACAAAATCATGAGGGCATAGATTGGGTGAATGTAATCAGGGAAGGAGAAGAGAATCAAAACCTAGAAGGCAAAGGTTTAATGCGAGAGGGAAAAGGGACACGAGGGGCAACTTCGTCATGCCGAAGGTGGTGTTTTTATGGAATGAGATGCCAGAGGAAGTGGTTGAGGCAGGTACAATACCAACATTTAAAAGACACTTGGACAAGTACATAGATAAGAAAGGTTTAAAGGGATATGGGCCAAACACTGGGAAATGGGACTACCATAGATGGGCATCTTGCTCAGCATGGACGAGTTGGGCCAAAGGGCCCACTTGCACACTGTATGACTCTATGACAGCATGAAGACAGACCACTTTACAGAACCTCCAAATATAAAAATTCAAAATTCTGCCAATGCACACTGATTCTATCTGAAAATTTCTGCTCTTGTTCATGATTTCTAGTGCTTTTCATAACAATACAACACTGAAAGCCATCAAGTCATCAGGGATAATGCTAATCCGCTGAGTGAACAGGCTCTGGTCTGGGTACATCCTAATCATGGCCACTTGGTAACTCCATTAAAATCCGAACTACTGCATCCTGTCACACTGAGCAACCCAAGAGAGACAGTAGGTAGCAATAAACACATCCATCTATAGCTCGTGTACTCCGTTGCTCACCCTGCTGCCCACCAGTTCCTCCGTGGATTAATGGGTTTAAGAGAAGCTGCAGTGTTGCTGGATTATTGAGGCTGTTCAGAATCTGCACAGGATTAGGCTCTGGGAGCAGACCTTTCCCTCGGTTCATTGCCTAGGACAAGAATTAAAACAAGTGAAGATGAGATGCAATGTCTAATCTAAGTTATAAGTGAATGGAATGTTCAAGACTGAACTAGCTTTTCCTTAGTAACTGATAAGAACTCTATTTCCATCCCCATTCACTGTCCATACCTTAGACATCCTGGTTATCCAGTGCTTGAAATCAGTACACAAGTGTAAATTTGATTGCTGACTTACCATAGCTTGAGCTGCGATCAAGGCGGGAAGCATGCTCCGCCCAGGGGGTCCAGGTGCACAAAATGAAACTCGAATGTGGTTCCCGCCAACCCAAATCCCATCCATCTCCTGTTGCATTTCCTCCGCTTCGTCTGCAGTTTCATATTCAACAACTGCAAAGCCTCTGAATTGCCCATCAGGTCCTTGAGCCAGCTGCATACAAGGGACAGAAAATGGGTGATTAAGGAAAAGGAATGGGGCAAGGGAAGAGAAATAAATAAAGATAAACAATCTTCAGCTGACACATGGTTTATTCAGTGATACCACTCTCAAAATACTCGTCAACAGGGAATAAATCTATTCATTCCACAACATGACATGCATAATCCCTTACAGGGGTGGGGGTGACAAAGTAACAGAATAAGGGGTTGGCTATTTAGGCTTGAGGTCATGAGAAATTTCTGTACACAGTTTAAAATCTTCTGAAACCACTAACCAAAAAAGGGCTGCAGATGCCCAATTATTGGATTTATTCAAAGCCGTGAATGAAGGTTTCTAGATATAGGGTACCAAGAGATATGGGACTTGAGTGGGACACTGGACGACAAACAGAAGCAGCCACAACCTTACTGAAAGGCAGACAAGGCGTGAAGGGCCATATTCCTGCTTCCATTTTTTAAAATGTTTTTACAATGTAATTGTGGTTGTAAAGAATTCTCCCTCTCCTGAAAACCTAGATTACCTCAGTTTCATCTTTACAGGTGCTGGCCATGACTATTAGACTGAGTAGATTGCAACAGCCAAGCTTGATCCCGTCAAAGAGGAACAGAGGTGATAAAAGCTTTTTTTTATATACATTATGCTTTCAGTGACGTCATGCAATTCTTGGTCAGTCAAAAGTTGTCATAATCTTTAAAGCCTTGCAAAGTTACAATTATTCATACCAGTGTTTTTCAAGGACCTTCTTGACAGTGCATAGCATTAAATACAGTGAGGCAGGCCTGAACAGTCATGGGGAGCAGTTTTTGCACTAAGCACCTCAAACTTAATTAGACCCCCTTAAATTGCTGTCTTTCTGGACAAGTTTTCAGACACCCAGCACAGTTCAGGGTTTTCCTTCCTAAACTCCAATGCAGTCGTGTATTCATGCGAGGGCCTTAATGATAAAAATTACTATTTTAATCAACGATGAAGATTCCTCTGATATTCTACATCATACGAATGTAGAGTCACCAGTGGCTAATACCCACTATTCACATTCTGGATTTACACCAGAGGAAGGATTTAGCATGATGTGCTTTGCCCAGCTGGCCCTTATCCGGTCAAGAACGAAGATGCAATTAAAATTAATAGCAAGTCATTTTGGGAGCACTTAATAATCTCTTGCAACTTAGTGGAAATTAATTCTTGTTCAACCTACTCCGTGACATAAAAGTACATAAAATTAATTAGTATTAGTAGCAGCAGCTGTGTTACAATCCAAAGCATTTCACAAGAGTTAAATTTGTAATGTGCTGCAAAATTCACATAAGTCACTATTTGCAGAAAGTGAGAAAAGGTGCTGAGTGAAAAGGATCTCTCTTCATCCCAGAATGAATATTTAATCCTAAAGTGCATTTCATTGAGGTCATTTCTCCCTTTTCTAAACTGCAGTAAGGCCCATCCTATTCCTTATGGATGAGACAAATCCCAATCTTGAAAATGGATTAATTTAGCCACCCTCCCCTTTTATTTAAAAAAAAGGACTTGTTTGATAAACTTTAATATGTAATATAAACAAGCATTTGATTGCAACTTCATGCTAGAAAAGTAATTTATCAGAAGCCTCAACCAACTCTGTTGTATTGTACCTAGACTGCACCAACTAATCTACTTATTGTTGAAGTTGTAGTCCTGCTAAAAGATACTGTTTTGGTTTAGCTGCCTTTTCATTTCTTCCCAATGGTTTGAGTTGTCATGTACCATTTGTTATTTTCTTGTTCATCTGCTAAGGAATGATGGAGGATCTGACTCCACTATCTCCTCTGATGAATGTAATAAATATTTACTAAATTACAATTTCCAGCGTGTACAAAGTCCTTCACTACCACCCTTTCCATCTCCCAAGACAAAATTTCCAAAAGGTGTAGAATAGACTGCAATTTTGTACTACAAATTAGACCACCATAATGATTAGCACAGTCAAAATATTCCTCTTCTTTGAAGACTAAAGTTGATCAAACAAGTCCTTTTTTTTATATAAATAAAAGGACAGGGTAGCTAAATTGATCCATTTTCAAGATTGGAATTTGTCTCATCCATAAGGAATAGGATGGGCCTTACTGCAGTTTAGAAAAGGGAGAAATGACCTCAGTGAAATGCAGTTGAGGATTAAATATTCATTCTGGGATGAAGAGAAATCCTTTTCACTCAGAACCTTTCCATTCTATTCCTCATACTGCTACGAATGCTCATCATTAATACATTTAGGGGTGAGATCAACATAATGTTGGGGCACCAAGGGAACCAGGCAGGTAAGCTATGATTACAGTATATGGGCTAGTCATCAAAGATTTACTACCTCATGTAACATCACCAGAATAGAAACAGTCGCAGAAGGCAAACTATCCAAATACAACAACTGAACAATTTCTATACACAATCAGTAGCCGAGTCTTTGCTGTCATTAATAACAGAGGGGAAAAAACCCACAAGGACAATAGAAGAGTGCAAATCTACTCAAGATCTAAAATTTACAAACTACCAGTAGAGCACTTCAGACATCACATCTGGTGTCAAAAGCTTCTGGACTAGCCAGTCCACAGGCACACGGACTTAGATACCATATTCTCAACCCCGGTGGTTCCATACAGTTCCAGACTAATCAAGGAGAATATTTAAGTGTTTATCTCCATCCTCAAGTCAGCATGATGTAAAACAGGATGAAGATTAGAGAAGGGAATTCTGAAAGAAGAGGAGGGAGAAATTAAAAGGAAGACTTATGCTACATTAAATTTTCAAATCACAGCTTAACCAACACCATTCTTCCAAAATTTCTCAGATCACAGGGAATGTGTAGTGGTGAGGACTGGTCTCCAGAAGAACGAAGAAAAGCAAGCTCCTGCAACAACATAAACCCTTCAACCCAAGCAAACAAGAATATGCCATGAAAGTAACAGATGGTCACTGTTGCTCATAGGTTTAAAATACCCTCTGGATCATCCTTGCCTTTAAGAATGGCTGCATCCCACGACTATTAATCATACCTGACAGTAGGTTGGCTGATAGACACAGCTGAAGGCTTGACTGAGTCCCTGCAGGTCCTTATAATCATGCGGTAGTTTGTCCACACACAGGCACTTAGAATGCATGAGATCAAGAGTCAATTGATTCACATCTGTCCAATGAACATAGAGGGTTCGTGTGCCCAGCTGCTTTCCAAGGAGTTCTGATTTAGCACGGGCAGCCGAGTCCTTCTTCATGTATTCCACAAAACCGTACCCTTTAGAGTGCCCAGAGACCTCACTGTATACAAGAAAACATCGTTCCAGATTTCCAAAAGGTCGCACCAGCTCTTCAAATTGCTGTTGAGTGAAAGAACGTGGCAGATTTGCAATGCAGAGCAGAGCATCTGTGGGCTGCAGCTGAACTGAAATCTCTCGGTCTCGTAACGTTGACTGGTGAAGTTTCTCAATGGCAGAGTTTGCTTGGTCCCTGTTTAATAGTGTGACAAAAGCTAGAAGTAAACAAGGAAAGAAATAGTTAATACATTTGTCTGTGTGAAAGTATGACTTTGTAACCGTTTCTCCCTTAATGGGGTCAAGGGAAAGTAGGAATAGTTCACGCCTTTAATTTAGCATTGCACACAGAGGGGTGGGGTGAAGGTTGAACCTTGTTCATCTGTAGAAAGGGTAGTTTAGGTGAAACCTTGCTGAGGCTGACAGAAGTATTAAAAAGAAAGGCAACTTAGTTCCAAATTATTACTTCAAAGTACACAAAAGAAAGTACAAATCAGATGAGTGGAAATTAAAAGAACATTTGAAAAATACTAAACAAAAGCCTTGCAAGGAATAATAAATTTTCAGGTTCATCAAGAAAATAGAAATAAAGATCTGCTATTATCTGATTACAAATGGGAGAGCAGAATGTGCCAGAGAAGGATGAGCATTTAATCTTATTCTATTACTTTTCCTCCAGCCTCATTGAATATTCGAGACCAGGATTTCACATGTGGGAAAGTGCATTGCTCCCTGGCGTATTGCATGCTCCCTGGTGTACTACATCTATTTACAGTCAAATTTTAGTTGTCAGTCTTCATTGAAATCCGGGCACTTAAAGGATATTCAAGAACATTTACCTGTGCCTTTGTACTTGTCCACGAAGCAGTATTTTAAATCATAATCACTCAGCAGTTCATAGACTTCCTGTAAAACAAGTTACAGGAATTATTAAAAAAATTAAAGTTAAGACAGGAATGTCCGGGCTGAAGAACTGTTGACAATTCAGCACATTCACAACATTAAAAGTTAACCAAAAGCTAACACGCGTTTTATTCCATGCAAAAAAAAGTGAGAGGGCTCTTTTACAACTCAGTAAAAGCCAATTTGTTCCACTGGCCTGATGCCAACTGATCAAGTGGAGGGCAATGCCACTTCCCATAACCTTAATTTATTAGGGATTCCAATCAGAATATTTATCTAATAGTTTGGGCCATAACAGGCACTCATGATGAAACATTGTGCTTGTATCTTGTTAGGTAAAAATGTAACTTCTCCCCATGTTATTTAGTGATCACTGTCAAACCCTCTCCCAATGGAGGAGTTTTCACTGTTCAATCTATCAACCTTTGATTTTTGAAAACCTTAAAGGATCTTATATCCTGTTTTGTATGAGTGATAATAGATACGATTCTTAAAAGTCTTCACAATTCTCTCTCTCATTCTTGTATCATTCAGGTGAACATTTGCTTTCGTGACTAATCAGCCTGATATACTTCGTAAAATGAGACAGCTCAGACTGCAAACCCTTCCAACATGGCATGACCAACTTATATTTGCAAATTCAACATTCATTGCTCATTAATATATTTAATGCAACTGTGCATAAACCAGAGTATCTGTTGCCTGTGATTCTTTCCTATTTTTGAAACATCAGTGAATTCAGCTGGCAAGCTGTTGAGCTACATGGATCACAGCTCTGTGGTGAGTGAGCCAACACCAGTCAAAATTTCCCCTCAGTACATTCCTACAAGAAAGACAAACAGAACACCCACTATAGCATTTACAAGAATGTGGATGCCAGAGACAGCTAGAGTCAGGGTTGTTTATGACAACCCTGTTGTCAAATAGCCAATCAAAACATGTACGAGGAAAGGCAAATTGCACAGACTATTAGAAGCCACCAAAACCTAAATGGAATTCTGATAGAGGAGATTGATTCTGAAGAAAAAAAGTTGAAAGTTGAATTAGACGGGCGCTGCTTTGACTTACTTTTACCTTCAAAGTTTTATTAGAAAAGTTAGATGCTTGTGGATGGGTGGTGCTGTAATGTACCTGAATGCATCACATAGTCAATTAGTAATTACACAATAGAGCTAGATTGTTACAAAATTATTCCACAAATCACCAGGTGTGAAGGCATTTATACTGCCTCTTACTGAGCTTGCAAGCAAGAAAGGCAGACAGAGTCCAAATTCTTATGATTGGTTTGGAAGGAATAATCAGTCCCACTAATAAGGACTTCATCCAAATCAATCCCAAAACTTTTCTGCTCCTTTTTATGTACTTTGGATATGGACCAATAGCAAGAATTTTTTTTATTCACAAGTTGTCACATAATAGAAAAATATTTTTCAAGAATACTTGACACCTAAAATCTCAACCTAAAAGAAAATTTATTTGGGTGATTTGATGGTGGTTTGGGGGGAGAGGAAGGAGAAAGAGGCATTCTGGTAAAACTATTGTAATGATACTGTTTCAAGGTTTTATTTCTAAAATGTTTCCAGTCATTGACAGCCATACATATCCTCAACTGTGCTTCTATTTATTTTTGTCCCATTTCTGGATTTTGACTCCTACCAGGACACAGTTCTCTGGTGGTTTTGGGCAGGTAGTCCAAGCTCCCAATCTCTAATTTGCAGATACCAAGTTTAGGTAATGCTAGGGGCCCTTACAATATTTCCAGAAGGGGATGGTGATGGGATGTATTACAAACACAGTCCAACTCGCTCTTAGTCAAACTCCACGTACAGCTTCCAGGGACAGACATTGGATGGCAGTCAGGGTCACAGACTTGAACCAATCTGTCAGCCAACTTTGAAAACACAAATCAAAGAAAAAAAATGTGCATGCTAGAAATCCAAAACAAAAACAGAAAACGCTGAAAACACCCAGCAGGTCAGGAAGTGTCCGGGGAAGAACAGAGTTAGCATTTCAGGTCAAAAACCCTTGCTTTCCATTGCTGCTACCTTACCTGCTGAGTGTTTCCAGCACCTTTTGTTTTGTTTCTCCTTACTTTTCCCAGAAGTTAGTTCTCCCCCCACCCCCACTTGTTGCCTCATCCAGGATCAGTTAAATCAACTACAGACAATGTATTCATGCTTTTCCCTCCATCTCCAATTTGGCACGTCCCTATAGATCCTTGCCAGTTTTTAAATCGATGCACCATAGAAAGCTTCCTATCTGGATGCATCACGGCTTGGTACGGCAACTGCTCTGCCCGTGACCACGAGAAACTGCAGAGAGCTGTGGACACAGCTCAGCACATCATAGAAACCAGCCTCCCCTTCCATGGACTCTGTCTACACTTCTCGCTGCCTCGGTAAAGCAGCCTGAATAATCAATGACCCCATCCACCCAGGACATTCTCTCTTCTCCCATCGGGCAGAAGATACAAAAGCCTGAAAGCACGTACCACCAGGCTCAAGGACAGCTTCTATCCCGCTGTTATAAGACTATTGAACAGTTCTAGTATGATGAGATGGACTCTTAACCTCACAATCTACCTTATGACCTTGCACCTTATTGTCTGCCTGCACTGCACTTTGTCTGTAACTGCAACACTTTATTCTGCATTCTGTTATTGTTTTACCCTGTATTACCTCGATGCACTGTGTAATGAATTGATCTGTATGAACGGTATGCAAGACAAGTTTTTTCACTGTACCTCGGTACACGTGACAAGAATAAACCAATTCCAATCTCCCTACCCTGCCACAGAGGGGAAAGGGAGAGGAAGTCAACATTCATTTTTATTTGATAAATAGAACAAAGATACTTACTATCTCTAAGATTTTGCCAGAAAAATATTTACTCAAATAGATGATACAGTTCTGTATATCGGACATAATGTCAAAGCACTTTAAATGGGAGGCAGCAACAATGAGGAAGTGGGATAGAAGTCTGTAATAGTAACGAGAGGCAGTATTAAAATAATTGCAAGGTTTGCAACATTTGACAGTGAAAGTAAAGGACTTGGAACAACGTTCAGAAAGCTCCATGGATAAAGAAGTGGTCCTTCCTTACTCAAAGTAAGATCAAGAATGTCAGGGCAGAGGCCGATAAGTTGAAAAGAATATTCAGGTCACACAGTTGCTTTGCTCTGATCATTTCCATTAAGAGTCCAATCACCTCCCCTGAAATTCAATGATATTACTGACATCCTCCACCATCAGGAAATTGAAATGGATCTGCCACAAGTACCACTCATGCCAGAGCAACACAGAGATTGGCTATTATGTAGCAAGAGACTTATTTCCTGACTCCCCAAAGCCACTCCACTATCTACAAGGCAAAAGTAAGGAGAACTCAGGACTAACGTAGACCCGACAACCCCCTAAAAGCGTGACAGCATCTAGAACCAAGCAACCAGCTTGAATGCCATCCAAACCCACCACACTAAAAGTTTACTCATCACTAGCACCGCAGCACCTTGGTAACATTTCTTCTCAAATCCACAGTCGCTACTGCTAGTAAGGACAAAGGCAGTGGTCGCACAAGACCACCTCCATCTGCAGAATCCTCTCCAAGATGTACATAATCCTGACTTAGAAATATATTGCCTTTCCTTCATTGTTGCCAAGTTCAAATCTTGGAACTTCCTCCCCAGAAGCACTCCAGGAGTAACTCCAGTGGTTTGGGGTGTGTCTCAAACAATAGGGCAATAAAAGGTGGCCTCACCAGCAATGTTCATATCCTGTAAGTTAATAAAGGTAAAATCCAACATGCAGGGGCAGGTAAGACAGTAGACAGCAAAGAAAAAAAAGTTTGAGGTAGCATGGTCATGAAGAAGAATTTAAACTAAAATGGGGTGACAGTGTGCAACACTAAGAAGTCAAGTTGTGACCAGTGCTAGTGTTTGAAGCTGAGCCTGACAAACCGAACAATGCTCAGGTTTGAAAGTGCCATCTTTGGATGAGATTTCTTCTGTCCTCTCAGACAAGTGTAAAAAAATTCCATGGTACTAACTGAAAGAAAAAGGGCTTTCCTGCATCCTACCAAACACTATTAATCGAATTAACAGTTCATGAAATAGATAGCCCCAAGATAAATAACCAGGCAATGTGTGGAACCTTACTATTTAATGTGAACCCATTCAGGAGAGTTTTAAATTGTACAATAATTAATATTCATTGTTCAGGTCTCAAAATTTAAAACTGTAACTATTGGAAGTTGACTAAAGCCAATTCCGAGAAATGGACATGGGTTAATCAGTTAAGAACCGTCCCTTTACTACAAGCAGCCTGAACACAAACTGTTTGCCTTTACAGAACTTAGCAAACTAGGGAGAGAAAGGAAAGAGGGCGTAGAGTCAAGATCACGTATGCCAACTCATGCTGCACTGTGAGCAAAACCTTAATAATTATTGATTTTTATTGTTTTATGGCCACCTGAATACCATTTTGGAAAGGCAAGATGTAACAACTAGATCCAGCTTACAATTGTTAAATTTGGATATTTAGATGTTTTCTTCCTGAATATTTATGTCCAACTTCCAAGGCAAAGAAGAGATATCAAATAGCTGCTGCAAACTTAAATCCTACTCCAACCAAGTGCCCAGGTACAAGTTCCCTCAAAATTGAAAAACAACATACTGTAAATTAAGGAAAACCTATCCAGCTGTCCAAGGACCATTCATGAACTTCAGATTTAGGATAAATACTTCTCCCATATGAAATGGTTGAGAGTCTGTCAATCATTTTTATATCATCCATCGCAAAGTGAAGGAAAAGGGCAATAAAAAGAGAACTAGTAAAACTGGATTTTGAACAAAATTTGAGAGCTTTGGATTCTGTGGGAGAGGGAAAAATAATTTCATTGCAGCAAGAAATCATAAAATTGATTGCTTTCTCATAAATCATGTTTAATTCAATAGAAAGTGTAAATCATCATCCAACAACTTATCAGCTCATACGAGTTTAATGAAGAGCACAATTTTCCAATATTAATATCCAACTTATTTGTGAGCATTGTCACATGCCATAAATGTTCACCAGGTTAATTTCAAATTATAAATTTGCTTTAATGAATCTCATCTTTCACATATTATCCAAACAAGCAGACTGCACACTTCCAGATATTCTCCCCATGCTATTGTCTTTATTGCTCAAGTTCATTGATCCTGTGGTCTGACTTGGGATCCTTTGCTTGGCAACATACGGTTGTTTGAGATCGCCTGATATTGAATGAGGCAGAATATCAGATTAACAAATTTCCATAATTGGATCACTTCCACACCAACAACAAGTTCTTATTTAAAAAAAATACAAAGACTGGTTGGTGAAGTCAGGAAAAATGCTGCTTTTACCTTTGGTATCTAAACTTAAGCCCAACCCAATGAATAGCTTCAAATTTTAGCACAGGTGCACAATACAGAACTCTAGTACGTCTATAGGTTTGTTTTGCTCAGTAACAACAAGAACTACTAATTATCAAGGACAAAAATCACTTACTTTGATGTGCATTAGGACAATGGGTGGGAAGAGGGAAATAACTATTCCTGTTACAGTTCAACCAAATGCTTTTAAAAAAAAGTGCACACATCTTCGAGTGGGGCTTGATGATGACAATAGATGTGAAAGACTCAAAATCTCCCTCAATTAAATGCAAACTTTGATGAAGTTTATATATTAATGAAACAGAGCACAAACAGCCTTCTGCCACACACCACATCCAAGCTGAAGTTCAAGAAATCTGGTATCTCCATTGCTGACTTTGAAGCACCCCTATAACTATAGGATCTTTGAACATGGGTGGGAGTGGAACAGTCTACTGACCTGGTCACAGGTCCTGACCCTAGGTGTCGTCTGCACAGAGCTTGCACACTTTCCCTGTGATCAGTGCGGTTTCCACTCACCCTTAAAGTGGGTAAGTGTCAAAAGAATCAAAATGCATTGATAAACATCAAAGAGAGAAGTTGCTGTAGGGGTGTAGGGAAAATAAGATGGTGAAATGCTTCTGATTGGATTGCTCTGCTGGGACCCAGCATGGACTCAATGGACTCCTTCCACGTTGAAATTAGCAAGCAAGCAACAACCTTCAGAATGTCAAAATTCATCATTCCAAATCTGATTTCAAGAATTCATATAATTACAGAAAGTTCATGACCAAGGAGGACATTTGCCTATGTCTGTGAAAAAGGGGCTACCCATCTTAAAGCATTTGAACCATAGCCCTACAGGTTATAATTCTTAATATCCATATCCAGGCACTTTTTAAAACGTAGTGATGTTTTCTGCCCCTACTACCTTTCCACATACTGAGCTCTTAAACCACTACCACCTTCAGAGCTAAAAGCTGTTTTCACTTCCCCTCTGGTCCTTCCAGCAGGTTCCACGGCCCCAGATTTTTAATCCACCAGTTTCCTATCTACTCCACCTCAGCCCCTCAGATTTTATGCACCTCGATTAAGTCTCCCTTCAGGCACCCCTGTTCCAAAGAATTCTCCCCACTTTTTCTTTAAAAACCCTACTGGACACAATCCCTTATCGTCAGCTGTGGCCGGCTACGTCGCATGCTTCCTTTTACATCAGAACGTGGGTTCAAGTCTCATTTCAGAGACTTGAAAGCAAAAAAAGTACAGGCACAAATAAACGACTGGAGTTTTTCTATTAAGATCATGAAACAGGATCTGATTTGTTCTCCCATAAATAACTCCATTACACTAAATTGAAGTTCTTCCCCTAGCCAGTATTTACCCTTGAAGTAAATTGCATGAACAGTCTAGTTAGTTTGCGGAAACTTGCCGTGGCACCATTTCCTATAAAAGAATCACACTTCAAAAATAAAATCACACAGATGGCTCGAAACTGTGGAGATAGTTTGTGCGATATAATTGTGAAGAGTTAGTCTTTTATTAAAGTGTGCAACGGTCGTGAAAGAGCAAGCTAAAGTGTGCAACGGTCGTGAAAGAGCAAGCTAAAGTGTGCAACGGTCGTGAAAGAGCAATCATGCCCCTTTCCCCGGTGCAAGGAACAAAGATCGGGGCTGCCGCTGGAGCCGCTGCTGACGCAGCAGCGTGAGCCCGGGGACGGGCTTTGATTGACAGCTGACATCCGGGCCAACAGGCTGCGCGCCACCGCCGTGCGGCGGAGCGGCGGGCGAGGCCCGGGGCTGCATCCCGGCGCCGGGGCTTCACCGTCGGGCCACCGGCCGCCGCCGCGGCCCTTTACCTGGGTGATGATGTCCTGCGGCAGGTTCCTGATGATGATCTTGCGGCGGTTGCGGAACTCGCGGCGGCTCCGCTCCAGCCTCTGCCGCTTCTCCTCGGCCTCCAGCTCGGCCAGCGTCTCCTCGGGAGTCCGCCCGTGCGACGCGGCCTCCCCGCCTTCCCCTCCGTCGGCCTCCGGGTCGGCCCTGGAGCAGGGCTCGGCATCCGGGCAGCCTCCTCCCTCCGCCTCCGCCCGCTTCCTCCCCTCATCTTCCCCCTTCTCCCTCAACTCGCTGGCCGGCGAAGTAACGGACACGGTGGCCGCCATCTTGAATTAGCAACAGGATCGCCGCTTGTCATTGGCTGGACGGATTGAACCAACACGGACGTCCACCGCTGAGTAAGGCGGCCTTTGATTAGTTTTACGCTCCAAACACCCTTCCGCAATGGGCAAATCTCGCGAGCTTTGAGGGGTAAGGGGGGGGTCCAACATTAATTACAGTTTAAAGGGATTAAAGGGCGTTCAAGATAATCTTAAAGGCTTTAAAGTCACTTTAAATGCGTGAGGATTCAGCAGCCAATGTGAACATAGCAGGATCCCAGATTGTATAATAATCACTGCCAGATAATCATTTAGTAGTTGAGGGATAACTATTGGTGCCTGGTTATCAGGGAACAGCATCTTGAGGGGGGGGGGGGGGGTCAACATTAATTACAGTTTAACGGCAATAAAGGGCGTTCAAGATAATCTACAAGACTTTAAAGTCACTTTAAATGCGTGGGGACTCCAGGAGATTCAGCAGCCAATGTGAACATAGCAGGATCCCACACTGTATGAAGGCAAGATAACCTTTCGGTAGTTGAGGGATAACTGGTGCTTGGTTATCAGGAAAGAGCATCTTGTTCTTCAAAACAAGGGGAGTTTTTACTTCCATCCAAATAGCAAAGGTAAAACCTCATGTGAAAGGTACTTCCAATAGTGATGTCCCCCCACCAGTGAGATGTTCCCTTCGTATTGCACAGTCTGGATTTTTATGTTCAAATCGCTGAAGCAAGACTTCAACTCACAATCCCGAGACGAATACAGTCATAAATTAAGTGCAAACCACTGAAGCACAGCTGTTGTAAAGGAGGAATTTCTCCCGAGAGCATTTGTATTAAGACAAGGCAGATATCAGGGTAAATGGTTATGGGAGAAATGAATGGAGAAACATTGGGCGATAGTCCAGGCGGGTCAAATGACAAACATCTATAGTGTAAAATCTGATGCCAATAAAGTAACTGCTTGATGTACTATATTTAGATTTCCCAGAAAGCATTTGATAAGGTGCCGCAGCAGAGTTTATTCCAGAAAATAAAAGCTCATTGTGTAGGAGGTAACCTATTGACGTGGCCAGGAATGTCCTGGCCACTGTTTAAAACACCAGTATTAAACTAATACTTGCTTTTACTAGTTATCTAAATTTCCGACGAGAAAATGAGGTTGCTGATTCCTGACTGTGGGTCGAGTTGAGGTTCAGTTTTAATTGGTTGTGGGGCAAATGGAGGATGGCTGTGAAGGCAAATATGACAAAAAGGTAGAGGAGGTGTGGACGTAGGAAGTGCTGTGTGACATGTATCCAAACAGACTTCAGTCCCAGGCAGAGGCGTTCAAACTTACTGTGCAGTGTACAAATATCTTACCCCTGCTGAATTAGCTGTATATTATCAAATTACTTTCAAGTTGGTTAGAATCATGATGTTGATTACAAAAGTAAGTGCTATAAATACACACAATAGAGGAAGGGATGATGGTCCTGAACAACCAACGAAAAGTGCAAATGATGAAATTAAGTAATTTGTGGTACAGTCGGGAAAAAAGTGACTGACAAAACAAGAGGGTTGTCAAAAGGCAAGGGGTGCATTTCTGCTCATAAGAACATCACCTCATGTATTTAAATCTTAATGCCGTCTGCGGTGTTGACAGATCCAAAGACAACGTCAGATGGGATATGGCAAAAGGGTAACACACAGTGGGCAAGATTCTTGTCTTAATTCAGAATATCATGGATTCAAGTACCACTGAGTAGGCTTGTGCAATTAGTGCTTGTCCAATGCACTAGAACCAATAAGAGATCATATGGTCTTCCACAATGCTATACCCAAACAGCGGGATGAACTTCAGAAAATAGCAGCCAAGAGACTTGGACAAAGTTGCAAAAAAGTTTACTTTTTTAAGAATTGGAGTAACTTGCAACTTGAGGGGAGGGGTGAAACTTAAAATATTGAATACTTGATGCCTAATTTAAAAGCATAATTGACATCTTTAAATAAAGTCTGTGGGAATGCTTTACTTTAATAATTGTCTTCACAAACCCTCTACCTTTCCTCCTTCCCCCCACCGCCCCCCGATACACATCGATATATCCTTCTTGAGGCACAGCAGTTCATTCCTCCAATCCAGGGATGTCACTGGGTTTAGTTAACCACGTTTGCTGCAAAAACAGGTCAAGCTACGATTGAGTGCTCAGACAGCAGTGGCCAAGAGGGAGGCCAGGACCCCTGGAAGTGGCCGAGGTGGTGGCCAGACCCTGCAATTGACCAAGTGTGAAAATGGAGTGGCTGAGATGGAAGCCAAGGATCCTGGAAGCAAAGGCAATTTGAACAATCCATTCAACTGCAACTGTGAACTGACAGTGAGAAACCTGCAATGCTGCAATTTAGGTCAGTGCTTAGTCATCAGTTGATGTTTTTGTTGGGATATTGCTATGCACAAATAGTAGGACAATGTCACTGTGTTGATCATAGTCTCCCATCCCTATGCCTGTTGGGGAGCCAAGGGCAGTCCATCAGCAGGTCCTCACTCAGGTGGTCACAATTCATCTGCAAGTCCAGCTCAAGTATCAGCAAAAGGATGAAGCATTTTGCAGAGGAAGAATAACTCAAGTTTCTGAAGGGCAATAACGTCAGGCTGTGCTGACAATACTCGATCCCAAGAAGACAATTTTCAAAACCAGAATTTCCCCATGGGGTCCTTTGGTGGTGGCCCTGTGACTGATTTCCCCTACCTGAGTACTGCCAGTTGCACAGCGCCATCCTGGCCAAGATTAACTTAGAGTCTGAGCTTACAAAAGCTCTGGCCAAGTTTCTATCAGTTTGGTTTATTCCACATTTAATTAGAACCTGTATAACTAAGGTCAGGAGGCAATAACAAGCAAAAGCAGAGAGTGAAAATGAACAGTTTATTACTTTTAGAAGGAATAATTGCAATGCTGGAACACAATATGGTTATCTGAATAAAATAAAAACATTCCATGATAAATGATGTGGATTGGCATATGCTCTACTTAAAAATGGAAAAGATCTGCAGATAATCCATATCCATTCTTAATTTCAAGCCCCATTTTCCTTAATCATTGGCAAGATAATTTAATCTGCAGCATAGCAAACTAACCCAGCCGTGCAGTCCACTTTTAACACCATCACTCACACATTTATTGGGTGTTTGGCAAGACATGTGAAACCTCTTTCTACCTCTACAACTAAAGTAAGTTTTTAACCTTTTGGTGAAATAGCATTGCTTCCCAAAAGTACAAGGTGTAGTTTAAAACTCTGAGAGCTGAGAAGAGATTTACATATTAGGGAAAGCTATGACAAGAGCACAGCAAGAGGTGCTCACATCACCATGTTGCTTCTTTTCTCATGAAATCATGATCTGGAGTAAACCCAAGAAAAGCAACAGTAGATGCACTGCAGGAACTTGCCTGTCCTGGAACCTAGAAAGACAGGGGCAGCAGCATAAGGCTGCCCTTTACAAGTCACCCACCATTCTGAACTGGGAATCTACTGCCTTTCTTTACGCATCAATGGGTTGAAATCCTGATGCTTCTTCCCTGACAACTGGACCACATGGATACAGAAGGCTCCAGGAAGTAAAATCAAAAAAGGGAGTACTTTATAAGAAATTAATGTTCACATCAAAAAATATAAACCACACTGCTTTAATGCGATTCATTGTTTAAATGAATTTCAATGCAACTTAGTTGCGTAACATTAATAAATAAATGGTGTGGGCATAGAGTAACAAGCTGACGAGAGTGAAGGCAATAAAAAAATGCTTAAATTAGTGGAGGTCCATTGAAATCATCCAATTTGCCAACTGGTATAAACACATGAATAATGATATCCCCAATCACATTCACAAGATCATAATGTTACCGTTAAAGCCCTTTAGAGAAAGAAAGGTAGAATCATTCACTGGCTTCAGTTTTGCCAGATTCCATTTACAAAGTGCAAATCTGTGCGTGCACATAGAGCCTTCCACACACAGTATTCCAAAATAGTTTATGCTGTGTCCATCAATGTGAACTTAAAATAATTACAATTTTAAACAGTAAATTGGCCACATGTTCTTGTGCAATATTCCCATCATTGACAATCAATCTCCAAATATAATGGTGCAGATAATTACACAAAAATCCCATAAAGTTCATGTTATGACAAGAGATTTTTTTTGACTTTTCTATATCTTTGGAGATTTTCAAACCATTTATTTTCCTGTTTCTTTGTCCAGTTCAAATGCTTGAAACAAGTTCCTGTTCAATAATTCAGTGACTGACTTGTTTTATAATACACCCATTAAGCATCTTTGGTCATTTTATTATACAGGAGCTGCTATACAAAAGCAAATTATTCATGAAACATCAGTTTGTTTCCTCCTGGTGTGTTTTGTGCTGCAGAGTTCAGTTCCTTGTTCTCACAAACTGGTCACTGCTGCAAGAACAAATTGTCACCATGATAATAAGTAGTGAGATCAGAAGCTGTGCTCCTTCCCCACTGTCAAAGTTGTAGATCAACACAAAATATCTGCTCTGTAATTCCAGCTTTTTTTTCTAATTTCATCACCTCACAGATGTCATGGACAAGGCAAAACTGATAAGCCTGCAGTCTGGAGCTGCCTTCTTATGCATAAATCACAGCCTGGTGTAAACTGATCATCCACTGCATGCACTGAGGAGAGGGGCAGTGGAGAACAAATCATCCATCATCTTTGCTTCCCTCATCTGACTTTTTCCAAGGTTCACTGTCTACCTCATGGCATTCTGGTCGAGGGAAGCTGATAATTCCAACTGGCTCAGGGGCCTTGGCAGTGACAGAGTCACTCAGCCTTGATTTAAAAGGCTGTTCAAAAATCCAAAATCACTTTCAAAGCTTGAGCTGTACTGGGAGCAACTGATAAAAAGCCACACGCAGATACAAAGAATCAAAAGATTCTCAGGTTCAAAAAAATGGGAACTGTTGAAAAATGTTTGAAGGTCAATGATAAAACTGCTTTGAAGGAATTACAGAGTGTGCCAACCCCATTCTTGGCTCCACTCTCCTGATGATGTTCCTAACCCAAACGACCAGAGTTTATGCAATCCCATCAGCTGAGGGCCAACCGTGTGGCACCAGCCAAGGGCAACAACTCAGCACAGGCAGCAAACCAAACTTGGAAAATTCCCAAAGGTAGATCAAGCAGTGGCTGTGTTCATCAAGAACTGGAGGAACCCTCCTTCCAAGATCATTTAAAATGTCATTTAACTGTGCCACAACTGAGCTCAGTAACTCTTGCAGCAAATTTTCCTAATGAGTGGGTACTGCAGTCATAAACGTTAGCTGTATCATGCAAACTACACAATTAAGCAAGTGTAACTATCAGTTTAATACTAACATGATTTATGAAGTGCCTTTCCACAATGTTGTTGCATTGCAAGATAAAGTCTTAGAATACCAACAGAACAGTAGTTGTGGAACAGTGTGCATATACAGTAAGAAGTGCAAGAGAATACTAGAAACCTGGGGGAGGTGCTGGTCATACTGTCTGCTCAATCCCTTCACAGGTGATATGGATACTGAGTCATGTTTCTACTTCTGGGGCTTTTATCTGTTTCCAGATAAGGGAGAGCATGCTGCATTTACCTGCCTGGCTTCAGTATGCTTGCAGCTCAGATAATCTTAGCACAATGTACTGATGTATCACTGATTTTACTCCAGACTGCAGCAGGATACAGTTTTAAAATGAAGGGACAAATAGATTCAGCATTCAGTAAAGTCAGCTATATCACAACCATGGCAGGGGAACAAGTGATGATTCCTCTCCTCCAATATGATGCTAGGTAACGTTGTTTGGCAGACATAATGCAGAGGCATGCAACACTAGTAGGTGATAGTCACATTAAAGAAGACGGCGGTGATTTTCATTTCCCAACACTATAAACCTTGCTGCTATATCCTGAAAGTTAATTTGTTTCCATTATATTTCATAACTCAAAAAACAAAGTACATAGGTCCATTAGCATTTGGTATAACACAAATATTGACAGTATTAAAAAGCAACAGGGTCAGATGCACCAGTGAACTCTTGGCGTGGTTCAGAAAATAAACACTGCTATATCAGTTTTGTTGTGTGACACAGCAGATTACACCAGACACTAAGCTGCATCTTTTAAGCTTCATTAAGACTCTCACAGACATTATTCAGAAGGAAAATCAAACTGCATTTCCCAACGCTTAATTATCCATGGCATCTGAACTTCACAAAAGTTAACAAAAGTGTAGTATATGTGCCGCTGTATACTTGATTATCCTGATTTCAAGTCAAGTTCAAACCCCCATTCCGAATGTTTGGAAGGAGTTAAGAAAAAACGTGGACCTTCAGCAGAAGTCTTTTCCGCAGTCGCACTTCTTGGCCACAATTTGCCAAAATCTCCACTGAACAGCAATGATCTAAATAAGATTCCACAGTTAAAGACGTGACCAGTGCTATTCATATCTTCCAACTGAGACACAATACCGAGGCCTTGCCTCCCTGTTTCGGCACTATTTGAAGAGTTCCAGGGTGCTCTGTCAGTATCCTGGTCAACATGTAGCCATGGTCAAACACCAAAAGCAATCTCAATACCATTTATGGGAGCTTGCTGTTCATAATATGGCGACCGCTTTTGGTGCTGTTGCAACAGTTGACAACCCTGTTGGGGAGAGATGGACGGGGGAGTGGAGGAGATCGGAATAGAGGCAGGGGCAGTAATAAAGAAAGATGAAGGTTGGTTGGAAGCTTTGGGTGTTTAATACTTCTGGAGAATGCTTGAAGTTTCAATCTTTTTGTATCGTTCATACAGCTTCTGAAATATTGGAAACAACTCCTGAAATTTGGGTCGACGAGCTGGGTCAGATTCCCAACACTTGTTCATCAGCTGATAAACCTGGAGGTAAAAAAAGGAGAACTTTATTCACCATCAAACTGTCAAAGAAAATAAGAAAATGGCAGGCTTAGAGTAAAGTGAGGAACAAGCCAGACATCCCAAGAAAATTAAGCAAAATATTCAAGAGGAGAATAAAGGCCAAATGGTAACCAATGTTTCAAACAATCCTCCATGGTTTCCATTCTACTATTCTGAAGTAGGTAGGCTCTCTAGATTCATGAACTGTTCCTTCAGATTGAAAAGTTGTGCATGTCACACTGCTATTTAAGAAAGGTGAAGCAGGGGTGGGGACAAAACAAGGAAATGACACATCAGTCAACCCAATGTCTTTTGTTTGGAAATTATCATAATCTAATGATAGAATGCCTGAAAATCTTGGTCAGAGACAGAATGGATTTGTAAAGTGTAAGTCTTATCAGACAAATGTGATAAAATTTTAAGAAGGGGTGACTAAAACAAGAGAAAGGTAATGTTTGTGGATGTATATGCACTTCCGGAAAGCATGGATAGAAGTCCCTTATATAGTCGCTCATTAAAGCCAACTTATTCACCTGGCTGGGAAACTGACCAAATGGCAGGAGAAGAAGAGTTGGGATGCAGGGGAGATATTAATTTTGTTAGGATATGATCAATTGGTGTCTCACAAAGACCTACGTTTGGGGCCACAACCATTCACCATATTTATAAATGGCCAAGGTAGAAAGCCTTGCATGCAAATTTGTCCATGACACAAAGACGGACAGAGATGTCAGCAATGCGGATGGAAGCACTAAATTACAGGGATGAAGTGAATAGGCAAACTGCAGCAAATACATCTCAATGCAGCAAAATGAGGTTTGGACCTAAGGAGAATATTTTTGTAAACAGGGAAAATCTAGCAGTGGAGGTCCAAAAAGACATTAAAATGTCATGGGCAGGTACTGAAAACAAAGAAAATATCTAACGGAATGCTGGTCTTTAAAGGATTAGAGCACAAGGATAAATGCTGGAATCAAGGTATCCAAAGCCCTGGTCAGCCTAAACCCGAGGTAATGCAACCAGTTCAGGGTATCACAACTTGGGAAAGATATTGGTTCTAAGGAGAATGTGGCGCAGATTTACCAAAATGAGAGCTGGACTCAAGGATTAAAGGGAAACAACACAACCGCTCACAGCAGCCTCAAACAGACTCTTGAAATTCAATTTAAGTAAATAAATCCAGAAGATATCATTGATCATTCTCATTTGTACCATGGGAGAGGCTGTGTGTCTGAAATGAAAACATTGCACTTATAGCCAGAGATTTATACTCTTACCTCTAATGGACAGGTCTTTGGACAAGGCAAACGTCTGCCCCTTTCCAGCAGATCAATCAGTCGGACCACTGTCATCTGTCCATGTGTCACTCCAATCATCTCAATAAATTTCTGTAAAAATGTTGAAAATAACTAAGTGATTGTTTTATACACTGATGACACGTTTAAAACTGTGGGCTTGATTATTAATGACTCTTTCCCACTCTAATGGTGTTTGCAGGGGACAAGATGGAGGTTTGAACTGAAACTCTGGTTCATAGACTTAAACCAGAATACCACCTTGGTGAAGGAGTTGAAAGCAACGTCAGGAACAGCCACCTGAAGGATCATTAAAGAATTTATTTCCATTGAAGTCGTCTGCTTGCATTCAGTAAGGAGGTTGCTCTCCATTTTAGTGCCTGGTGGTTCAACTAATGCCTTCCGCCATCAACAACCAACTGGCTTGTAATAAAGAAAGTCACAGGGTATTTCAATTGTTACTTAAAGATGTATCAGCCTTGTACTGCTCACTTACACCTGAACATTTAAATATATTTGAAACACTTTGTCAAATCTTTAGCAGATTTTCAACCACCACTCTAATGATTCACTGAAGGAAAAGAGCAAAATGTGTGATGCTCAACATTATTATCAGAACAGAGAGCTTATTTATGGAGAACTTACTCAGAGTCCCCCTTCATCTGCAGGTGAACAGTTAGAGTCCTAGCAGATCAGCACTAACTGCTGCAGGCTGCAGGACAATCAACCTTTTACCTTACAGACATTAATCCTCCTCTGTACCAGCAAGACATCCAGTGACACTCCCAGGGGCCCATGCATCCTCTCACTCGGTTCCTGAGTCATCCAAAACCTGCGGTGTTTGCAGCTCACTCCACACCTTCATTAGGTGTGGGTGCAAGGAGCCCCTAGCTACCACTCCACGAAAATTGAGTACAATCAGCATTTGAGAGTTAATCTTACAAATCATTTGTTTAAACACCTCCAAGAAAATTCTACTTATGTTAACTTGCAATGACTAAAATTGTGCTAAATCTAGACTTGCAAAAAGATGCGACTTTGCAGCACTAATTTATCATGTATTTTCACCCTTTACTAAGAATAGCCAAACAGTAAACAGCCACAAATAGTTTGCCAAACAAGCTCACAGCCTATGCTAACTAGTGACAGTCTGGCCAAGTGTCTGGTTTCAGGGGGCATTGGATGGGTTGTGGAGGATTAACATTAGAACCTGAAGATCTGCCTCAAAGCCAATCCTTACCAGAGTCACTGTGCAGAAAGGTTGACCGGAGTCACAGACAGATTTCTGCAGACTGGTTCTGGTCACTTCACAATCCATTGGCAAGGGCAGAACAGGCAATGGGTTCAATGCCTGTTGAGCCACTGGGAGTTGGGTCCATATCGTGCCCAGGTTGAAGGGGTTTCTCCTGTAGTTGGTTCATTCCAGCACAAAATACTAACAATCAAGATTGTGTGTGTAGGAGAGAAGCAAAGGATACACAGAAAATGCAAAGCTCAAATTTGAGTTTTCGAACCGTTGTCGGAGACCTACCGCTGGCGGGCTCTGTCGGGCCTCACAGTACGTCAGGAGCTCGTACAACGTGACTCCAAATGACCAAACATCGGAAGCAAAATTGAATTTTCCTTCCTTCAGACAATCAACAGCATACCTAGGACAAAACAGGAGGATGTAAATAATGCCCAACTCCAGTACTCAGTCATTAATATATTTCATAGAAGTAGCCAGATGATCAAGAAGAATATACCTCCATCACAAAGAGATACAATGCACTCTTGATTTTATTGCCCTTAGCTCAGGAGGTGATTTACTTGACTGGTTCCAGGGATGGACAGATTGCTCCAACAGCAGAGATCAAGTAGACCTGGACAGTATTCTCTAGAATTTAGGAGATGTCATCAAAATATACAAAACTCTTTAAGGATAGATGAAGGGAAGATGTTTTCCTTGGCTGAGGAGCTTAGGAGTGAGGGCACAGTGCATGAATAAGGGGTACACTGTTTAGGACTGAAATAAGGAATTTCTTCACTCAGGGTAGTGAACCTTTGGAATTTTCTACTCTGGAAGGCTTTAGAGACTCAGTCATAGTGTTCATTCAAAACACAAATCAATACATATCTGAACATTAAGGGAATCAATGGTTGAGGGATTATGCTGGAAAATGTCTGAGGTAGAAATCAGCCATGATCTTGATGAACGGTGGAGCAGCCTCCATGGGCTGGATGGCCAACTCCTGCACATATTTACATGCTTGTATTCCCACTGGATGGTCTCAGGATTCCTCGTTGACGGGAGAGAGGATTACCATGATTAACAATACACTGAAAGCCAGCATCAGAATGCATGTGCTGACATATGGAAGTACACATCGGGCTGGCTGTGACACCTTTTTTAAAAATCCCACAGCCTACCAACAATGGTCTCACATGTAGAATGGCCACTGGCTCCACAGCACAACTATTGGCCATGGCTGGTAGAGCCATAGTTTACACAGCATGGAAACAGGCCCTTCGGCCCACCTCGTACATGCCGACCAAGTTGTCTACCTAAGTTAGTCCCATTTGTCTGCGTTTGGCCTCCAAGCCTTTCCTACCCATGTACCTGTTTAAATGTCTTTTAAACATTGTAATTGTACTCACCTCTACCACTTCCTTTGGCAACTCATTCCATATACCTATCACCCTCTGTGCGAAAAAGTTGCCCCTTAGGTCTCTTGTAAATCTTTCCCATCTCACCTTAAACCTCTGCCTTCTAGTTTTAGACTCTCCTACCCTGGGAAAAAGACTGTGACCATTCACTTTACATGTGCCCCTCATGATTTTATAAAACTCTACAAGGTCATGCCTGAACTTCTTACGCTCCAGGGAAAAAAGTCTTAGCCTATCCAGCCGTTCAAGAGGGCAATGACAATCACCGAAGGACAACTTGTTGCAAAGACCACATTTGTTTTTGCATCAGCACACAGTGCTCTCGTTATTGTGGACACCTTCGTGGTGAGCTCCTGGCATCAGCTGTTTTAAACAAGAAGCTGCTGAATGGAGGGTGATTGCGCCTTTGAAGAGATGGAAGAACGTGCTCCAGCTGCGTCACCACACTTAGTGGGAGTCGCTTCAACAGAAAAAAAACTAAAGCAAAATACTGTGGATGTTGGGGACCCAAAATAAAAACAAAATTCTGAAAATACTCAGAGAGAAATAGAGTTGATGCTCCAGATTGATGAATTTGGATCATATACAAAGTTAATAAATGAACAAGTGTTTGAACAAATTCATAGACAAAGCGTAGAGGAAAAGAACAAGAGGGTAACAGTGTGATGGGGAACGGCTGGAGAGTAAATAACTGAATGGCGATGGTGCAGGGTGAAAGGAAATGACAGGGCTGTGAATGGATTTGCAGAGTTTTAGAAAGAAAAGCTTGCATATTTGGTAAGATGGAAGGCTGGCTGCAACCCCTGCATGTGGTACACCTGAGGGATGCAGATCACCTGCCAGGTGAGCACTGCTCAGGGATCTCCCACCCCAGCACTCCTCACTCCCCCACACTTGCTGTGGCTCCACTATCCAAGAACCAGCAGGTGAAGATCTAATGACACAGCTGGAAACCGGAGAAGGCCACCCTCCAACTCTCTCAGTCAACCCAACTTAGAACAAATAAACAAACAAACATGCTTCAAAACTCAACATTAAACCACACCAATCCTACTCCAGTGATTTAGTGGCTTCAAGCATTCACTTGTACTGTATAAAGCCACAATGAGTGAATAGCTCACTGTAAGTGACCTCAATGGCAGAGAGTAACAAGAGGAAGGCTGTCGATTTCCTGCTTCTCATGGCCATCCAATGACTTGTGTTGGACAATGAATGATTGAGGATTATGGAAAACTGACAGCACGAAAACACCCACTTGTCCCAAGTAATCCACACTGGTACTTACACTCCACACAAGCCTCCTTGTGTAATTAACTTTTCCTTGAAACCATTGCTGTAATTTGTCACGAACATTCCCTGGTAATATATTCCACATTCTTAGCGGAAACAACCAGCCCTTTTAGAACTGCCATTGTTGCTATGCAAGAGCTTACCAAAACACAGGGCTGTCTCCATCGTCTTTAACTCGGTAATAGTCCTGGTGCTCGGGGATTGCTTTCGCCAGTCCGAAGTCCCCAATCTTCACCACATTCTCATTTTCCACCAGTACGTTTCTTGCAGCCAGGTCACGGTGCACGTAACGTTGGGACTGTAGGTAGGACATGCCCTGAATGGTAGACATAAAGAGCAGGAGTCAGGATCTGACTACTTGGGTCAACCTCAAAAACCCTGCTTCATGAAGCAATCCTTGCCCATGAGACTACTGTTCTAACACTCTTGGTATCACAATATGTTTATGGTTCCTGTGCCGCTGGGACCATGGCAAAGCTTACTACAATTAACACAACTTCAAAATATATTGGCATTCCTTCATTGTCAACCCAACTGCACTGTAGAGGACCTTCACCACATGATCTGCAGCAGTTCAAGGCTGTGGCTCGTCACCAACTTCTGAGGCCAATCACAGATTGGCAGTAAATGTTGGCCTTACCAGCAACACCCATTTTCTGTGAAATGATTAGAAAATGTACAGGCTATGGTTAATCACCAAAAATTCTGTGAAATATTTGCTAAAACTTAAATACTGAAGCTCAGGTTTAAGTTTATTGTTATAGGCATATACACAGGGTAGAAATGCCATGAAAGTTAGCCTTTTGCAGCAGCAGCACAGGGTATTACAGACATGATAAACATGTTAATATAGACATAAATTAACAAATTATACATAAATGACAAAATAAACAAAGATAAACATAACAACATTAATGCAAATTAAGAGAAAAAAGAAATATAGTCTGAGATATTGTTAAGGTTTTTTTTAAGGTCGGTTCAAGAGCCTGATGGCAGTGGGGAAAAAGCTTGATGGTTTGATTGCCATCTATACTCTGGACGGATTTATAAGGCAGATTAGTAACTCAATCAGAAGAAAACATGAAAATGAGCATTGCTTTACCTGACAAATCTGCTGTGCAAACAACAGAAGCTGCCCAAGTCCCACGTTGTGCTTTGGGAGGTAGTCCCGCAGACTGCCCAGTGGCAGGTATTCCATGATCAGTTGCACAATCTGCCCTCCTGAGAACATAACGAGTACAGACATTTGTTAAAGACTGACAGTCGTGCTCTTGCTCTTGGTCAGATTGTGACAACACAATGGATCAGTACAAGGACCTTGGTTGTAAGAATGCATTGTTACAGGTAAATGGAGAATGAGATAATCTCCATCAATCAAATCTTTGGCTGTGATGAAGGAACAGCAGTTTCCCAGATCTTTGATTTTCTTATGGAATAGTGACACCATGCACAAACATCATGCAGCACTGTGCACTGCTCAGGAAGGCACGTGCCTTCAGCTGTCAATACATGGAGAAGGTACTCATTCAATACCGATTGCTGTTCTGGGCCCACATGAACCCCTTTTGTCCTCTCAAACTCTGACCATTTTCTGCTGAGTTCCACTTTCTCCTCGATTGCCAGATGCATTTCAACTTGTGTCAGCAAATATATGGTTTCATCCCAGTGCTTTGTAAGCACCTACATCAGGGAAGTTAGGAGAGACAGATGCATATAGTGTTCTCAGTTGCCTTTTTAGCATCTTGAAATTTCCTCTCTAAGTGTGCCCTCAAGCTTTTCAACAACATACAGTTCTTTTAAGAAAATTCTGTCAAGGCAGAGCTGGCCAGACACAATTTTGTTTAGATTTCCAGCAACTGCAGCTTTTATTTTAATTTCAATTTTAATCTTTTCCTTTCTTCAACTTTTTGCAGTAACTTGTTTTCTGGTCTGTACATATCCCATAGCCAAGGCCCTTCACCCTGCTCTCAGTAACTGCCTTCCACTGGTGAGTTATTTCTTATAAATGCCTGTTCTAACTTTTACAGACTTGTAAATAAGCAGGAATAGGCCACTCGGCCCCTCAAGCTGTTTCTGCCATTTTATAAGATCATGGCCCATCTAACTGTAACCTCAACTCTGCATTCTCAACTACCTTTGATCCCCTTGTCGAGTATCTATCTACCTCTGCCTTATAAATAGTCCGTCTCTGCTTCCATCACCTCTCAAGGAACAGAGTCCCAAAGGCTCATGAACCTCATCTCTCTTAAAAAGCAATGACCTCCTTGTTCTAGATTCTCCCAGAAGAAACAACATTCTCTTCACATCCACAATGCCACGACCTGTCAGGATATTATTCAATCAAGTCCCTTCTCATTCTTCTAAACACCAGCAAATACAAACCAAGCCTGTCCAATCTTTCCTCGTAGGACAACTGGCCCATTCCACGAATAAGCCGATTAAACTGCTTCTAATGCATTAGCATCCCTCTTTAAACAATACTCCAGAAGTTGTCTCACAACTGCCACATATAACTGAACCATAACCTCCCAACTTTTGCATCCAGTTCCCTAACAAACGACAACACAACATTGTTAGCTTTCCTAATTACCGTACCAGCACATTAACTTTTTGCAAAACATGCACTAGAACACCTAGATTTCTCTGCATCTCAGAGCTCTGAAATGTCTCTGCAAGCTATTTAGATAATATGGCTTTATTTTTTGCGCCAAAGTAGACAAATTCATATTTTGCCTCATTATATTCAATTTGTCAGATCTTTGCCCACTCACCTATCATATCCATATCCCTCTGTAGTCTCTCCATGTCCTCTTCACAATTTCCTTGAGAAATTATGAGTGAGATCGCTTCTGGAGCATGTTTAGAGAGAGATATTGATACATTGGAAGCAGTTTAACAGGCTCACTCCTGGGATGGGCAGGTTGTCTTATGAGGAAAAATTGGACAGTTTTATAAACTGCAAACAGCTGGGGATGCAGCTGCACTCTCTGTGGCACAACACTTGTGACATCTTGTCAACCAGGAAAAGACCCTTTTATGCCTACTCTCTCAAGCCACCTAATTTTCTAGCCATGGCAACATGTTAGCTTGTTTTACTTCCCAATTATTCTTCTATTTCTCTATTTAAATATACCACTGCCTCACCCTCTCCATCTAATGTTTTCCATTCCCTTCTTCTCATGATACAAGAAGATGAAAAAGCAGCAGGGGTAGGCCACACGGCCCATCAAACCTGCCCAATATGATCATGACTGATCTACCCCAAGCCTCATCTCCTGTTCTGTGCCAGTTCCCCATAGCCTTCAATTCCCTCACCTTTCCAAAATATATCCATCTCCTCTTTAAATATCTCCAATGACCTAGCCTCCACAACCCTCTGAGTTAGAGAATTCCACAGATCCACCATCCTTTAAGGAATGAACTGCCAGAGGAGTTTATTTAACATTTAAAAGACACTTAGACGGGTACATGGATAGGAGAGGTTTATAGGGATATGGGCCGAACACGGGCAAATGGGACTAGCTTAGATGAGCACCAAGATCAGCATGGACGAGTTGGGCTGAAGGGCCTGTTTCCATGCTGTATAGGTCTATGACTCCATAAGCAGCAGTTCCTGCATATCTTAGTTTTAAATGACTGCCCCTATATGATCAGTAAAATGTTCTTGTTCAATGCTCAATATCACCAAAAAGAAAAACCAGTCATGTCATTTGCTGTACTTGGGATCCTGCTGAGTGCAAATTAGCTGTTCATCCTAATTGACTGTCAGGCACTTTGGGACTTCATAAGGCAGCTGCTGCACAAGTTCTCTCTACTTGGCACTCAGAGGAGCTACCATTCACACTCATGACTTGGCACAGCACAAGCAGTTATTTCACAGCCTTTGTTTCTCCCTGCACTGTGGGCACTGAGATTACTCACTGGTGGAACTGGTGATAAGAACAAAGCAGAAGTCAAGCACTCGCCAATGCTCCCTGCTTCTTACATTACCTTGCTCACTGCTGCTTCCTTTGTACTTGACGATGTTGTCATGGTAGAGAGTTTTCAGAATCTCAATCTCTCGGGTCCAGCTTGTGTGCAGTTCTTCCCCGCACTCGGACTTCAGAGACTTCACTGCCACCACTTCCCCTGTGCCATCATTAAATGGGTCATAGATGTACAGCCCCACCTTGCCAAAATGGCCCTGAAATGAAGCAAATTATTTAAACCACTATGTTTCCCCACCGTTCTCTCCATCAATCACTCCCCAGCAGCTGTCACTTACCACTCTCAGGACTGCCTATTCTTCCTGTGAGCTGAGAGGTGTATTGGCAAGGTATTAGTTGGGGGTGGGAGGTGAGGTGTCAATCCAACCCTCTTACACACACAGGGCCAGGGATGTGCGCGCACGCACACGCGCGCACACATACACACAGAGGTGCACTACAGCAGCCTTCGCTGGGTGATCCGGAATAGAAACCTGTAACCACTCCAGCTCAGGAGCTGAGACCAACAGAAGCCTCCTTAACATGACCACAACCCCACCATAATGAGGGAGCCACTTACAAGAGGCTCAGTGCCATCTGCTGAGACAGTGGGCAGTAACCAGCTCCCAGCGGTGGAGGGGGAAAATCAGCATCACTAGCTAACGCATCGCTGCTCAGTTGAACAGCATCCGCTCCAACTTTCTCCTTACGAAGTCCCCACAGCATGTGACGTCGGCATGGAACAAGCGAATGCTCTTCAGGAGCTGAGTCACCTCATTGAGTCATACAAACCTCAATAATTAAACCTCTAGACAGGAGTTTACTCAGAGCAGGCATCTACCAACAGTGAAGATCAAGGTGCAAGGAATCTCACCTCTCCAAGATCCCGGACTTTCTTCAAGTAGCGTTTCTGGAAGACTGTGGGGTCAGAGACCGTTGGCACTGAGTTTTCACACGAAATATCTGGATCTAGGATATAACAGGCCACAAAACATTAGAAATGGAAAAATGGATCAGTACTGAGAGCAGCATGAACTGTGGGTGGCCCATGACTAAAACATATGTCAATGTCCAGAGCAAGTAAATTCACTTTTCCAACAGTTCACGTCCTCTTCAATAGAGGAAGTGCCAAGATTCGAAGTTGTCTAGTCTGAGCAGCATTAGTACAGAACTTTACCCAGACCTCAATTAAATCCTTTCCAATTCATTCTCACAAGTCTTTACCACAAGTCCATAGTTCACCATACACTGTCCAGCAAAAAGGTGTCGCACAGTTATACACCAAACCCTGTAAACGTGTGTCAGTCATACAGGAACCTTTCTTGATTCATTATTTTGTTATCCTGACTTTAGGAGTCATTATTCATTCAAATGACCAATATCTATAGATTCACAACAATTGCAGCCCTTAAAAACAACAGCATTTTGTTTTTCACTAATTCCAGACTTTCCCCTCCATTCCGAGGATTTTATCACTTCACAATGAAGAAATTCTTGGAGTAAGCCCTGTATTTTCTGTGACTGACCTAACTAACCTTGGAGGAGGGACTGGACAACTTTGATGGAATTAAGTTTACATCCCCCCATGAACAAATGCAGGAAATGCTGGAAAACACCGAGCAGCTCAGTCCCATTGCTACTGAAAACCTGCACTCAGGGATCAGGACCAGCCCATTTCCCACCTACGCACTAACAAAGGCACACGCAGAGGAAGCAGGAGCTGGGGGAAGCGCTTACTTTGTTGCTGCAGCAGTGTGAGCTCCCGCAGTATTGTCCTGAAAGATGGCCGCTGGTTTGGCTCATAGCTGTGGCACAGGCTATTCAGGTCTGCCAGCTCTTTACAGGATGGTTCCGGAAGCTTTCCTTTCATCTCATAAAACCTCTCTTTCTGTAAATAAAACAGAATTGGAAAAAGATATTACAATCTGATGCAATGTTAACTGCAGCTCATTATGCCCCACAGTCATCACTGAAGCAGAAAGCGGTGACTCCCAGGTAGAATTGAGGCAAAGCTATCCAGTCAATAAATTCAGGTCTTTTTTCGGTGAATACTAAACCAAATTTCTTTCTAGCTCAGGATAATGAAGGGCCCATTGCACTATTCCAAAGAGAAGCTTGGAAGCTCTCACTCATGTATTGGGCTATTATTTCTCTCTCAATCACCAACACTAAAAACCATGATTTAGAGATCAATAGAGGAGGTTGCTGTTTGCACAATAACTGCAGTGCTACCTACATTAAAACAGTGACAGCATTTCACAAATATCCCACTGGCAGCAAAGCACGTTGGATGTCCTGAACTGCAATGACATAAATACAAAGCAAGAGCAGGAAATGCTGGGAGTGCTCAGGAAGCATCAGTGGACAGAGAAACAGAGCCAAAACAGGAAATACTGAAAATACTCAGCAGGTCAGGCAGCATCTGTGGTAAGGGAAACAGACTTAACGTTTCAGGTCTGAGAATCTTCACCAGGACAGCTCGAGCAAAAGGTCTTGGACCTGAAACATTAACTCTTTCTCTTTCCACAGATGCTGGCTGACCTGCTGAGCACCTATAACATTTTCGATTTTGTTTCAAGTTTCCAGCATCTGCAGTTCTTTGATTTTCAGGTACACAGAGTTGACATTCCAGGTCAAGGATCCTTCTTCAAAACTGAAATAGTGAGAAGAAGAGGATGCTTTAAGTTGCAGAGAGTGGAGAGAGGAGGAAGTGCCCGTGATAGGGTGCAGACCGAAGTTGTCACGACAACAATTACTTTCAAATCTGGCACTTGGAGACAGGAGAGGAAAATAAAACCAACTGAAACAGATGCACATGTGGAGAAAGAAAAAGCAAGGTCAGGTGAGGTGGGGTAGTTCACCTGAAAAAGATGATGTGATGTTTTTCCATTGGGTCTTGTTGGAGCAGTGTAGGAAGTTGCAGACAGAAGTCAAAGTGAGAATGGGACAGTGAATTAATTTAACAAGAGAATGGAAGCTCGAGCTGATCTTGCAGACTGAATGGAGGTGTTCTGCAAATTATTCATCCCAACTGTATTTTGTTTCTCCATTGTGGAGAGACCAATTATAAGCAAAGAATGCAAAACACCATGTGAGGAAGTGCAAGAGAATTCATGCTTCACCTCAAGAACTGTTTGGGTCCCTGAGTGATAGGAAGAGGGAAAGGGGCAAGTATAGCATCTCCCATGGTTGCCTGGGAACACAAGGAGATTGGTTGGTGGAGAAGGAAGAGAGAATTTGGGAATTGCAAAGGGAACTGGAATGCTGGAAGTGGGGAAGATATATCTGGCAGTGGAATCCCATTGGAGGGGGCAGAAAGTATGTAGGATGATCTGTTGGATGTGAAGGTTAATAGGGTGGAAGGGGAACCCTATCCTTGTTCTGGATGGAAGGAAGGAGGCGACAGAGGAAACAGACCAGACACAACTGAGAGCCCAGTCAACCATGATAAAATAATGAAGGAACAAGACATTGTAAAAGCACCTCCTTTCAGTCCACAAAGGTGTCCTTGAGCTTCCAGTCTTCTGTCACTTGAATTCTCCATCCCATTCTCTCTGTAACCTCTGTCTTTGTCCAAGCTCCAATGATATCCAAGGTAAGCTCTGGAACAGATCCTCATCTCTTGTCTGGCTATGTTATGGCCATGGGAATCAATATTAAATTTAACAATTTCAGGTAACTTCAACCTTCTCTCCAGGAAAGTAGCTGTACCTTTCTACTCAATTTGTTTTATTTTTCAATTCCGTCTCTAACTGCTGGTTTTTAAAGTAAATACCTTGACAACTGGGTCTGCACGTTATCACAGACATTTCCTCTGTTCTCTCGCCTTCATTCGCCTTCTCAATTTTCCAGTTCTTATGAAGAACCTCGATCTGAAATATTAACTCCATGTTTCTGCCCATCGATACGGCCTGATCTGATTCAACATTTTCTGTTTTGGTTTGAATTTCCAGCATCCACATTTTGTTTTGCTCCATTTACTATAGAAATCTAGGTCTCTCTCTTAAAAAAATCAGTGTGCGATCACAGATAACAACAGGTGAACACTTCCTAACGTAACCAACTCCTGTCTGACCTGACCTGTTGAATTACACAAGAAAGGCAAAGGTTTTTAAGCACAATCTTCCTCTGTCTTAACTCCAACAAACCCTGGGCTTCATGGCCCACAGGGTCTGGTTTGAGAAATGGCTGGGACAAGGTTGTCAGCCAGCCCTCCGAACCAGACAGTGGCATGTGGCAGACCCAAAGGGAACTCAAAGAAAGGTCAAACAACACAGAAGGAAATAAAGAGGTTTGCGTTCAAACATAGCAAATGGCAGCTGCATTTTGCTCAACAAACTGGCCTCAAATATTTTCAAGCAGGAACTAATAAGATTCTGTCTTGGCTAACACAAAGAGTTCATGGTGGAGCTGAGTACTTCATGTTTTGCGGAAACTACTTTAACCTGATAATCTCTCCCCAAAACGTTATCAAGGTTGGGATTGAAGGTCAACTCAAAACACTGCAAAGACTGACAGGTCTCAGTCTCGGCAGTGTGGAGGATCAGAGGGATCTTGGGGTTTGAGTCCATAGGACGCTCAAAGCAGCTGTGCAGGTTGTCTCTGTAGTTAAGAAGGCATATGGTGTATTGTCCTTCATCAATCGGGGAATTGAATTTAGGAGCCGTGAGGTATTGTTGCAGCTATATAGGTCCATGGTCAGACCCCACTTGGAGTACTGTGCTCAGTTCTGGTCACCTCACTACAGGAAAGATATGGAAGCCATAGAGAGGGTGCAGAGGAGATTTACAAGGATGCTGCCTGGAATACGGAGCATGCCTTATAAAAGCAGGTTGAGGGAACTCGGTCTTTTCTCCTTGGAGAGAAAAAGGATGAGGGGGGACCTGATTGAGGTGTATAAGATGATGAGAGGTATTGATAGGGTAGATGGTCAGAGGCTTTTCCCCAGGGCTGAATTGGTGGCCACAAGAGGACATAGGTTTAAGGTGCTGGGGAGTAGATATAGAGGAGATGTCAGGGGTAAGTTTTTTTCACTCAGAGAGTGGTGAGTGCATGGAATGGGCTGCCGGAAACGGTGGTGGAGGCTGATAAGATAGGGTCGTTCAAGAGACTGTTATATAGGTATATGGAGCTGAGTAAAATAGAGGGCTATGGGTAAACCTAGTAATTTCTAGGGTAGGGACATGTTCGGCACAACTGTGTGGGCCGAAGGGCCTGAATTGTGCTGTAATTGTTCTATGATATTCAGGGATACAAACCAAAGTAGATGGAGTTGGCAGGCAGATCCACCACAATCCAATCCAATGAATTGTGGAAGTAATTACTGTAGAATGGCTACATCCAGTTTGTTTACAACTGGAGCCATAGGCAGCTTACCTTTGTAAATATGGTCACCCCCCCATCCCTTACAACTCACAAACACTTGGCCTTGGTATTGACTGTCTAATGTAGAATGTTCTTTCTAATCTTGGCAGCACACTAACATTCCTCAAGTGCTCTCCAGTTCATTCTCTCCACCTCAACAGAAGGTGGTGACTTTCTCACACTGAAGGCCATCAGCCCACAAGCCCTGTTGTCTGACACAGATGTCCAGTTTTGTCCCTCACAAGCCTTTCCTCATAACTGTTTAAAAAAAAAGTACTCTTCAACTGCATGGGCCATTGTCTTTCAGAAGTTTCTCTGAAATCTGCTTCCAAGTGACCATGACAACCAAGGTGAAGAACTTCCACTTCCCCTCTCACTCTTTCCACAAATATATTAAATCCACAACTTCAAGTTGCAGACCCAACCGTCAACCGGGATAGATTCTCCACACCCGCTTCAACAAAACCCCCAATGATTTTGCTACCATTCCATTAAACCTCATTTAAAGACAATCTGAACATCTCTCATCCCTCCAGAGCTTTTCGGCAGGGTGTAAGCTCACCTGACCTGTTCATAAGACTGTGGATTTCATTATGGCCTTGAGAGTGGCAGTGAGACTGGAGCCAAGCGTGGCTCTCACCCTGATGACCCTTCTGCTCATTTTCCCGCAAGAGTCACTGGACAGCTACCTAATGTGGAAGCTTGGACTGGCTCTTTCCAATTCTCCCTTGTCCAATAACACAGCCAACACGCCACCCAGATTGAATTGTCCAAATCCAAAAGGGCACAGCTACATTTTACCTTCACCGTCTGAGCTACTGGGCGAATCTTTGGGGAAGTGGTTTACATCACTGGGCCATCATTTGTGACCCGAGGCAACTAAATGAAAGTTATCTTTGTTCTCACCCAGGACTAATACCTACCTCTCGTTCCCTGCAACCGATGCTTAGGCCATCATACCGACTGTTGTCATTTACGTGGTGGCCCATTGTTTGGGAAGACAACAGGTTAAAACCTGCCTTCTTTTAACTGGTTTACTGTGGCCAGGTATCATTCAGCTTGTGCTTCGGTCAATTTTTGCAGGTCAGCCCCATCTCCATCCTCCCTGCCCCTGCCCCAGCCCCAGCCCAGCTGAGATTGCAGTTTACCTCTGACAGAGTTCGTTCCTTCAGCGGAACCTCTCCATTGCAACAGATCTCCAGCACTGTTGTTCCAAAGCTCCACTTGTCGGCACCCAGGCTCAATTTGTTAACGTTCTGGACACATTCTGGGGCGATCCATGGAATTCGCTCCACACGTTCTAGAAAGCCAAGGATTAGCGAAAATTAAGGGTTTCTCAAATTGCTCCACCAAGAACTTGAGATTCTATCCCTTGTTGCTTAATCAGAACAATATCAAGAGATAGGCAAGGGGAGTGCATTCAAATCAAAGTGAACAGGTAGTGGTGCCCTCACTGTGTTTGTGTTTCCAAATCAAGTTTCCCATCTACTTGCCCACACCACTTTCTCCCTTGCTCTCCTGTTGCAGTTCCTGCATAATTTATACTTAAAAAATTCCTTGAATGAAGCAAAATATTCAAAGGTGGTTTGCAAGGGAATGATCGAACAAAACTTGACACCAAGCCACAGAGGAAGACATTAGTGTCAAGGGAATTAACTATAAAGTCTACCTTCAAGGTGGCAAAAGGCAGAGACAGCAAGGATTTAGGATGTTGTATCAGGATACAGTAAGCTGCTCTGTGCCAAGTTGTCATGCTTCCTGTATGGGACTCAGCAGTAAGAGGGAGTGGGTGGAAGGGTCTAGGTTATGGCGAGAAGGGATAAGGATTAAACGCCACAAACCATAGAGTCCACAATAAGTTACAGGCGATGTTATTCATTTTCATTTGACTGCATTCCCCTTCCATAAGGCACACAATTGCCAGTGGTGATCAGGAACACGTCACTAATGGATCACAGCAAACACTTCACCAACTGGGAAATCTCAGAGTACAGTATGAGAGAAATAGTTAGCCAGACTTAACTTTTTTCCCTCATTCATGGGACATGGATGTTGTCCATTTCTAATTACTGGTAAACCGAGTTAAGAGTCATCCATATTGCTGAGTCTACCACCACATCATCCCATCCCAATGGAAGTGAAGAGTATGGACTGACCTTCTCGAGAGAGCACTGTGAAACTGATGCCTGGGTCACTGACTTTGATGAAGGGACTGCTGCCCTCCTCCAATCCTTTCCTTGCAACAAGAACATTCTTGCAACAAATATTGCCATGCACCATGTTTTTGTCCTCCTGAGGGTTTTAAGAAGACAAGGAGGTCAAACTATAAGATACAGCACTGGTCAGGTTGTTACCACATTGACTACTGCTTCAGGACAACAGCAGCACTTTATGAGAAATCAAAAAATAACTTTTTCCCATCCTGGCCTTGAAGGCTGATGGGTCGCCACTGCAAGGTTTACTTCATGCGCAAACCCAGGGAACTGAGTACTGATAGAGGCATGAGCACCGTCTGATCCTGCCCTCACTCATCCACTCAAATGCAGTTTCATTTGAAATCCTTTTCAGTCTCAAACCTGGGAGTGGAGACTAATGGGAGAAGCTAAATGCCACACAATCAAAAAAGTTAATTCTGTCTAACAGATCCATATCAGAGGAATTCAGGACTGACCCAGAAGATTAAGACACATGGAATCCATGGAGACTTGGTGGACTGGATTCAAAATTGGCTTGGCCATGGAAGACAGTGGGTCATGGTGGAGGGGTGTTTGTCTGGCTGGAGATACGTGGCCAGTGGTGGTCTGCAGGGATCAGTGGTGGGACCTTTGTTGTTTGCGATCTGTAAATGATTTGGATGAAAAGGTAGGTGAACTGATCATAAAGTTTGCAGGCGACACGAAAATTGGCAGAGTTATGGATAGTGAGGAAGGTTGTCAAAGGATATGGCAGGATATGGATCAGTTGGAAATATGGGCAGAGAAATGACAGATGGAGTTTCATCTGGACGAGACTGAGGTGTTGCATTTTGGGAAGTCAAATGCAAGAGGAAAGTATAAAGTAAATGGCAGGACCCTTGGGAGCATTGGTGGAAGAAGGATCTTGGGGTGCAAGTCCTTAGCTCCCTGAAAGTGGCAACACAAGTAGATAGGTTGGTAAAGGCGGCGGATGGTAAATTTGCCTTTATCGTTCAGAGAATTAAGTATAAAAGTCAGGAAGTCATCGACGCAACTGTATAAAACTAAGGTTAGGCCACATTTTGAATGTTGTGTGCAGTTCTGGTTGCCGCACTACAGG
Source organism: Pristis pectinata (assembly GCF_009764475.1). Taxonomy (NCBI): domain Eukaryota; kingdom Metazoa; phylum Chordata; class Chondrichthyes; order Rhinopristiformes; family Pristidae; genus Pristis; species Pristis pectinata. The sequence goes on along the minus strand of NC_067435.1, from coordinate 12,663,994 downwards.
AAAGATGTGGAGGCCTTGGTGAGGATGCAGAAGAGGTTCAGCCAGGATGTTTCCTGGATTAGAGAGTAGTAACTACAGGGAGAAGTTGGACAAACTTAGATTGTTTCCTCTAGAGTGATGGGGGCTGAGGGGCGAACTGATAGAATTATGTAAAATTATGAGAGATGCAAAACACAGAGTGTTGGAAGTGCCTGGAACACACTGCCAGGGGAGGTGGTGGAAATAGATACGATAGGAACATTTAAGAGGCATTTAGGCAGATACGTGAACAGGCTGGGGATGGAGGGTTATAGACAGTGGACATGTAAATAGGATTAGTTTAAATTGACTGGTCAGCACAGACGTTGTGGGCCAAAGAGCTTGTTCCTGTGCTGCACTGTTCCATGTTCTTTATGGTGCAGTATCTCTTGCACTTCCACATTGAGATACTAGGGGGAAGCAGCCAAGTAATCTATTGGGTATATTTACATGGCAACTTAGCACACCACCCAGAAACATGAATGCTTCACGAACTGAGTGCTCTGAGAAGCAACAAAGAGCTATTATAACATTGTGCAATGGAGCTCCGTGCATTTCCAGTGTTTGCTGCTTTTTAAACAAGAACTTTGGGCAAATATCACTATTCTTACATAATCACTAAGTCAAAATTCTGCATTTTCCTTCCTTTCCCATTTTGAGACTGTGGCAGTTCAAGGAAAAATTCAGGATGTCCAGAGATAGGCACCAAATGTGCCCACATCACAAAAATAGGGAATTATTCAAACTTCCATTTTTTTTAAAATTTAGGTTGCAATGGTTAGTTGCAAAAACAGAATGTGTTCAAATCTACTTGGAGATCTTCACCAGGAAGTGGATTAAATACTGATGCATACCAGATAGCTCAGTGCACTAGCAAGCTGCTGAATGACAGTCAGACTCCACCCTGGGCTTATTTTCCCTTTCTCTTTTCGCATCATGACATCCAGTGGTCCAAATTCCACATATTCTTCCACAATTATATCTGCAATGGAGGACAGTGATTATCACCTTGCAACGAGACACAGAGACAGACCAAGAGAGCACGAGGGAGAGATGGAGGGACGAGGAAAAAAGGTGGAGGATGGCTAGATGGGAGTTAGAACGAAACAGTGTAGAGGGACAAAGGGGAACAAAGTGAGGGACTGAGGTTTGGGGGGGGGGGGGGGGTGGGGGGAAACAGGGAAAAAGAACCAAAGGGAAGGCACTGGCCACACCACGTATAAAATGTAATACACATATGCTTGCACTCCTGAGGGAAACATACTTGTATTTCCTTACTGCTCCCCAACCTTTAACTCCCAGCCTAATGTCCTCTTACCACCAACCCAACCTTCCCTCTTCTCCCCCACCCAGATTCACCTTCCTCTATTTTTTCATCTATCCACACATGATCCATTGCACCCTCTACAAAAAGACAGCTCACAGCTTGATTTCTTTTCTATTCAACGCAGGTGACTAAATTAATTGTGCAACTCAAAAGGTGAGGATAGAACAAGCATCCCTTCTCCTCCACTTCCCCACGGAGGACGAGGTGCAGATAAACAGATTTTAATTAGAATTATTTGCAACAGGCAATGATGTTACCTAGCCACTGGGAGAAGATTGAGTATACGATTAAAAAGGAACTGCTTGAGGTAAAGTTCAACTACAACAATGACCTCTAGGGTCTCTTTATGTACCATGACCCTGTGTTCAGCCAGGTAGAGGAATACGTGAAACCAAGGTGATTCACTGGGGAAAAATAGAGGTCAGCTCACTAAAAAAGTTTCTGTTAACAGTTCTGAAGAGGAGTCTTCAACCTGAAGCATTAACTCTGTTTCCCTTTCCACAGACACTGCCTGACCTACTAAGTGTCTCCTGTTTTTGTTTCAGAGGTCAGCTCACATTCATCTTACTGACAGTTCAGGATGCACAATGGGAGAGATTTGGGTTTACTACAAACCAAGCCAAGAGAAAGGGTACCACAGCTTAAAGGATGACCAATAAAAGACACCAGAATAAATATATATTAGGAAGGGTTCCTGTTCACTACTGTGACCTATCATGCCTCTCCGAAATGCACACGACAGATTAAGAACCAAGTATTTGGAAACAATGAAACTACAGGAATTCTATCATCACAATTAAGTAGGGATTCTGTGCTACTTCATAAACGAAGCCAGACAAAGAAATACACGGAATAAAAAAATATGCAAATTACTTTCCGAGCCTCGTACGCAGACTCCATGAACAAAGGCCAAGTGAGCATGAGAAATTTGGCTCATCAGACTAGCGAGCTCGAAAAATGCCTGCAAAAGGAACAAAGATAAACTACATCAATCAATGCATGTCAAATAGTCGGGTGTCAAAAAGACCAAAGCTGCTGGAACATAAACCTTTCGAGTGCACATGATCAAAACCCCAAACGCATAAGGTAGCCATTCAGCAGATTGGAGCCCAACTCCTTGATATCCAAACTTGCTAGTTCCAACACTGAATGGCTTTTTCAGTAATAACACTTTTGTCTCTTCCAGCCTACAGCCTACTTAATCTTACCCAACCATGGCTCTGGCTAAGATTGAAAGCTTGATTATATTTTCCTGAAAGCTGATTTTTTGCCTTTCAGGATCAAATTCTTTTCCATCTTCTGGTCCCACAATTTTGCTCGTTAAATATGCTGATGGCACAGTTATGACTTATTTACCTTGTACATATCTTGTGGAGACTGAGAGTATTAATTCTTTGTAAGGTTGTTTATTTCATATCATAAGGATAGAGGTTCAATCTTATCCTTGGGGTTTTGAATACATCTCAATTCCTTGTCTGAGATGATGTCCACACAGCATCATAACTCCTCAATACTCTTAACAGCCAACAAGAACACAACAGCTTCACCATTAGTCTTGGGCTATCAACCCTATTTTCCCATTCTTCTGGCAGTGAAGTGACAACTTCAATGCTGCATATTGTTGGGTGACCATGAGACAGACAGAGGCACAGAGGCTGCAGCACTCTTGACTCCGAGGCAGATGGTGATGGCTTCCAACCCCAGTTCAGTCACTTAAGCATTATTCTGAAGGAATGGTGCACTGTTAGTGGTGTTGTTGTTCATACAAGACTCTCTCACAGGTGTGCTGATACTTGGAGTGAGTTAAAATATGGAGAACCAAGTTTTGTAAAGTGGAAGATGGGAGACTGGTTACAAGAATACTGGAATGATGAAGTCTAGAGATTATCAAGAGGTGGATGAATTGCAGCTGAAGGGAGTTGGGGAGGAATAAGGCAACATTACAGGAGGTGCAAACAGGTAGCCTTGGTGATGGAGCAGGTTTGTGGTTGAGAACAGAAAATCAAGGTTGAAAAACAATTTGGCTCAGGTTAAGACAATTACAGAAATGTTGGCCAAGGGAATAATAGTGTGATGGGACTCAAAGATAATGACTTCGGTCTTTCTCAATTATTTTTCATATTTATTTCCCACAATATAGATGGAAGCCACGAGACCCATCGGGTCTGTGACAGAACCAAACACATCCATGTCACCTCTACTGCCACATTGAGGCCAGATGTAGGTTGGGGGAATAACACCTCATATTCCGTCTTGGGACTCTCCAACCTGATGGCCTCAATATTGATTTCACTAACTTCCGGTAACCACTCCCCTTCTTTTAATTCACCCCACCCCCCAACTCTTTTGTCTTCCCTTATTCCTGTGGCTCCCTTCCCCCACCTTGATGACCTGCCCAACTCCTCTCCTCCACGGTCCACTGCCCTCTCCCACTGGATTCCTTCTTCTTCAGTCCTTTGCCTCTTCTTCTACCCATCACCTCTCAGCTTATTACATCTTCTCCCCCTCCCATTACCTTCCCCCCTCACCTGAACTCACCTATCGCCTGCCTGCGTGTACACCTCCCCCTCCCCCCAGCTTCATATTCCGGCTTCTGCCCTCTTCCTTTCCAGTCCTTATGAAGGATCTCGGCCCAAAATGTCGACTGTTTATTTCCCTCCATGGATGCTGCCTGACCTGCTGAGTTCCTCCAGCACTTTTTGTATATTGCTCCAGATTCCAGCATCTGCAGAATTTCTTGTGTCTCCATCCCTTTCCCCGACTTATTTGATGGTAACTTACTCTCTCAAATGCCCATTGCTCTCCTCTGATTTTCCTACAGCCCACATTAAGGGCAATTAACAGTAGCCAGAGCTGTGTGGCAACCATGCTGTGACACCCACAACTTAAAAGTTGCATATCCCTACTCATTCAACAATGGATGTTGATGAAACAGGATGAGAAAACCACACAGTGGAATTGTCCTGAGAGCTGTTTAAATTAGAACCAAGTATCATTAGCACGTATGGAATCTAATGAATTTTCAAATGAAAATAGAAGGGTAGCCTTCAAATGAAATGGGAGTCAAACACTGGATTATAACAGTGCAAGCAGTATCAAAATAAATCATCACAATGACTCTCCAGCTACAGTTCAATAAATACAAATAAGCATTGTCAATCAAATGCAGTTAGTATGCATGATTAACAAAAAAGAAAATTAATATTTTGGTGTTAAATGCAGTAATTAATGTAATAAAACAATTTTAAAAATCTAAATATTAATAGTAAATATAAAATTCAAATAGAGAGAGTGTGCTGCAGATAGAGACGGGAGAGGGGAGAGAGGGGGGGAGAGGGCGAGAGGGGGGGAGAGGGCGAGGGGGGGGAGAGGGAGGGGACAGAGGGGGAGAGAGAGGGGACACAGGGGGAGAGAGAGGGGACAGAGGGGGAGAGAGAGGGGACAGAGGGGGAGAGAGAGGGGACAGAGGGGGAGAGAGAGGGGACAGAGGGGGAGAGAGAGGGGGAGAGAGAGGGGACAGAGGGGGAGAGAGAGGGGACAGAGGGGGAGAGAGAGGGGACAGAGGGGGAGAGAGAGGGGACAGAGGGGGAGAGAGAGGGGACAGAGGGGGAGAGAGAGGGGACAGAGGGGGAGAGAGAGGGGACAGAGGGGGAGAGAGAGGGGACAGAGGGGGAGAGAGAGGGGACAGAGGGGGAGAGAGAGGGGACAGAGGGGGAGAGAGAGGGGACAGAGGGGGAGAGAGAGGGGACACAGGGGGAGAGAGAGGGGACAGAGGGGGAGAGAGAGGGGACAGAGGGGGAGAGAGAGGGGACAGAGGGGGAGAGAGAGGGGACAGAGGGGGAGAGAGAGGGGACAGAGGGGGAGAGAGAGGGGACAGAGGGGGAGAGAGAGGGGACAGAGGGGGAGAGAGAGGGGACAGAGGGGGAGAGAGAGGGGACAGAGGGGGAGAGAGAGGGGACAGAGGGGGAGAGAGAGGGGACAGAGGGGGAGAGAGAGGGGACAGAGGGGGAGAGAGAGGGGACAGAGGGGGAGAGAGAGGGGACACGGAGAGAGAGAGGGGACACAGGGAGAGAGAGAGGGGACACAGGGAGAGAGAGAGGGGACACAGGGAGAGAGAGGGGACACAGGGAGAGAGAGGGGACACAGAGAGAGAGAGGGGGGGGAGACAGAGAGAGAGAGGGGGGGGAGACAGAGAGAGAGAGGGGGGGGGAGACAGAGAGAGAGAGGGGGGGGAGACAGAGAGAGAGAGGGGGGGAGACAGAGAGAGAGGGGGGGGAGACAGAGAGAGAGAGGGGACACAGAGAGAGAGAGGGGACACAGAGAGAGAGAGGGGACACAGAGAGAGAGAGAGAGAGAGAGAGAGAGAGAGGGGGGAGACAGAGAGAGAGAGTGGGGAGACAGGGAGAGAGAGAGAGAGAGAGAGAGAGAGAGACAGAGAGAGAGAGAGAGAGAGAGCGCACGAGAGGGGACACAGAGAGAGGGGGGGGAGACAGAGAGAGAGAGCGAGAGGGAGAGTAAGTAAAGGAGGGTTGGAGGAGAAGTCAAACATGTTGAAGGTTTTTATGTGGAGATGTATTGAAAAGGAGGAGTTGTCTTGACCTTTATTTGCCCAGTAACAAATTTCAGTTCTGATGGTTATTGCACTATTGCAGTGCTTTGATAGGGCTAGAAACCATCCTAGAATGGTTCAAAAACTTAATTGAGGTAAATGGACTTGATATGGGAGGTGAGAATGTCCTCAAAGACTGGATTTTAAAGGAAGGTTGGACTCAATTCACAAGGACAAAGGGGTCCAGGTTGAGAATTTGAGCTGTGGAGTGATCATGACAGAATTCAATCCATGGAGAAGGGTTGCAGGAAGGGGTTGAGAGATAACAAGGTAAGATAAGAGAAGAGAAGGTATGTTTATTAGTCACATGTACATTGAAACACACAGTGAAATGCATTTTTTGCATAGAGTGTTCTGGCGGCAGCCCGCAAGGGTCGCCATGCTTCCCTTGCCAACATAGCATGCCCACAACTTCCTAACCCGTACGTCTTTGGAATGTGGGAGGAAACCAGAGCACCCGGAGGAAACCCACGCAGACACGGGGAGAATGTACAAACTCCTGACAGACAGCAGCCAGAATTGAACCTGGGTCACCAGCGCTGTAACGTATTACACTAACCGCTAATAGTAACTAGGGAGAGGGAATAATAACAAAATTAGTGAATATTGGGCCCAAGCAGGGATCTGGGTGATCAACAGTTTGATTAAAATAAGATTGTGAACATCAGGATGGTCTTGTTACACTGTTAGGTGCTGATATCCACAAAATGACCTGCACATCTATAGTACAACAGCAATTACACTTCAAAAATACTGTAGCCACTTGAGACATTCAAGTCTTAAAAAGCGCTATATAAATGCAAGCGCTTCCTCCTTTGAATTGCATGCAACATAGTTTAGCAGATTACTGATCCAGTTCTAAGTGTCATAAATTCCTTTTTGTTTCTCTCACCAGCGCAATGTCCCTGTGACTGGGGTCAAGCACTTTCAGCACCACACGAATATCCCTTGCTTCACTGTGCCTTGGTCCACTGGAGGAGTTCATCTCTTCCTCGTCTTCCTCCTCCTCACCTCGGATACAAAACCGACCAGCGTAGATATTCATCCTAGTTCCTCGGCCCAAGTGGTGCTCCTGAGAAACGGAATTAACCAATTATTGGGAAGTTTTCACGGCAGGTTTGAATTCTTATTGCTCTCTACAGCCCTTTGCTCTGGTGAATTTGTGACATGGCGCGTTGGTGTACTAACCCGATCACACTGCACATAAGAGTTTTAACATTCTTTTCTGGATTCCAAGTGATTCATGAAGGATTCCCTGGGGGCTAACAGAGGTTTGACCATTTCCAAGTTGGATAGCAATTTCCACAAATGTCTTTTTGTAAAAACCTGAAGATCCACAAACAAGGCCCTTGGTCCTTGAGCAAGTCAGCTCAGTTGAGTCTGCAGTGTAACACTGAGGGCTCGTTTCAGATGAAATTAAATCAACAACATTCATCCTCATTTTGGGGTAAATGGAAAAGTTCCCATGTAAATATATCAGAAGAGCAGATGTGCTCTCTCCATTGTTTCAGCCAATATTTAACCTTCAAACAGCATCAATTAAGAGTAGTTTAATTGGTTGTTAATCACAAAACATTGATGGGATCTTGCTACAAGCCAACTGGGTGCTGAGATTTCTTGTCACAATGGTGACCTGATTTTAAATACTGCTGCAGTGGCTGTGAATCATTTGAGATGAAAAGTTCTTTTCTTCCTTACACATTTGCCAATCTAACCTCTCATCATTTGACACTCATTATCTTCCTGTTGACATTAATACTTGTACTTCTGACTTTAAAACTTTCCAAGCTTCCAAACTACAATGTTTCCTTTTCTCCCCCCTTCCCCACCATTACCCTCCATCCTTCTAGCTTCAAAATATAGTGTAACCAAAGTTCAACACAACTTTAAAACATCATCTGCTTTTCAATTCTGCTCTTCAAAAATACACCCCAGAGCTTCACACAAAATCAGAATACTGCAGGTTCAGGAAACATGAAATAAGAACAGAAGACTGGAAATATGAGGTCAGTAAATTGAACGTGAAATAACCGTGGTATGGATCAACAAATCACTCAAAGCTATTTTGCAGAGAATTAAAACTGCAAACAAAGCACAGGGTTTCATTTCAAGTGATGCAGAATTCCAAACTCGTGAAGCTATGTGAAACATGCACTGGACCATGGTCATGCAACACATGTATGGTTCTGATGACAGTTTTATGAAGAGAACAAGGCAGCATTAGGACCAATAAAAATATTAACAAGGATAGTTATAGAACTGAGAAATTGCAGCAATTGGGAAAGATTTAGAAATAAAGATGTCCTGACCGGTCATTAAAATGATGAATGAATTAGACAGGGTGGATGTGAAGAGAATGCATATTAAATGGAATGATCCAAAATTAGGAACAGCTAATCTCAGAATGATGGACCTATGGTACGAATGCAGTCTAGTCTATCACAAAAACCAGCCTCCTCTCCACTGACTCAGTCTCTGCTTACCGCTGCCTCAGGAAAGCAGCCAACATAATAAGAGACCCCTCCTACCCCAGTCATTCTCTATTCTCCCCCCTCCCCTATTGGGCATAAGATACAAAAGTTTGAAAACTCATACCACCAGGCTTGAGGACAGCTTCTACTCCATGTTATAAGACTCTTGAACAGACATCTTGTATGAAAGGATGAACTCTTACAATCTACCTTGCCCTTGCACTTTATTTGTCTACCTGCACTGCACTTTCTCTGTAACTGTAGCACCATTTTCTGCATTCTGTTTTTGATTTACCTTTTGTACTACCTTGATGTACTTATGTTTGGAATGATCTGTCTGGATGGCATGCAAAACAATACTTTTTACTGTATCTTGGTACATGTGACACTAATAAACCAAATACCAATTTCCATTGCTCTCTACAATAATTTTTCTTTCAAGTATTTATCCAATTTCCTTTCAAAAGCTCCTACTTAACGTGATTCCCCCGCCCATACAGGCAGCGTATTTCAGAACATGTAAAAAAATATAATTTTTAATATCCCTTCTGACTCTTATTGATTTTTCATTGTTTTTGTACCACCTTTTCACTGAGAATTTGGCAGGTTTGGGTCCAATTTCAAAGCATGCAACTTTTCATCATTCCCACCAAAAGATAGCAACTCACACCTCTCTGCAATTAGTATGTTCGTAGATTCATACATAGTTTGAGCGTGTATTTGCCCATTTTATCAATCAGTCTTTACCCCTCTATGTTAACAATCCTTGTTATCTCTTGCTTTTCCAAGTTTAGTACCTGCACACTTTAAAATGACATCCTGCACTGCCAATATCAAGTCATTAATATATACAATATATTAATTATAGACAATAAATACTTGTCCTGTTACTGATCTCAGGGGAACACCACTGTATAGTTCCCTCAGTCAGTGAAACAACAGCCACAACACCCCATTTCCTGTCCTGTTGTCAACTCTATATCCAGTCTGTTGTTGCTCTTTAAATCCTGCTTATCAACTAGGAGCCCAATTAGGTGTCCGTTTGGCCAGTGTCTTAATAATCCATACAAAAGCAATTTCTCTGCCCTTTGCTTCATCAAATAACTTAATGTCATTATCAAGCACAATTTTCCTTCAATAAATCTGACTTTCATTTCTTAGGGTTTTCTCTGCCAAAAATAGATTAATTTTGTTGAACAACAATGTCCCCTTAAATCACATTTGGTGTCCAGATGAGGAGAATGTAAAACAGATTTAAAGTGGGTGAGTAAACAAACTGAATTTTACAGAACATTCACAGGAATGAAAACATTTGGACACAGGAATGAAGGTTCAGGAGACACCTATTGAGATTCCAGTGAAGATAAGGAAATCAGTGCTCTACTGCCTCTTGCTTGAAATTCCAAAAGCAAATACCTTCAACCACAGAACACAACAAAATTCTTTACACAACAGAATGCGTGTAAAGATTGCTTAGCAAGTTTTTTTTTAATTGAACATGCAAAACCAACAAAGTGAAAATCAAAAAAAAAATCAGGTGATGGAAATCTAAAATAAAACAGCAAATGCTAAAAATATTCAGAAGGTCAGGCTCTGTCTGTGGTTAGAGAAACAGTTAACATTTCAGGTCAAAGAGTATTGCATCTGATGAAGGGTCTTCAGCCTGAAACACTGTTTCTCTTCCTGCAAATGCAGCCTGACCTGCTGATGATTTACAGCATTTGTTGTTTTTATTTTATGCAAAACCAAGATTTAAAAAAAATATCAATTTGTTACAAACAACAATCTGGCCCTGAAGGAACACTCAACTCAAACACATTATGTTACTGAACTACCAAGTTAATATCACACAACAACTATTAAGCATGTATACAGGAGAATCCCAAAGGACATCAGTGTCTTAAGGAAAGGAGATCCCATGGTACTTTCAGTTTTAGTGTGAGAGGTGTGAATGCCAAGCAAAGACTGGGTTTACACAGTCTCTGAAAGAGTCTGAGAGAATAATGTATACAGAGATACATGATTAATGTGAACCCACCACGATACCATTAATTCAATTCTGGGAAACAGGAGGGACTGAAAGCATGTATCCCTTCTTCGCACAAAGTAAATAAAACTTGGAAATTGAGTGCCAGTTATGTGAAAAATCCTTCAGTGAAGAACTAGATGTTGCAGTGGAGAGCAGGAGGGAAAGGGTAATGGGCAGTGTGTCTGGGGAGAATAAAGTGTGCTGATCTGATCCATAGTATCTTCGACTTTATTCCACCCTCCCCCAATGAGTGCTGTGCAGATCCTACTGTTTTTTTGACAGACCTGGTGCTCAACACGCCCTCGGGTCTCCAAATTGTCTGATAAAGTTCTGATTTTTAAACTGACAAGGGGGAACAGAAGGACTCAGCACAAGGCAACCTTCCAGCAAACCTAATCCTGGCCGAGGGTAGGCCAAGAACATCAAGGGTAGGAAGAATGGACCACATCATCCTTTGAAGCTGCTTCACTAAAAATATCCCTACTGTCTATTTTTACCACTCTCTCTCGAATTGATGGTTGAACATATTCACTGACTGAGTATCTACAGACCTTTAGCGTAGAGAATTCCAAAGAGTACTTCCTTCTGAATGAACCATCTAATTGCTGACTACTTATCCTGCCAGGAAGCACCAAAACTCTCCAGCTTTAGGAAGCTGCTTCACAACATCCACCCTATCTGTACTTCTTAGAGAATTGTGTTTCGATTCTTCTGAATGCAAATGAATAGGGAAAATCTCACTCTATCACATTACTGGTTCAACCAAACGCATGCAAAACACTTGAACTGGTAGGTTGAATGCACGCACCTGAATTATTTCCTCCTTCCGTATCTGGTGAAAGCTAAGCTGGCTCAGATTTAACTGAGCTGTGAGTGGTCGAATGTCAGCATTTTTGCTGTTTCTTGTTATTATCAAATTAGAGAATTCTGAAAGCCAAAACAAAGCAGAGCAGGTCAACAATTACGCATTGGACTTTTTCTTGAATTAACAATTTTTAAATAAAACAAAATTACATCATTTGGTTTGCTCAGTTTTTCTCTCCACCAACTATGCCCAAACTGTTGGGCATTTCCTGCAGCTCTGACCAGCACTTCACAGCTTTTACACGTTTTGTATTTTTTTCTCTTTTTCCAATTTCCCTCATTAACCTATAAACCACGTGGCTTGGTTCACAGTTTATCACCACAGCAACCCCGCCTCACCTATCTGAGACATTCTTTGTCCTCTCTATACTTTCCCACCCTCTCTGCAACTAATTTCTCTTTTCTCCCCCAGTTTAACCTGAAACATTAAATATTTCTCTTTCTCCAAATAATCTGCTGAGGGTTTCCACCATTTTTTTTATTTCAGATTTGCTGCATCTGCAGTTTATTGACTTGCATCCTGTCGGGTGGCAGTTTCAAACACACCCACACACAATCTTTTTCTGGCAACAGACCACAGGCAGATCCCAAGTTATTTTGAATTTAATAACTCAGAGCATAGGAGTACCCTCAAGGGACATAAATTAGTGAATCAGAGAAAGAAACAGACAAAATTAAGAGTGTGGTTAAATTGATACCAAATCCAGGTTCAAAGAACAAAGATTGAAGAAAGTGAGTTAACAGAGGAGTCTAGGAACATCATGGCTTTAAGGAAACAATGAATTGGATACCATAACAATGCAAAGAGGTGGGGAAGGGTGGTAGGCAGGGGAGAGCAGGAGGAAATCAGAGGGAGCAGGGACTGAGTAGGTCAGGAGAACCAGGGAACTGAGCAAATAAAGACATTTCCAAATGATCTGGCAAGGTTCAATGGTACTCTTTACCATGTGGTAGAGGTGGGCAACACTTATTGACCACGTAGCTCTCATTCCCTGATTTCAGCATGCAGCCCTTCAGACTCTCGAGAAGCTCCTTAACACTGGGAAATGATCGCTCCCAACCCTGTAGCATATAAACATCTGGTGCCTTCCTCTCAATCTGAAACTGTTTAATGCCTTGAATTCCTCCAGAACCTCGAAATAATTCACGCTGAAAGAGAAACAAAGGATTATCACTCACAATGAAACATGCATACAGACCAGAAAAACAAATCCTTTCCCTTTCAAAAAGGAAGTTGGAATCCCACATCTCTGGAGGTACTCAAACCGTTCTCTACACAGTCAAGATGGTCAAAGACCACCTGCAAGTCAGACAGAAACAGTTGAGACCCTCACCCATTACAGCATCTGAAGAAACCAGTATCAAAAGCACACAAGTGAGCAAACACACAAAATACAGGCAATACAGGAGGGGAGGGTGGGTTGCATTCACAGAAAACAATCTCTTTCGCGAGACTATAATACATTGTGCGTTTAAAAGGAGCATCATGAAAAGCAGGCTCCTTTGATCACAATCAGAACTTGGAACTTGAGCCTAGGGACAGAATTTGGGCCAAAAGAAATAAAAAAAGACTACACTGCAACCCTGGCGATATGATGCATTGGAGGCAGACATGCAGTTGAGATGCACAATTGGGTGGTTGCTCTAGGTGCACTGTTGGGTGTGGACATTAAAAATCCAATGGCATTGTTGATGGAGGCTCTCCTACCAACACAACCAAGAAGCAAGATAACCAGCTACCCACCATGTAAGTGTTGAGCAGAAGCTGCTGACACAGAATAGCTGCTGCATTTACTACTTATCAGCAGTTACCGCACTCGAGGGATAATTCAGCATCAAGACCACAGAAAAATTTCCCATGCTCAAACAGACAGAGATGTTTGTGTTTTATGCTGAACTCTCTTGATGGGTTTCCTGTCAGTGAGTACCTGCCCACTTTCTCACATAAGAACCACTGTATGTCTTGCATCTATTTTCATAGAATCCACAGAGGTCAACATTTACAGGTGATCCCTGCATTACGGCCGTCTAGGTAACGGAAATTCGCCCTTACAGAATTCACAAATCACTATCCAATAATTTGAAATATGGAATAATATTTGTTCTCATGAAATTTATGTGAAAAAAGTTAAAAAAAAAATTTTCAACTCGTGTTTCTTGATGCACAAGACAGATGTCTCAGCTTCGCATTATGGAAAATCACAACAGAGACCATTTACTAAGAACACTACCCCTCTTAATATGGGTTGCACTGATAGACGCCATCATTTTGCTGCCTAATTCTGCCATGTCTTTACCTTTATTCATCTGGTAGAAAAATAACCTGATAATACACAGAACATTTTGCTCCCTACACAACAGGCTTAACAATAATTTCATCAGAAGGTATACAAAATTATGAGGAGTATATATAGGGTGAATGCATGCAGGCTTTTTCCCCTCAGGTTGGGTGAGACTAGAACTAGAGGTCATAGGTTTAGGGTGAAAGGTGAAATACTTGAGGGGAATCCAAGAGAAACTACTTCACTCAGAGGGTGATGCGAGTGTGGAATGAGCTGCCAGCGGAAGTGGTGGATGCAGGTTCAATCGTAAGATTGAGAGAAGTTTGGATAGGTACATGGATGAGAGCAGTATGGAGGGCTATGGTGCGGGTGCAGGTAGATGGCACTAGGCAGAAAACCAGGCTGGCATGGACTGGATGGGCCGATAGGCCTGTTTCTGTACTGTAGTGCTCTATGACTCTACAATATTGTATCAATTGAACTAAATGATGGACCGCTGTCAGTTCTCTATCCATGGCGCACACAATACCAACTCTTGTTCATTTGTCAATGTGGCTGGTTCCTCTCTGACTGCTGAAGTAAAAGTACTCGTGAAGTACTGGAGCTCCCACGACATCCTTCACATTTAAACAAATGCTGACTACCATTTATGAGTTTACAGGTGTCGAGCATGCAGCAGCCAATAACATTATTCTGCAACAACAATCCAATTGTGCTCAGCCTTAGGGTGCACCAGGCAAGAGCGCAACTGGGTGGGGTACAGATTAATTATTCTAAATCAGATCCTATCTACATGTTACAGTGTGCCTTTTAATGTAAAGGAACAACAGAACAAGACTACACCATTCGTCCCTTCCAACTATTTGACCACTTGATGAGATCACGGCTGATGTGTGACGTAATGTTCTGAGCCCACCTCCCCACAACCCTTCCTCCACTCCCAAATCTAACTTTGGTGAAAAGTCAAATAATCTCATATTTAAAACAAGTGCAACCCCCAACAAGTGCAACCCCCAAAATAAATTAACTTTTGCAGAAGAGGAATACACACTTCAAGCACCCTGTTTATGGTGGGTTTCTGAACCCAACTCCCAAAAGCACACGATTTAATTTTTTAAAAATTACCCCCACATCTTATAGCAACCAGCAGAAATAATTCTTCTTGGTGACTTCTAAAGTAGCTAACAAAGAATCTTTTATTGGTGGGAAGTTACTGCTATTACTGTCAATGGTCATTTCTCATTTTATTCTTAAAATCTAGAAATACCCATCCTTTCAACACTTCCCTTCCCACCATCCAGGGACCCAAATAGTCTTTCCAGTGATTCACTTGCACTCCTCCCAATCCAGTGTACCACATTTGGTGTTCACAACCCAATGTGGTCTTCTCTACTCTGCAAGGGCAACTCAGAGCAACCTGTTGCCTGCCATTTTAATACTTCATCCTGCTCACACCCTGACCTTCCTATGGCTTCCTTCACTGTTATTCAAGGGCCACATAAGCTTGAGCATCAGAACCTCATCTTCCATCTGGGGCTTCCGGACTCAATATCCAATTATATAATGTCAAGAAATTCACTCTCTTTGTCTGCATCATATCTGGCCATTTCTGCTTTAAATTATACATTCATGATATTGGCTCAGTTCTTCTCTCTCCATTAGCACAGCCTGAACTGCTGGGTACATCTCACGGCTCTGCATATTGCGTCTTGTATATTTCTTTCTTTGTAATCCCTCCCTGTAACTACTCCTTTAACCCACTGACTTGATGGTCTCTACAACTTATCCCCATGGCAACCCTGGTCTCATCCTATCACAGATATAGGGCTCTTTGTCCTATCCATCCCTCCTGCAGTTCTCTGCAACTTCAAACTAACTTCTTGCTCTTCTCCAGTTCTGGTTAAAGGTCATCGACCTGAAAAGTTAACTGTTTCTCTTTCCACAGATGCTGCCTGACCTGCTGTTTCCAGTATCTGCAGTTTTTATTTTTGCTTACCAGAAACATATCATCTATAATGAACAGAAATTTAAAATCAGCACAGGAACCGAGACTCAATAGGTTTAAAAGCAACACAGAGACTGAGTGAGTTTAAGTATGCATTTGTATTAAACAAAAAGCCAGGATATATTAAAAAATTGAGTGGGGTAAATAAAAATTGTAAGAATATTTTGAGCTGTTTATCATTTAAATGAGTTGATCTAATAGATAGTGGAATGGCAAGGCACTCGAGAGCCATGGAATGTTCATCTTATGATATGTGGAAACTCCAGGATGCTTCCCATGAAATGGACAAACAAATGGAAGGAGCCCGAGCTCTAGAACTTGGAACTTGAGCAACAGCTGATGTCACATGGTCCATCCATGCGGGAACAGTTTCATGGAGAGCACACTGCAGGAGGTGGTCACCATTCAAGTCATTAGTATGCAGGCCGAGAGTTAATAGGTAAACATAAATAAAGAAAGCAGGCAAGTTCAGGAGATCCTTGAGAACATCTCATTCTGTAAACCAGGGTTCAGTTCTGAACACTGTTGCAGGAAGAAGAATTCTTCTTGGGAGTGCAGCAGAGCCAAGATCAAGGGAGAAGGGCCAGGAGAGCAAAAGTTAGAGAAGATTCTACAGTTAGAAGAGCGGTCAGCATTTCCTGTGGTATCAGACGTGATTTCAAAGTGCCAAGTTGCCTCCCTGATGCCAGGTTAAAGGACATCACTGAGCAGCTGCAGAAAATTTCCAGAAAGGGAGATTGAACAGCCAGAAGTCACAGCCCATATCAGTACTAAAATCGTAGATAGAAAACAGGACGAGGTTCTGCAGTCAGATTTTAAACTATTGGGAAAGATTAAGAAAAAGACTTCAAAGGTATAAGTTCTATATTGCTCCCTGTGCAATCCTCCAGCAAATACAGAAAGAGAAGATGGAACATATTCAGACCAAATAAGGTGCATCACAATAGGACTGGGGCTCATACCTTCACAGATAACGCTAGTGCTGTTGGGAAGGGTTGTAACCAGTTTGGCAGAGGAGCAGAAAGCTGAGGCAAGATTCAGATGGGGTAAAAATCAGATACTAAGAGGGAATGCAGAAAATGAGTTAATATAGGGGGTAAGTTAAGAACAAAATGGTGTAATCACTATGTTGGTTGTGGACGAGAGACTTCAGAATAGTCTGAAGACGTGAAGTGCAAACTTTTAAAGGCAAATTTCTGGCAATGCAAAACTAGGGTGGTAACAGTCGGGATTTAGTTACCTGAATATCAACTGAGATTCATTCAGTGTTAGGGCACAGAGGGAACAGAATTCCTAGCTTGCTTTCAGGAGAATATTTTTTAACCAGTATGTAGCAAGCACAGCAAGTTGGCAGGGAGAGGGGGCACAATTCTGAATTTAGTTTTCAGAAATGAGGCTGGGCAGGTGGAATGAGGATCAGTCGAAGAGAACCTCTGTGTTAATGATCACAAATCTACACAGCTGCAGAAAGGAACAAAAATACGAGTAAATGCTCCAATTTTCATTGAGACTAAGTTTACTGGACTGAAGTGATTGAGCTAGAGCACACTCGAACCAGCCTCTTAACAATAAATCAGTCTCAAAGTGATGAGAGGTAATCAAGAGGGTTGGGGTAAACATGTTATGACAAAGAAAAAGGCTGGGCAGCCAAACAAAAGCCCTGTGGATGAGATGATTTATGGAAGGTAGGGAAGGCAGAAAAGAATTACTTATGTCAGATACAGCCTATCTATAGATGTGGACTAGAAAAATGTAAGAGCATAGGGGTGAAATTAAAAGTAGAATTCACAAGTGAGGGTACGAAAAGAAACAGGCAGGTGAAATCAGAGTAAATCCTAAGTACAGAGAGAGTAAGAGGAAAACTAATGAGAGAGGTAGGCCAACAAGGGAGTGAAGAGGTAACACATGTGAAGCCAGAGGATGTGGGTGGAGTTCTCAGTGAATACTTTTGCAGCTGCCTTTCTAAAATACAGGAAACAATGTAATTAAGGAGGAGGTGTGTGAAATATTGGCTAGGATAAGCACAGCATAAGCAGAAATATCAAGGATTTTGTCATCTTTTAAAATGGATAAATTGCCAAGCCCAAGTGAAATACATGCCAGGCTATTAAAAGCAGCAATAAAGGAAACTTGAGTGGCTCTGACCATTTTTCTGTCACATAGCTTCAGGTTATGGTGTGGGAGGATTGGAGAATAGTTCTTGTTACACCACTTACAAAAGGGAGGAATGAATAAACCATGTAATAATTACAGTTTAACTTCAGTGCTGGGCAAATTATTAGAAACATTTCTAAGGGAAAACATAAGCCTTCATTTAGAAAGGCATAGATTAATTCAAACCATGTCACATGTGGTAAACAATCTAATTTTCAGACAGGTACCAAGGACAGTCAATGACTCATTAACTCTCTGCCTGCAGTCTCTCGAGCTGAGTGGTGACCACCTGCTGCAGTATGCTCTCCATGAAACTCTTCCCATTGACACAGTTCCTGATGGCAAGCTGGTCAAAAAAGCACAGGCACATGGGATCCAAGGGAGGGTAACAAACTGGACCCAAAATAGGCTCAATAGCATGAAGCAAGAGGGTAATGATTGGTGCTTTTGTCACTAGAAGGAGGGAGCCAGCAGGGTTTCACAACTCAATGTCTTGCTTTCTTTTGTACACATTAATGATTTAAACTTAAATGCAAGCAGTATGACGTCTGCAGGTTATATAAAAATTAATTGTGCGGTTGAACGATAGGAGGAAAGGGTGTTAATGGGGCTGTCCAAGCAACAAGGTTACAGCAAGGCAAGTGGTGGAGTGCGATTTATGGACTTGCTCTGACAGCCAGCAGGATCAAATGGGCCAAAAGGCCTCCTTCTACACTGTCAAGAAACATAATACATCAGAGAAATGGTAAGACTTGGGATATGGAGGACTACAATCTAGTGCAATTAGCTGGATAGTTCTTTTTCCACTGATGGGCTGAACTGCCTCCTCCTTATCACAAGTTTTGCATGGGAATCATCTATCTCTCCATGGAACTCCCATCTGCTTTAACAAAACTTGCAGCAACACCTTGGCATACAAACAAGAAGTTCAAGAAATGCAATAAGAAACAGGATGTAGCAATGAATCATCAACATTGAATGCCAAGGCACTGTCACAAGGAGATTTGGGCTAATGTTTGCCCAACACTTCCTTCAAGCCCCACTTCCTCATGTATGAGATCGTACAGAAGGCAGCATGAAATGGGCTTCCCATTCCCCTCACCCCCCAAAATGAAATTCTTAAAAACATGGCAAAATATGACTAAAAACCATCAAACCCTTATGAGGATGGGAGAAAAAGAAAATTCCATGTTCATTAATAATGTTAATATAGCGAGGGCAAGTCTCTCGCCTTTCAATCCAATTCTTCCATTATTTGGTTAAATAAAAACCTGTACAGGATAGGCCACTGTTGATGTAGACCTTTTAAAACAAGGTCACTAGTTATTCTTGGCCTTGTTCCCAACTTCTACTGTTACTGATTAGCAGGTGTTCCTTGCCATGGCTACATTACTAGAAAATTAAACTATTTCCTTCTTGGTTCCCCAAGTGGATAAGAAGTCTCTTGGTGTTGATCACTGATGACACACGTAGCTTCTCATGCGCATTAAATTACAAGACACCACTCCTGGCCAGTGGGAGGTGGAAACCTGCTCAGGGTTTTCTATCTGGCCACCGACAGAAGAAAGCACCGAGATGGACGTGCTCCTTTTAATTCATTAACAGAATATGGATATTGCTGGGAAGGCCAGCATTACTGTACTTCCCTTACTGCCTTTGAAGTCAAACTGTATTTACAATAATTTACATATACATCAGTCAATGCAGATGAGATCAAGTAATTTGGGTGGACCCATATTTTGTAGATAAACCTCTGTACTTCTACATATGAATAATTTGATTTTCCATTCATTAGTTGCCCTTGTCCATTCAATCATCCAGTGGAGTGACTGAGTGCAGTAAATCAATTGCCCATGTGATAATACTGTGATAACAGGAAAAGTAGAGGGAGCTGAATTACTGATGGTGAAGGCAGTGATTATTTCCATGTTTACTTGTGATGGATGTTGTACACCAAGCATGGAACTGGGTCCATCATACTGTCTTATGGAGCAGTCCATCGGAAAACAGGACCTCTGCCAGGTCCTTGCTCCCTGTTTCTAGCCTGCCACAGTTCAAAAGTGTCTACCTCTCATGAACTCATGCTGCTGTTGTATGATGATGATCCCTGGGCTACTCCCTAGCACCTCCTAAACCCACAACTACCAAGGACAAGGGCAACAGGCTCACAGGAACACCACCACCTGCACATAAGGAATGCTGGCCTTGCCAGAAATGCTCTCGTCCCAGGAAACGAATAAATAAAAACAGACCAAACACTTCCCCAGCTGGCCTGAGAAGTGGGAAGAAAACAACCTCAACCCCACACCCGGCCTCCTCTTCAGCATATCTGCCATTAGCTTGTTCCAGTCAGACTCACTGTGCTGTGCATGTATACCTGCAAGCAGTACAGGGAGAAAGCCCCTCAAACCTAACACTCCACAAAATCACGTTGTCACACCCACCCACTGAATCTCAATTGATACACCAGCTGGATAAACAGCAACTTACCTCAGGTTTTTCCTTACTCACAACCGTCATGATAATCTTGTTGAAGTCTAACGCACTCCATCGCAGAACATAAAGCCCCTCCTTGTTCTCCTCTCTCCGGAGTTTGTTGGTGACATAGTGCGGTCTATGGGGATGGCAAGGAAAAGATTGAAGGTCCACTCCCTCACCACTTTTGATCCTTACATCTCAGGTACAACATGAATAAAACTACAAAAGGCTTGCCAGATTTATAGAAACTGCTGAAACCTGGCTCCCCCTGTGGATAATGGGTCTCCTGGTTTTGGTCACTGACAAACGCACGTAGCTTCTCATGTGCAACAAATGACAAGACACCACTCCTGACCAAGGAGAGGTGGAAATGTCCTATCCGGCCACTCACAATAGGAAGCACCAAGTTGGGTGTGACCCTTCCCAGAGTCAAAAAACGTACTGACTTAACACAACCTTGTTTTTAATTCATTAACGGAACCTGGGTATTGCTGGGAAGGCCAGCATTTACTGCCCATCCCTCACCGCCCTTGCTCAGCAATTTCATGGGGGCAGTTCTGGGCCAACTACTGTGTATCTGGAGCAACACATAATCCAGACAGGATAAAGACAACCAATTTCCTTCTCCCAAGGACAGACATGAAGGAGGAGGGCTTCTGCAAAAATCCAGTAATTTCATGGACATTGGGACAGGTTTTCTTTCCAGGTTACAAATTCTCCACATGCCATGGTGCGAATCAAACTGGAGTCACTGGCTCATATTCCAGGCTTCTGGATTACAAGGTGAATAACACAAATAATAGGTTGCTATTCACCATGTCTGTGTAAGGATACCAAGTCAAATGATAATACAATTCAGTCCATATTCCACCACATGATCTCAAGTGTTTAATGAGAGGGCACAGATCAAGGTTTTCTCTGCATCTATCATGTGCCGTATCTGTCCTGGGAATGTCCAATGGGACAGTGTAAAGGAGCTATTGTCATGGGGTGCCCTAAAGGAGAAAAATTGTAGCAAGCCTGCCATCTTTACATACTCAGTCACAAAATATGCAGCAATCAGTTACACTGACACCTACTGCATTGGTCCATGGATGCCGTTGGTGATACTCAGGACAACCCGTGGAGGAGCCACCTCATGACACAGGTAGTGGTGCGAGTCAGTCGTCAGGCGAGAGTAACCATCAATCAACGATGCAAAGGAAAGTGCAATTTTATGGGAGGTCAGTACCAGGTCCTTCAAATACAAAGAGGAAAGGAATTAGCTTTGATGATCATTGTGCTTAAGTTGTACAGCAAATGCCATATTCCAGGTTTCAAACTGCAGATAAAAAGCACAAATTTATGTTGTTCAGTGGGCAGATTATAGGATAGCACATCAGAAATTCAGTAAATTGTTTTTCCCATACTTGTGTACTTTATAATATGTAGCATATTTGGTGAAGGTACAGTTTATCTTTGTGCAGTTGACTACTTTTGGATGTTGGGACTGAGGAACCCAAGCAGTGAGTCAATTTTTGCAGATTTCCATGACCCTGCTTTAGCAAGGTGTCCCTGGGAACATGTCAGCATTGGTAAGAGTTGAATTTATTAATTTTGCTTAAGATACCTCTGATATGATTGACGATAATTGAATGATCCATAAAATAGCAAAATGGAGAAACTGTTGGCGTTGCAACTGAATTTGGCCCAACATGTCCCTTAAGTGCATGATTAGTGGGAACATTGAGTGTGCCAGTCACAGTTAAGGGTGAATCAGCCACATTACAACAGGCTGCATTGATATAATCATTTTTTTTAATAACATCACAAGGAATTTCACGAGTTTGACACAGCCACAAAGAAATATCAGGTCCAAGGCTTAGTCTCAGACAACGGTCCCTCAATTTCTTTATGTCAGGAACCAAAGAATGCTGGTTCACCACCTTCTCAAGACCCAACACGTGTTTGACCATGACAGTGCTTCCCAGCCCTGTTCCTGGTAATCGAATGTTATTCCACAGCTCTAAAAATTTCAACATTTTAGTTATCAGTAATTAGACTAATAAGGTGATCAATTATTAGAAATTTTAGCTGCTTTCTACAGCTTAGAAATTATCATATTTTGTATTCATTTCACGAGGATTTTATGAGAGTGTTGCATCAGCAGAAAGAGGATTGGGAAATACAGTATGATGAAAATAAAAACGTGCAACCACAAATTTTAGGTCAAGAAAACTCTAAGCAATGCTGAACACATTCCTGCATGCAGAAGCACTCTCACACTGCACTCCCTCAATCCCTTGCTCTGTTTTGGTAAGAGATTAAAGCCAAACCCAAACCTGACCTGACAAAATATTCTCCATACATGACCCAGCCCAAGTATTAATATTAAATGTTATTCGCATGCCAGTAATGCTACACAGATCATCTTGACCTGGATAAAGAACTGAACAGGGCACAGCACTTACCCAATTAAAACCAGGATATATACGAGTGACAAACCCAATGTGTAGAGAGATCCCATCAAGTAGCCAAGCTCTACACAAACAGATGCACATACCTTTGCCCACAACCTCTTCCTCAGCCCCTCATCCTTTTCTCTAACTATTTCCATTTCCACTAACCCCATCGCCCTCTCAGCCCCCTTTGTCCTTCCCTCCCTGCTTTCTCCACCTTCACCACTCTAACCCTGCACTCACCCTCTTTTCTCCCTCTGGACTCCCATTCCCTCTTCTGCTTTCCCTCCAACCCCCACTCACCTCTCTCTACCTGCTTGCTCTCTATTGGGACGAGGCTGCTCCTCAGTCAACTCTTTTCCTGTGACTACAGGAGCCATGTCACCCAAGGTTTACAACTGAGCACAAGTACTCCAGCTGCCCATCTAATGTTGCCTGGTGTCAGCGGGCCACAGCAAGTGGCCGGTGGATACCAACAGTTACAAGTAGCTGGTGAGGCAAAGCGTACCATAGGATGAATCCACTCCCCCGTCCTCTAGCGAAACCCACCACCCATTACCACGGCCTTTGGGGCACAGTTAAAGAACTGACTTGTTTGAGGAGAGGGGTTGAGGAAGGGAACCGTAGGCAGATAAAGGCTGTGGCAGAGTGCAGTAAACCAAAGTAGTAAACAAAGCCAGAACTGGAAGGGAACAACTATCTCTTCACTTTGTTCTTTTCCCTCTCAAGCCAGACTCTGACACAGGTAAGGTTTTCTGTTGATTAGGTTAGGACCTTATTCCCTGGAGTGCAGGAGAATGAGGGAAGATCTTATAGAGGTATACAAAATCAGAAGGGGTATCGATAGGGTGAATGCATGCAGGCTTTCTCCCCTAAGGTTGGGTGAGACTACAATTAGAGGACGTAGGTTTAGGGTGAAAGGTGAAATATTTAAGGGGGAATCTGCGGGGGAACTTCTTCACTCAGAGGGTGGTGTGAGTGTGGAACAAGCTGTCAGCAGAAATGGTAGATATGGGTTCAATTGTAACATTTAAGAGAGGTTTGGATAGGTAGATGGATGGGAGGGGTTTGGAGGGATAAGGTCCAGGTGCAGGTACATGGGTCTAGGCAGAAGATCAGGTCGGCATGGACTAGGCGGGCCAAAGAGCCTATTTCTGTGCTGTAGTACTCTATGACTGTGCAAGAAAATAAAGCTGCAAATGCTGGAAATCTGAAATAAAAACAGAAAATGCTTGAAGCACTCAGCAAGTCAGGCAGCATCTGTGAAGAGAGAAAGAGTTAACATTTCAGGCTGTTAAAACAAGATGCAGAGTAAGTGGAAGTTGGGTAGAAATCCAATGTGAAGTCCACAAGTGTGGATGGAAGTCCAGTTGACAGGGAACAGCAAAAGGGTATCTCAAAAGATTCTGAGAGCTCAGTGGAGAAATAACATTAAAAGTAATGAGCTCAAAGTAAACCAATGCAAATTCTGCAAATCTTAAGTGGTTGACTCTCCCTCCTGGATTCCTTAATGTTGCTCTGCAAGTACTTGCCTGCAACACATTCAATTATAGCAACAACTGCTCCAATTTAGGCAACAATGGAAAGGATGGTTGTAAACAAACTGGCACACAGTTGAAACATACTGAATGTGGAGACAAAGCTCTCATTCTGGAGCTGCATTCAGAATAAGGGCAATTTCACTGAAAGCAGCTTTTACCTCAGAATAAATTTCTCTCTTTCAAACCTAGAGAGAGAAAAAGAAAATGTTGATAAAGATTTACTAGTTATTCAAGCTCTCAAATCTCAAAGACAGGGAACCACACTCTAACATGAACAAAAGTAAACAGTGCACACTTCTCTTCCTGCAAGATGAGCAACAACTTTACAGGTTAGTTTTGTCTTTTGGGCCTCTACGTCCACCCCAATTTCTCTCATAGTCTGACAGAGACCGTGAACTGGGAAATTAGCTTGATTGCGTGTACACCTCCCTGCCTAATTACTTAGGCAGCATGGTTAGGGAAAGATGCCTGGGTACATTACTCAGAGGTTAGACACAGATTCTCAAAACAGATTCTCATTCTAAAGACATGGGCAACCTCTTCTATCACAACTTTCTTGCCTTATTCTCATTTTTCCCTTCACTATTTTACTCATCCACCCCTCCCCAGTGCCCGATTTGACCTCTTAAACCTCATTTGCCATGTAATGCTTGACACTCGCACCGTCACCTACTGTTCACAGGAATATCTCTTTAACTTGTTCTTTCCTTAGATGTGCAAACTCAGTCCAACTTCATCCAATGTCAGCTTTACTTGAGTCACCACTGACTCTTCAGAGATTGTGCTGGTGGCATTCAGCACAGTCATGGCTCCTCATTTATGGTCCCAAATGGAAATTCCTTTTAAAAATCAAAAATAAAACTGCAGATCCTGGATATCTGAAATTCTGATCAAAGATCTTTAACCATTTTGTTTACCACACATGCTGCCTGATCTGCTAAGTATTCCCAGCATTTTCTGTTTTTATTTTGGAAATTCTTTTTGAATTGTTACTGACACCAAATGTAATGACTCAAAAGGCACAACTGCCAAGAAGTCTGTGGAACTAATAACCTCCCAACTGACTCGCTTTCAATCTGATCTCCCAAAGTGGTCAGCATTTCTGTTACAAAAAATAGCTTCAAGGGAAACAAATCCATGCAGAACAGAGGCAAATTATATTCACAATCCCAATATCTTGACTGTATTAATCACGGTGAATTTCCTTCGAATAAGTTAGACCTTGCTCAAGTACACAAAGACTTCTACAGATCCTACGTGGCCCAAGAATCATCAGTCACTTGATTGCAATAATACCTCTGATGGCTGAGAAAGGTTAATTAGTGGGCCACACTGACAATCCCAAGTTGAATATTTTGCTAATACCACAGGACCGAACCTGTCTACTTATTGGCAACTTATTGCCTACTGATTGGCAAAGTAGGAGAGCATGTTTCTAATTAGGGAGTCTTGGGATAGACAAGGAAAATATAACATGGAATCCCAAACCTGACTGCAACTGAGCAACATAACACATCAACACTCAAATGCAGCCACTGGCCACTTGTACAGTGAACAGCAAGATGGACAACCCATGTGAAAACAAGGAGAGAGATGGGGAGGAGAAAATTAACAGAACAATAACACTCACCAGACATTTGTTATCCTGCCGATGAACACTGACCCTGCAGTCAGAGATGGCAATGTGTGTAATCTCCTTAAAATCACAGAAATAAATCCACAACTTCTCAGTGAACTCCATTGCTTCGTTTAGTTTGTTATTACTGTGGTCTCCAGATTTTCCTTTCCATCCGATCTTTTTGATGGGTAGGGGCTATATTGAAAAAAGGCAGAGCAAAATGAGATGTCTCCAAACTCCAACAGCTTGCATCTAGTGGGGTACTTAGCTACAAATGAAAAATAATCCATCAAATAGAGTTCATGGTCTAAAGCCTAAAATTAACAAGCAGTTTAGATTTAAATTTACAAGTAGTTTAAAGCCATTAGTTTACATGACTTTCAGGGCTCATCTATGACTCAACTGACAGCATTCTCTCTTTCAACCTCAATTCAGAAGGTTTAAGAAGTGAATACATAACCCAAGCCAGTATTGAGGCAGCGTTGCACAGTTGGGGATGCCACATATTGGATTAGACCAAAGTTTTTGTGCACTTTCTCTGGCAGACACACTATTTTGAAGAATGGGAAACTATCCTGGGTGCTGGCCAATGTTTATCCCTAAAGCAACCTCAATGAAACAAATAAACAAATTACATATCATAATGTTATTTGTGGAAGCATGCCATGCACAAATAGAGTACTCAAATTTTATGTAAAGTGCATTAGAACGTTCAGAAAGATGTGAAAGGCACCATATTAGTGCATCTGTTTCTTTCCTTTCCCACAGGATCTGCTTTGCCAATGGATTCAAGGCAATAAGTTTGCAGAGCATAATAGTGGGTGGGGGCAGAGGCACAATGGGATGACATTACAGAGATGTCCAAAAATAATCACAGAGCCATGACTTGTAGCTTTTGTACTTGATGGTAAGTGGCATGGAAATACCAGTTTGATCAAGAGTGGCAGAAATAATAGCAATGGAATACCATTTTCTCTGCTACAGTCCAAGTCCCTGTGAGGCACAGGTCCAGTAGCTGCACAAAGCTCATATTTCTATCTATCTGAAGTTGGATATAAAACACAGACACATGAGAGACTGCAGATTCTGGAAATTTGGAGCAACACACTCAAAATGCTGGAGGAACTCAGCAGGTCAGGCAGCATCTATGGATGGAAATGAACAGTCCACATTTCCAGCCAATACCTTTCATCAGGACTGGAAAGAAAGAGATCTTGGCCCAAAACTTCGACTGTTCATTTCCCTCTATAGATGCTGCCTGACCTGCTGAGTTCCTCCAGCATTTTGGATATAAAACACACTTTGTTTCTAAATTTGTCCATTTACTGACAAGTTGCATCTTTTGTTGCATTTAATATTTATGGCAACAAAAGCACTGTCACTGTCAAAACAGGTGGTGAACAGATTGGAGACACGTCAGGGCCTGCAAGCGACCCCGGGGAGCACGTCAGGGCCTGCAAGCGATCCCGGGGAGCACATCAGGGCCTGCAGGGCAACTTCAGGAACATGGTATTACTTGCAAGGAATCTCCAGGAGTACATCAGTATTTGCAAGGAACCCCCAGGAGTATATCAGCATCTGCAAAGGAATGCCAGGTGTATGTTTGTGTTTGCAGGGGATGCCAAGGAATGTGCCACTATTTGTAGATGATCCCTGGATGTGTGCCATATTGGTATTGGTTTATTATTGTCACTTGTACTGAGGTAAAGTGAAAAGCTTGTCTTACAAACCGATTGTACAGGTCAATTCATTACACAGTGCAGTTACATTGAATTAGTACAGAGTGCATTGAGGTAGTACAGGTAAAAACAATAACAGTAGAGTAAAGGTGTCACAGCTACAGACAAAGTGCAGTGCAATAAGGTGCAAGGTCACAACAAGGTAGACCATGAGGTCATAGTCCATCTCATCGTCTAAGGGAACTGTTCAATAGTCTTATTTTTAGTGGATCCCCAGATGTATGCCAGTATTGAGAGGTAAACCCCTATAGCGTCTCAAGCTGTAGAGACGAATCTCATGTATTTGCCATTTTCAGGGGATTCCCAAGACTCTAATGTTTTCAGGTGGCGCCACAGTAATCAAGGGTTAATAAGCCACAAGCCCACTGAGAAAGAACAACAGGCAGAGTTCCCATATTCAGCTGAAAGCTCTTGTTGGATGGTTTGTGCAGGGACCAAAACTGCTTATGGTGTCTTTGAAAATAAGAAAAATTGTCAAAGATGCAAGGAAGAAAATTAGCAATCTGTAATCTGGCGATCTGTAGTTTAAGCACAATTCCACATTAATGTGCAACTCTGCAATCCTGCACCACCCTAAAGCTTAGCGCTCACCTCCTTCTTCAATGTTCTCCACTGTATGCCCTCTGTCCCTGTCACCAGCACTTCATATTCCTGGGTAACCTGTGCAGGGCAGATAAGGTCCTCTGTGGTCCTCACATAATACCGGCCATTTATGTAAGGAGTCCTGCTGCTTTCTGGCAGTACCTCCAAGTACAGAGCCTGGAAGAACTCGCCTCCAAAGTTGTTGCATAGGTTCTCCAAGGTGGAGATATATTTGAATACAATATCGTGCTGGATCATCTTCCCAGGACCAGCGACAGGCAGCTGGAAGCCCCTCACAAATTTTCGAAAACCACGTTTTAGACGGACCCTCGTCAGGGGATTGCTCTTCTCAATTTTTGTACGGAACGCCTTTGGGATGCACTCCTTAAAACTGACAGAAAAGCACAGAGGAAGTTGATCAATAACATCATCTCATAAAAAGCTTCAACATCATGACAGAACAAGTGGGTGAACCCAGTTCCCTGGTGATTTGACTTAGAGGTTCCACCAGTACCATTGCTGGGACTCCCACCTTCAACCCGTTTTTCCTGAAGCTTCAGTGCAGCTTAGGTCTTTTCAATTTTATTTCCCATCTCTGCCAAGGCAGGGAATGGAAATAGAATCAGACAGATGGCAAAAAAAAAATGGAATAGGAATAGGCAATTCAGCCCCTTGAAAATCAAAAAAAACTGTAGATCCTGGAAATCTAAAATCTAAATTAAAAAAAAGAAAATGCTGTAAACACTCAGCAGGTCAGGCCCAATCTGTGGGAAGAGTTAACATTAAGTCAGGCCACGGATGCAGCTGTGAGTTTGACCTAACATTGCCTCAAGTCTGCCCTGCCACTTAAAATCATTGCTGATCTGATTTTTGACCTCAGCACTTTTCTCCTGCCTAATCCCCATAGCCTCCTGAAGCACCAAAAATCAATTCATCTGAGTCTTCAATATTCTTAGAGTCAGCATCATGGTTCCAAACAAAAAGTGCAGCCTCACAGCTCTCAAGAGAAGGAAGTCCTTCTTATCTCTGCCTCAAAGGTCTCTGAAGGTCCTCATCCTCAGACACCTCTACCAATGTATATATCCTCACAGAACAAGGCTGTCAAGCCCCTTCAAAATCATATACGCTTTAATAACGCCATTTCTCGTTCTTCTAAATTCCAGAGAGTGTAGCCCAAGTCTTATCAATCTTCACTCAGATCCCTGGGATCAAAAGTATGAATTTTCCTTGTTGTTCTCCATGGACAGCCACACTGGGCCATTTATTCACTTTTCAGAATACTCTATCTGATTCGAACTTTGTTTTTCTAATCTCTCTCTCTTCATCCTCTTCCTGCTACATCACATTCTGCATGACAAGCTTTCACTGCTCACTTGAAATCTTCAGTTGATAATATGTGCTCTTGTTGCTCCCTTCCCTCTTCTTCTTCCATACACAGGACTGCGTCCCTAACAGTGAATACTCATCCAGTTCATCCACTACCCTTACGTCCTTTACTGACATCAATCTCATTAATAAGATCCAGATATTACATTCCACTGTTGTCCGTGCACATTTATGTGAATGCATTTTGTCACTGCAGCAATGAGCAGTGTTTTGGACACATTTTTGCATGCCTGCTCACACACCTCACTTCTTTAGACACGTCCCCAAGCGAGCGCCCACTCTGGACTGCGATGTACGAAAGGTGAAGAACAGCCATTCCCAGACTCTCATTTTGGAAGACATGTACATCCTGCTCTTTCTGCGGTTCCCGGAGTGGAGCAATGCCGTTTATGAAATCATATTTACCCTGAAAGCACATGGAAGCATTACTGTCAGACACCACTGGAAGGAACAGCAGATAAAACTCAGAGAGAAACTGTCGATGATGAAATGCACATTAAATGGTCACTCTCACAGACAGCCAAAGAGGTTCACCTGTGAGTGACTGATATATCATAGTGTTTCTTAAACATAGTTAGCATACAGCAAGATTCAACACACAGCATGTGGATAAATGACCAATTAAACTGTTTTGGTGATATTTAGTTGAGGGACAACTTTGGTCAAAAATCCAGTACATCTCCTTGAAGTTCAACAAGAATATTTTTTTCCAATCCAACAAAAGCATAACTTAAAGTGAATGGACGTCTTATAGCCACCAAATAGATGTGGACAGGTTTAGAGGAGGAACGGTCAAAGACAAGAGTTTCTCGTACTTTTACCACACTGAACTAGGGATAATAATGAAAAGTTACCAGGGTTCCTCAGCTCAATGCTTTCAATGACCCTCCTGACTTGAAATTCCTGTATATGAGCACTCAGTGAGAACAGCAGCAGGTTTGGCTCTGATGCTTCACGGTGTCAAATATTCCAAAGAAACTCACAGTCAAGTGTCACACGTGTTTGCACACTGCATATGTTATGACAGTATTCACATAAAGGGCAGTGAACAAAAAGTCCAGAAGGTTGTAGATGGAGAATCTGTCAATAATGTGAAAGAGAAATCAATGCCATCTTGGGAATTGAAGATTTTAATCAATATGGATATAGAATAAGCATTCCAGATTAAATGGATGGGCAAATCTATAATTCACAAAATGGTAGAACAGAGTCAGAGCATTAAAAGCACTACTCTTAGGGTACTTTTATTAACACAACTGGAGCAGCCACATTAATACTCAAAAGGGTTAACAAGACTACTCTTGTACTTGTGACAACCACTTAGTTGAGACACTGAAAGGCTGCCAGTGGAACTAAGTGCCAAATAAGACTGGCTTTCTGAAGGCAAGAGCTAAATGTGCATTAGTTTTTTGTTTGCATAAATAAGAGGTTTTTCCTTTTTTTAAAAAGGTGATATCAACTCATTTGTGCTGAGTTACAGGCAACAACCTGTACGCAAATAAACAGTACTCTTTAGCATTCAGGAATCCACAGCTTTCAGGGTGGATATGTTTTGACCAATTTAACTGCTTCAGGCTTAGAGCCTTTATCTTCACATTTTTTATTAAAAACTTCAATTAAAAATAGAAGACAGCAGTCTGGAAAATCCTGCAGAACAAGAAGTGCCTTGGAACAGAAGCTGTCAAGCTTTGTGCAGGGAGCACAACAGCACGAAGGCGGAAGTGTGGAGACAGGAGGACGCCATGAACATTTCCACATCTGCTCATGAATGGCGGACAATAATTAAATAGTTAACAGTAGAAGGAAACTCCGAGACCATTCCCATCCTCAATTATGGTGGGGCCATCGATAGCAAAGATTAAAAAAAACTACAGATGCTGGAAATCTCATAAAAACGTAAAATGCTGGGAATGCTCAGCAGGTAGGCTGCATCCTGCCTGACTTGTTAAGTGTTTCCAGCATTTTTCTTTTTTTATCTGAGAGATGAAGAAAGGCTGAAGTATTCCTAAACAACTTTACCAGAAGTGCCGGGTGGATGATGCATCTCAGCTTCCTCCTGAGATCCCCATCATCACAGAAGGCAGTCTCCAGCCAACTTGATTCACTCCACATGATATCTAGAAGTGGCTGAGAGCACTGGGTACAGCAGCACTCTTTACGCAAAGATAGTTCTGCTGGACCTATTGCCAAGCTGTTCCAATACAATGCGACGGATACAGCATGATATAGATCAGTTGCAGATGTGTGCAGAGAAATGGCAGATGGAGTTTAACCCGGATAAATGTGAGGTATTGCACTTTGGTAGGACTAATGTCAAGAGACAGTACACTCTTAAGGGCAAGACACTTAACAGTGTTGAAGAGCAGAGAGACTGTGGGGTGCAAGTCCATGACTCACTGAAAGTGGCTACACAGGTAGACAGGGTGGTTAAGAAGGCTTATGGAATGCTTGCATTTATTAATCGGGATATTGAGTATAGGAGTCAAGAAGTTATGATGCATCTCTATAGAACTCTGGTTAGGCCGCATTTAGAGTATTGTGTGCAATTCTGGTCACCTCACTATAGAAAGGATGTCGAGGCTTTAGAGAGGGTGCAGAGGAGGTTTACTGGATTAGAGGGCATGTGCTATCAGGAGAGGCTGGACAAACTTGGGCTCTTTTCTCTGGAGCAGCAGAGGATGAGGGGTGATCTGTTGGAAGTGTATAAAATTATGAGGGGCATAGATAGGGTGAACAAGCAGTATCTTTTTCCCCCATTATTAAGCAATCCAATACCAGAGGGAATGCATTTAAGGTGAGAGGGGGTAGGTTCAGAACAGGCATAAGGGGTATGTTTTTTACCGAGAGAGTGGTGGATGCTTGGAATGCGTTACCTGATAGGGTGGTGGAGACAAATTCATTGGGTGCTTTTAAGAGGGGCTTGGATGGGCACATGAATGAGAGGAAAATAGAGGGATATGGGCATCCTGTAGGTAGGAGGGAATAGCTATGTCGGCACAACATTGTGGGCCGAAAGGCCTGTTCTGTGCTGTATTGTTCTATGATCTATGTTTAATTACTTCACAATCATCTACCTGACAATATGGATAACTGTCCAGGTATGTCCTGTTCAGAAAAAGCAGGACAAATCTAATCCAGCTAATTACCACCCAATCAATCAGCGAAGTGATGAGTGCATTGTCGACAACAGCTCCAAGTGATATTTATTCTCCAGTAATCTTATCATCATCTAGCTTGGATTTTGCCAGGACTATAGTTCCAGACCTCTTCACACCCTTGGTGCAAACATGAACCAAAAAACTTCATTCCAGAGATGAAGTATGAGTGACTGCTCTTGGCATCAAGGCAGCATTTCACCATGTGCAGCATCAAGTAGTCCTACGAAAACTGAATGGGTATCAAGGGGAAAAAACTCCAACGGTTAGAGCCATACCTTGCATGAACTGAGATGGCTGTGGTTGTTGGAAGTCAATTATTCCAACCCCACATCATCGCTACAGGAGTTCCTCAGGACAGTGTCCTAGGCCAACCATCTTCAGCTGCTTCATCAATAATCTTCCTTCCATCATGAGGTCAGAAGTGGCGCGTTCACTCATAATTGCAATATGTTCAATTCCATTTGGAACTGAAGCAACCCAAGCCTGCATGCAGCAAAATCTAAACAACATTCAGGTTATGGACTGATAATTGACAAGAAACACTTGTGCCACAAGAGCACCAGGCAATGACCATCTTCAAATAGAGAGTGTGTCTCACTGGCTCCACTTGGCATTCAATAACATTACCATCACCAGAGACCAGACACTCAACTGGACCAGCCACAAGAACACCATGGCTACAACAACAGGTCAGAAACTAGGTATCCTATGGCAAAAGACTCCACATCCCCCCCAAGATCAACAACTCCAAAGAAGTTCAACACCATGCAGGACAAAGCAACCTGCTTGACTGGAACTCCTTCCACCACTGGCAGTCAGTGCCTGCAGTGTGTACCATCAACAAAATTCACTGCAATTTCTCACCTTAGCCACTCCAACATCACGTCCCAAACCCATAACCTCGACCACCAAGAAGGACAAAGGCACCAGATGCATGGGGATATCACCACCTGCAGGTTCACTAAGTTAGCCACCATATGAATGTTCCTTCACCGTTGCTGGGTCTACATCCTCAAATTGCCTTCCCAATGACAGTGTGGAAGTACCCTCACCAGAAGGACTGCAGCAGATCAAAGCAGCAGCTCACTGGCACCTTCCCGAGAGCAAAGAGAAATAACCAATAAATTCTGGCCTCGCCAGTGCCATTCAGATCCTAAAATTACTTTTAAAAAAAGCGGAGCAGGGTAACAGTGATAATGACAGGCATAGAACCAAGAAACAAGATACACTGAGGTCAGGAGGAAATGAGGAGAGACTATGACTCAAGTCATACCAGAGTATGCACCTGCCATGCTAATCACACTGCTGCACTTTATGGCCACATCGTGCTATATTTCCTCCTCAAGGGGCAAATAGGCCTCAGGCAACAGAATCCAGGGCCCCACCCTCATGCTATCTAATGCCTTGAGAAGAGTCTAAATGTCTCAAAAAACTCAAACATTTAGAAACAATTGAACTACAGTTTTTATTTTAAACATCCATCCCATTTAAAAATAATTAAGATACAACCTACTGGAAGTCAATATAAACATTAGGTGACATTAAATAACCTGAACCTTCATTTCCCTTTGCGATGGGGAAAACATGGGGCCATGCTAGATAAAGTTGAGGGGTCAGACACAAAGTGATCCAGAACCACCCAGGACTCTGCCAAGTCCAAGGGTGGAGTGAGAGGTCACGTACTGGAATCGGACCTCCAGAGCATTCGGCTCTTCTGTGCTGCAGTGTCCAGTCATGGATGTAATGAACTCATGAAGAGGTAGTTCACTGAAGAACTGTTAGCCAATTCTAAAGTGGGACAGGAGCACAGAAACTAAGGTATATATGTGCATAAATATTTTCAAATGGCAAAGCAGATTAAGGTAGGGGTTAAAAACGCACATAGGATCTGGGCTATATACAGCTCAGAACATTGCATCCAATTCTGAAAGAAAACTTACTATAACAGCTCTAGCAAGGAGAACAGGGTGGAAAGGCTGGAGTTATTCTCCTTGGAACCGTAGAAGGTCAAGGAACATTTTTTATTTATAAACAGGATTACATGGCCAAGTTGAGAGAGGGAATCTATTCCCACTGACTAAGGAATCAGATTTAAAGTGACTGGAAGGACTTTTATGTAACAAGTAATTATGATCTGGAAGTATGGTGAATGCAAATTCAAAATTCCAGCCTCTACAAGAGAATTTTATAAAAATCTGAAAGTAAGTCACATGCAGTGGTATGAGCAAACACTCCATGGGAATGGATAGCTCTACAAAGAACCAATATAGACTCAACAGACCAAATAGCTGTCTCATTTGCCTCTCCACTGGCACCAAGCCCACTACTGACCAATGCAGAAATTAGATGTGGAAAAAAAAAGCATTACAAGAGCTCATTTCACCTGTGCAAAGATGTAATTGAGTGACATGTGATCAAACAGAGGGCTGCCTTGGTCGAGTTTTTCGGGATCACCCCTCTTTGGAGTCCATCGTTGTACCCAAGATTCCTTTTCACTCAGGCAATGCCAATTCTTAAAATAAAACCTGCAGACAGAAGACATTTTATTCAGATGATGCCAGCCCAGAATGCTCATACACTGAATGCCTATCTTATTGTTATGGCTCCCTGCAATGGGGTTTACCAATGGGCAAGGCAAATTTGAAACAATTAACAAAGCAGTAATCACCAAGAATTAAAAGATATTTCAAAAACAAAGGATCAGCCAGGAAACGACAAGGTAATTTTTGGGCTCTGATTAAGTGTCTCAAGCCAAAACACTGAAAGATTTTCTGCCTCTCTGCAGCACAACTTCCCACTCCTTCTTCATTCCAAAGCTCTGCCTTTCCTCTGGAAATTAGTATGTCATGCTTTGGTACAATTCCACAGGCACCAGAGGCTATCCAGTACCTCAACCACAGCACTGGAGCCCTGGGCTAGTTGCAGCATTCAAGTCCCCCATCTCCCAGCTCTTCTACTTTGTCAAAATCTAGCAACTGGCACACAGACATCCAAATACCAGTAAGCATTACTGGTAGTCCTAGAACGTGATAATTCCTAAGAAACCTTACATTATAAAAAGTCGTGTTACAGCAGGACAGGTATTAGTTGCCTCCAAAGCACAGATTTAAACATGTTTTCCTGATCGTGTTATAACCATTGCAGTTCACGTTATGCAAATAGTGTTCCCTAATGCATCAATTGCTTTACATCCAACCTGCATTATGGAAACACGTGTTATAACAGAACTACCTGCACTGAGCAATGGTAGGAAAGGCAGGCTAAATGCTGCACATCCCTGGATTACAATTTACAGTCTGATATTGCCATTGTCACAGAGAAACATCCCACGCTTGCTTAGAAGAGATATAAAGAAGGAACACGAGGCAGCAGAAGTGAGTGAAGCTGTGGTTAGGTTGCAGGAGTCTCTTCAAAGCAAGTTAACTTCAGGAAGGTAATTCCAGAGAGCCAGGGAAGAGGGGCTGAGAGCTTAGTAGAAACAATGCAGTGGAGTGGCAAGGGAAGTGGTTGGGGAGGTGGGTGGGGGGGGGGGGGGGTGCGGTGCAGTAAAAAAGTCTGTTAAGTAGTTAACTAGTAACTAGTATATAGGCTTGGAGGCAGCATTAATAAGAAAAAAAAACAAATTTGTATCAAAATGGTGAAGGTTTCGAAAACACTGCATCATGAAACACCAGTAGGCCCACAGGAGCAAGAGACATGCAAACAGGAAGCAGTTATATTGAACTCAACTGCATCGAACAAGGTTGCATTCACATTCAACAAGCCCTAATTGTATTTCTACCAGAACATCCATTTGGCAAGTATCAATTGTAAAGGTTATATAATTACTTTCTTTACTAGTTTTTAAGAGAGTAGTGAATAATCTAAACACAATCCACGTACCTCATGCGATAATGTAGGGTCAGACATAGGTCCTTGTTGATCTTGAAGATGTGATTTGGGGGGTACCAAAGATTTTCTTTTAGGTCATGTAGTG